>NC_079228.1:32755623-33110623 GCF_029633865.1 Lampris incognitus | reverse complement strand
AGATATCGTTACCAATTCTGCAACGATGTCACTGTCCAGTGCCTATTTTATATCTAAAAAAATGTTTTTCATGTCTGGGGGGGAAATGGTTTTTAAATTAGATTTCCAGGGCCAAATTGTGTAAGTTTTGGTGAGTGGGCTACACCATCACAGCATAATAATAATAATTTATCTGCCATAAACTCCCACAGCAATATGCTCGCTAAAAAGTGAAGCCATTTTAATAAATGGCAAATGAAATTAAAATGTCACTTTTGATAGGAGCCAGAATTGCCCGACATCTTCTGGTCTCACATTGGACAGCAGTCACACAAAAAATAGAAAAATAGTGCAAGCGCACTTTTAGTCCTTTGACACATGGCGCTGCCATTCCGGATTTTTTTTCTTTTCTTTTTTTTTCATCAGTTGGGATGCTTCAATTCATCACAGCCTAAGTTGAACAATTTTTCAATATGAAACACCCTTTAATTTCTCCAACCCTCTCCTCATCCCACCTCGCTCCCTCTCTCCTCCCACTCAGGCTCAGTAGCTACAGCTTGCAGGGACCCCGGAGTGCCTATGAACGGGAGTCGTAGCGGAGATGGACGTGAGCCGGGGGATTCGGTGTCCTTTCAGTGCGATCCCGGTTATGAGCTCCAGGGGGATGACAAGATCACTTGCATTCAGGTGGATAACCGATACTACTGGCAACCCAGCCCGCCTGTCTGCATAGGTGAGTTAAAACCAACATACCTGGGGTGTCTGGGTGGCGTGGCGCTCTATTCCGTTGCCTACCAACACGGGGATCATGGGTTCAAATCCCTGTGTTAACTCCGGCTTGGTCAGGTGTCCCTACATACACAGTTGGCCGTGTCTGTGGGTGGGAAGCTGGATGTGGGAATGTGTCCTGGTCGCTGCACTAGCGCCTCCTCTGGTCGGTTGGGGCGCCTGTTCAGGGGGGAGGGGGAACTGGGGGGACTAGCGTGATCCTCCCACACGCTACGTCCCCCTGGTGAAACTCCTCACTGTTAGGTGAAAAGAAGTGGCTGGCGACTCCAGTTGTATCGGAGGAGGCATGTGGTAGTCTGCATGAGCCCATATTGACTAGCTTGGTGACTTTAGGCTAATGTATATAGTACAGACAATCATCATAATCTGGCAGCATATTTACTTCCCATGGGCAAAGATCTGCGTCCAAAACCACTCTGATATGAAAAGCATCAAAGGAAACAAGTGTGTTTTCCCATTTGGTGAAATGTGTATTTGGAGGGTTTGTTTCTTCTTCCTGTGTAAGCAAACGCCTTATGCCCTCATTTTACTTGTTAAATGTAAAATCTGATATGATTATGAAATTAATGAACAGAGAAAGCAGTGGTTTCCAAAACACACAAGTGTCAATCAGACGCTCCACCACTTACACAGAAATACCTGAAAAGTTCTGTTTTGGGGTATTATGGGATGACCAAGGCTCAGCGTTTTCGGTTTTTATTTTTCAAAGCCATCCAGCATGCCGAATTTCGCCACAAGAGGACACTGTTACATAACCTCACACGAACAGGAACAACTTTTGGATCCGTGGAAGCATAAAATCCGAGTGAAAATCAGTTTAAAAATCTGGGTATTTTTCTGTGAAAATCGGTAAAAACCGAAAACGCTGAGCCTTGGGGATGATATGGCCAGATGTGAGCGTTTCAACTGTTTCTTTTTTCCTCTTTTGATTTTTGTTTTGTTTTCCTTTTTTGTGTGTGTGAAGGATGTATGCAAGTGCTAGAAGCTGCTGTGAACCGGAGTCAAATTTCTCCCATGCACCGGCACACTTGGCCCATAAAGTCGATTGTGATTCTGATTTTACAGCAGCCAAATATTATTAGAAACTAATTTAACATTAAAAATCACAGATTTTCTTCTACTTTTTTTTTCTTTTTTGCCTCTCCTGTGTACCGCCTGTAGCTCCTTGTGGAGGAAACCTTACCGGCTCAAGTGGTTTTATATTGTCTCCGAACTTCCCCCACCCCTACCCCCACTCCAAGGACTGTGACTGGCTCATAGCTGTAAACTCCGACTACGTCTTGTCGCTGGCCTTCATCAGGTAAACCGCATTTCTATTTTGTAGGCGACATCTCTTTTCTTCTTGAACTTAGCAGGAAAAGATGCTGTAGTGTTTTACTTTGTGTGTGCATGCATGCATGCGTGTGTGTGTGTGTGTGTGTGTGTGTGTGTGTGTGTGTGTGTGTGTGTGTGTGTTAGAAATCCAAAGGGTACACAGACGAGTGAAAAGAAAAGGTCATTTACATCAACAATCGGATGTACTGGGCTGATGCTTGTGGGAGGGGGATGATCATGTCCACTGTGTTGCTATGAGACCGTTAAAAACCATTTTTAGAGCACAACACTCTTTTGCTGAAAGTGGAAACAGGTTCGGCCTCTGTGCAGCGAAACACACAACTCGGCTCTCGTCCCTAAACACGAGGCGTGACCTTTCTCCTGTAAATAACAACGGAAAACGAGCGCTGTAAAAAGGGGGGGTTATTGGTGGAGAGATGCGGCTTGACGTTTTCTTTCACCGCCACTTCCTGTCCATTATTCTCTCCTCCTCTTTTCTATTTCTGTCTCCACGCTGTCTGTAGTTTCAGCATCGAGCCTAATTACGACTTCCTGTACATCTACGACGGTCCGGATAGCAACAGTCCTCTGATTGGTAGCTTCCAGGACAGCAAACTGCCAGAGCGAATAGAGAGCAGTTCGAACACCATGCATTTAGCCTTCCGCAGCGACGGGTCAGTTTCCTACACTGGCTTCCACCTGGAATACAAAGGTAAACGTCATATTTCAGCACCGTCACCATTACTTACATTATATGACATCAGCGTGGTCTAGAATAGAATAGAACTTTATTTGTCATTGTACAAGTACAACGCAATTTGAAAGTGCAGTTCTTATCAGTGCAAAGATCAATACAAAAAGAATTAAAAACATAAAACACACACACATTCATTTCTACATTCTACTGGACACCAACATATTGCACAAAAAGTCAGGAATCAAGACTTAGCAGCATTTAGTATGGTTATGGCTCTGGGATAGAAGCTGTTCTTTAGTCTGTTTGTCCGAGCTCTTATTGTCCTGTAACGTCTGCCCTGTAAGGGCAGCAGTTCACACAGATGGTGTCCTAGGTGGGATGGGTCCTTGAGGATGCCATGGGCTTTTTTGAGACAGCAGGAACTGTATAGGTCTTCCAGGGAGGGGAGTGGGCATCCGATGATCTTCTGGGCAGTGATGATGACCCTCTGGAGCGCTGTCCTCTCTGCTACTGTGCAGCTGGCAAACCAGACACAGATGCAGTAGGTCAGTATGCTCTCTATGGAGCAGCAGTAGAAGGACACAAGCAGTGAGGTGCTAAGGTGGTTCTTCCTGAGGATCCTCAGGGAGTAGAGTCTCTGCTGTGCCTTCTTAACCAGCGCTGTGGTGTTAACGCTCCAGGTCAGGCCCTTCTCTATGTGTTTGCCCAGAAACCGGAAGTCCGAGACACTCTCCACACAGTCCCTGTTGATGAAAAGGGGATGACTGTCCGTTTTGTTCCTCCTGTAGTCTATAATCAGCTCCTTTGTCTCGGAAGTGTTGAGGATCAGGTTGTTTTCCTTGTACCACACAAACAGCCGCTCCACCTCGACGCTAATGCTAACACTGCAAAATACAATTACTGCCAAACCCCCTGCAGGAGTGTCTGGTTGGTTACACTTGTTTGCGTCTTGATTTTAAAGATAAATAACATATTACTGTGAAATCAGCGCCACCTACACAGGAATGGAGAGACGTTCGGATATGAAACGTTGAGTGTGGCGTCAACAGTGCCGCAATGTTAACTTTTGAGCTAATCGTCATTCAATTACGAACCTGTAGTACTCTCTCTGGTATATAGATAAAATTAACAGAGGTGGTACTTCGGTGACCCGGAGCCATAAAACTGTTTTAGGATGCATTTCCTCTTACTCGAGGTCACAGCTTCATTGAGGACCACTCTTCTAGTCACTCGAGCACTGTTTGATGGCGAGGTCTGTAAGTCAGGCTGGATTTATTGCAGAGCTGTAAGGGAAACTGTTGGTAAAGTAAATCCAAAGGCATTTCAATCTGAAGTACATTCACACTTGAACCATCGCTACAATTTATACCACAGCGAAAAGCAGCAATCATCTGACAGCGTTCAGCCGTCTAATGGGTTGTCTGACATGGAGGATGCCATGTGGAAATATTGTCAACAAATGCTTTACATCTTTCTCTGGGAGGACACAAAGGGAAAACAAAAATCCGAGACACTCCGCAGTGCTGGAGGTATCCTTAAATTCTGCTTTTCCTCCTAGTAACTGTCAGTGGTTGAGAAAGTAACATTACATAATTGCCCTACAATCTGATGACGGTGGAGACTACATTTTTATCTTTAATTTTGTCATTTCACAAAGAAGGAAATTTGGGAAATGAGCCTTTAATGATTTTACAGCGAGCACAACAGAATGACAAGCAAGCCTCCAAGAACAAGGTGTCTTGAATTTGTCTTTAAAATACAACTTTTTTCCCCCAATCATTGTTAATATACAGTACTATATTGACATTTTTTCCATACAAAGATGACTGCTGTGTTAGCCTTGAAAGCCAAAATCAACTATAAGATTTCTGATGATAATTTTGATGTCTTTCAGTATTATGGTGTATAAGAAACCCAATATTACATTACATTACATTACAGTAATTTAGCCGACGCGTTTATCCAAAGCGACTTACAATAAGTGCATTTAATGTAGGAAATCAGGAGAACCACTAGTCATCAGAGGTCATAAATGCATCTAAACAAGCATCTAAGAGCAAAACCAGCTAAAGTAAAAGTGCAAGAAAGAGGTTTTTTTTTTAAATGAGTGAATACAATAAGTGCTAAGAACAAGTAACAGGGTAGTAGTTGTTAATATACGTAGTAAAATGACCTCCACAAATTGCTGAAAAATGAACGGTGTGATAAAATATCGTATAAGATAAGGAAGAAAGAATGACAAGGATCTAAAACACCACAGACTTAAAAAAAAGGTAGTCTTTAAAGTTTAACAGATGACATCTCAAAGTTGGGGCGGCACGGTGGCACAGTGTTTAGCGTGGTCGGCTCACAGGAAGGAGGTCCTGGGTTTGAACCCCCGGGGTAGTCCAACCTGGGGGCTCGTCCCGGATTGTCCTCTGTGTGGAGTTTGCCTGTTCTCCCCGTGTCTGCGTGGGTTTCCTCCGGGTGCTCTGGTTTCCTCCCACAGTCCAAAGACATGTAGGTCAGGGGAATCGGCCATACTAAATGGTCCCTAGGTGTGTGTGTGTGTGTGTGTGTGTGTGTGTGTGTGTGTGTGTGTGTGTGTGTGTGTGTGTTGGCCCGCCCTGTGATGGCCTGGCGGGCGGCCCGTCCAGGGTGTCTCCCCGCCTGTCGCCCCGTGACTGCTGGGATAGGCTCCAGCATCCCCACGCGACCCTGAGAGCAGGATAAGCGGTTAGGATAATGGATGGATGGGTGATATTATGGCTAATTAGAAACCCAATTTATTTATGTAGCAAAATGACTGCCACAAATCATTTAAAAGCAAAAGAAAATTGAATGGTGTGATAAGATATCATATAAGATAAGGAAGAAATGATGACAAGGATCTAAAACACCGAAGACTTGGGGGGGGGGGGGGCTAGTCTTTAAAGTTTAACAGAAGACATCTCAAAGTTGGCCAGCCACCACCACAGTTACCATCACACCCCGTATACAACAACCATGACGTCGTCTTTCACCTTGTAAGCGAAAGCGCCGCTGTCCCCAGAATGTGGCTGATCATCAAGTTTGCACGTTTACATGAGTTGTGAATTTGTCGTTTGTCTTACTCACATGTACATTTTCAACACGGGCCTTTTTTTTTCTTTTTCTTTTTTTAATACACTCGCTAGAACTAAATCTCTAGTTGATACTCGGTGGCTAATAAACTTTCCGGAGAGAGGCCAGTGCCATAATTTCCACGGTTCATGTAGCATACAAAAGTCCGGAGAGGAAGTTACCGCTTATGGTCAATCTCTGGCGAGGACAGCTAAGTCAAATAGACTGTTAAAAAGGCCAACTAAATGTCTGCTGCCTCACTGATTATGGTCAGGGGAGTTATGTAGCCACATTTGTTATTCATGTCTGTCTTTCTCACTTCTGTTACTCTCTCTCTCTCTCTCTCTCCCCCTCTCCTTTCTTAGCCAAGCTGAGGGAGTCGTGTTTTGATCCAGGCATTGTTCTGAACGGGACCAGGCTAGGTTCGGATTATAAACTTGGCTCTACGGTCACCTTCTACTGTGAGGCCGGATACGTTCTGCAGGTACTGAACTTGTGCAGGACCTATAGACGATGGCTCTGGGCCAAACTGTCGGCCTGTTGAATGTCTTTGCATCCGGAACTGGAGTGCATGATTCTTTCCTGTCTTCTAAAGCTGTGTTCTCAGAATCTGCACCTCATAAGAGGCTGCTTGGTGTGTGTTTCATTTTTCCCGTTTTACTGAAATTGTACAGTGACGGAGAATGTTGTTACAAGATGTGACACGTCATGAAAGTGGATCCCCCCCGCCCCCATTGCTGATAAAATATATATTTCATTTGTCTGTATGTTTGTTTGTGTGTTTATCTACTTTCAGCTGATCCCGTTAGGGGTCACCACAGCAAATCATCCGTCTCCATCTCTTCCTGTCCTGTGCATCTTCCTCTGTCACACCAGCCACCTGCATGTCCTCTCTCACCACATCCGTAAACCTCCTCTTTGGCCTTCCTCTTTTCCTCTTCCCTGGCAGCTCCATATTCCGCATCCTTCTCCCAATATACCCAGGATCTCTCCTTCACACATGTCCAAACCATCTCAATCTTGCCTCTCTTGCTTTGTCTCCAAACCGTCCAACCTGAGCTGTCCCTCTAATATACTCGTTCCTAATCCTGTCCTTCTTCATCACTCCCAGTGAAAATCTTAGCATCTTCAGCTCTGCCACCTCCAGCTCCACCTCCTGTGTTTTCATCGGTGCCACTGTCTCCAAACCATATAACATAGCTGGTCTCACAACCATCTTGTAAACCTTCCCTTTAATTCTTGCTGGTACCCTTCTGTCACAAAGCACTCCTGACACTCTTCTCCACCCACTCCACCCTGCCTGCACTCTCTTCTTCACCTCTCTCCTGAACTCCCCGTTTATTTGTGTGTTTATGATGTACCCATATTTACCATGCCAAAGACATTTGAAAAAGATGGAT
The DNA here is from genome assembly GCF_029633865.1 of Lampris incognitus. Classification (NCBI taxonomy): domain Eukaryota; kingdom Metazoa; phylum Chordata; class Actinopteri; order Lampriformes; family Lampridae; genus Lampris; species Lampris incognitus. The sequence continues at coordinate 33,103,363 of NC_079228.1, read as the reverse complement.
GGATGAATGGATGTTTTTCATTTTGTAATGCAATCTTCCCTGTCTCTAGGGTTATTCTACTCTCACCTGTAGCATGGGAGACGATGGGAGACCTGGATGGAACAGAGCCTTACCTAGCTGTCAAGGTACACACGCACACCCACCCACCCACCCACAAACACACGTGCACCAAATAGAGCACTTTCTTGTAATCAAGTTACACATGTGGACCTGAATGGGGTGTTCCTTGTGGCCACAGTGACACGAGCTGAAACAGAGACACACACAGACGCTGCCTGCAGCGGTCATGGAGCCTGCTGAGTACATCGACTGTGGACATGGTCACAATGTTCAATCACGCATATCTACAAAACACACAAGAACACACAGCCATACACTCTCAGTTCCCCGACAGGCCAAACAAACACACACACGTACACACACACATGCAAGCACGCACAACTAGGAGCCTTAAGATTTGTTCGAGAGACAACAATTTGTAGTGATACTACGGGATGTCTTAGTGTATATGTTTGCATCTGTTTTCGCATTTCCAGCCCCATGTGGCAGTCGTTCTACGGGGACGGAGGGAACCGTTTTATCGCCGAATTTCCCCAGAAATTACACCACTGGACACACCTGTATCTACTCCATATCTGTACCAAGGGAGTTCGGTGAGTCGACTTCGTACACACATCCACGAGGGGATTTGAATTTGGCCATGAGGCCCGATTGGATCTTTTTTTCAGGGAACACCATCTGAGAAGGTGTTGTGTAATTTGGTGCGATTTAATACAGAATTACTGAAATGTATATTCTACTTGGTGGGGTGAGAAGGTAAGAAGAGTGAAAACGATTGTTAAAGTAATCGTCCTCAGTTATATGAAGAATTTGTCAAGTCTAAGGCTTTTGCTTGATAGGGATTTTGTTTGGAAATGTAAAACATTCTACGTAGTATTTTGGGGGCATTAGCGGTAGCCATTGTGTTACTCATGTTCAGGATAGTCTTTCACGCACAACCTTTTATTGTTCAACCTCCCTGTTGGATAAAAAGAAAATTACACCCTTCTTCATTTCTCCGGGGGCCCCTCCCGAAGCCCCTGAAGTGACTGCCCCCCCCATTGGCGATTTTCCGAATCCTGTTGGCATAGGAGACGTTACACACGACTCGGAGACCCTCGCCAGGCATTTGCTTTATTTGATTCCGGGAAGGAGTTTTATTGTGGGGATGACATTTGGAGATGAGGGTGGTTTTCATCCGACGGGTTTTGATCACCGGTCCTCAAGCCAGTCATAACTGACAAGATATGAAGATATGAATATTGTAGGAGTCTGTTCTTCACAGAAAGGGTAGCGGCGGCGAGGAATATGATGTCACATCTGACAAAACGACCATGTCATCCGGCTGAGGCCAGGCCCCGAAAGGGTACTCGTACACTGTAATAGGCTACAAATTGTTGATGAGCTCTTTAAAAGCTAGACTAAACTATCACTTTTACCTCAGCTGGTGACGGTAATTTGATTATTTTCTGGTTTCCTGTAGATAACTGTTCCTCTGCAACCCATAGAAGAGACCGCTAAACAAAGACTCTAATCCCATTCAAACACGTAGAGGTCATAATATTTATTTATCTAGCTATTTATTGATATATCTATTTATTTATGTATTGATGTGTTGATTGATTGATTGATTGGCACTTTTTTCTCCCCAATTGTATCTGGCCAATTACCCCACTCTTCCGAGCCGTCCGGGTCGTTGTTCCATCTCCTCTGCCGATCCGGGGAGGGCTGCAGACTACCACATGCCTCCTCCGATACATGTGGAGTTGCCAGCTGCTTCTTTTCAACTGACAGTGAGGAGTTTCGCCAGGGGGACATAGCGCGTGGGAGGATCACGTTATTCCCCCAAGTTCCCCCTCCCCCCCGAACAGGTGCCCCGACTGACCAGGGGAGGCGCTAGTGCAGCGACCAGGGCACATACCCACATCCGGCTTCCCACTCGCAGACACGACCAGTTGTGTCCGCAGGGACGGCCAACCAAGCCAGAGGCAACACGGGGATTCGAACCGATGATCTCCGTGTTGGCAGGCAACGGAATAGACCGCCATGCCACCTGGTCGCCCCAGAAGTCATCAAATCAAATATATGTAAAAAGATCAGTTCAAACCATGTTTTGAAATCTGAATTAATGTCGATGTTAATATATATGTTGTAGAGGTTGACCGATGGGAAGGTTGACAAGCACATGTCCATCATATGTGCATGAAAAAAACAAACAAACGCACACATCGCACTTCGATTAGTCTAGCCCTAGACTCTCACAGGGCAAACTTGAGCCTTCAAAACGATTGTTAACCAGTGGATATGGATGTGGTGGATGGCCGATTAGGTCATTAGGCTCAGAACAAATTGCGTCCTCCCCTTAAATCCCCTGACAGCAAACTGTCCCTTCGCATTTGCTTGGAGGTTTTCGAGAGCCGCGGCCCCGTGTGGGAGTTCTGACGGGGGAGAAGTTGAGACTTGGTGTGCCCTACATACAGGAGAAGAAGCAGTCAGCCGGCCCGCGCCTCCCACGCATCATAAGAGACTGTTCAGCCTCGGCGGCCACCTTGTGTCGCTGTGCAGCGTTGCACTGCGGCCAGATTTGATTCAATCATTTGTGCTTTTTCATGTTGGTTGTGCACATGATACGGCCATATTCTCCAAGTGGGTGGTAAAATCTCGAGGTCCACCGTGTCCCCAGATTTGGTGTAACGTGCACGTACCGTGCACCAACATGTCCGCCGTTTGAGCCCGTGCAGCATCTGCAGTATGTCGCTGTGGCCATTTTTCATTAGGGTACTCGAATACTGTGCATTTCATTTGTTATTCTCTCCCCAGCTTCAATGCAATCTGTAGAAAAGGCAGACAGTGCTGCAGTTTAGGAAGCAGAGTTGAGAAAGATGGAAGGGAGGGAGGGGGGAGAAATGTCTTTGGAAGAATAGTCTTAAGTCACTAAAAGGAACATTTGAATGGAGAAGGGAGTTGTGAATTAATGAAGCGAGGGGAGTTGTTATTAATGCTGGTGGTGCTAGTGTTCTTCTCCACACAGATTCAAAAGCGGCCGTCAGTCTGGAAAACTGTGTGTGTTTTATTTGTGCGCGGGTGTGTGTGTGTGTGTGTGTGTTAGAGATAGACAGGTACATCACATTAGTTAGTTTGTGTGTGTGGAGATTGTTAGAACAAGATCCTGTGTGTGTGTGTGTCTGTCTGCTGTGATTACCCATCTGTGTGTGTGTGTGTGTGCCTGTGTGTGTGTGTGTGTGTGTGTGTGTGTGTGTGTGTGTGTGTGTGTGTGTATGTGTGTGTTCCTTTGATCTCAGTATGAAAGAAATCCTGTGTGATCTCTTAGCAGTATACAAGCTAACCATGGTAAGAAAACCTCGGCGTTTGTGTGAGTGTGTTCATCTGTGTGTGTGTATTGTGAGTTTGTCTTTGCATATCTACGTGTGTGTGATCCTATTCTGAACCCTGCGCTGAGCTGAAGGGGTTTCCACTGCGAACTCATCCACCCGGCCTCTGATGTCTAGACGTCGCTGAGCCAGTGGGGGAACAGCGGAGACACAAATCAGATTTCCACACAAATTCCCTCAGAATGTGTAGACAGGCAGCGCGTTTTAACAACTTCCTGCCCTGTCAGCTCTGCCTCGCTCGCACCTGGCGTGCTAGTCGGACAGATTGTTCTTGGGCGAGAGGGTGGGAGTTCATGTACCAGCGCACAACTGCTCCGACCTTGAGCTGAGACCCTTCCAGCTTTATGGGCACCGGTTTTGCAGCCAGCCCTGCACACTTCACTTCCTGTGGAAGGCAGCCAGTGAAAGTTTTCTTTAGAGGATAAATAAAGTACAGTAGATCATGTTTTTATTTTTTATTTATTTTGAGGTACTTTATTAATCCCTGTGGAGAAATTACACTACACACCCAGGGACCAACTCCACTTCGTCTTGCCATGCCTTGCTCAGGGGCACAGACAGGAGTAACCTGCATGTTTTTGTTTTTTTTTTGATGGGGGGGGGGAATGGGAGCACCCGGAGAAAACCCACCGCAGACACAGGGCAAAACATGCAAACTCCATACAGAGGACGACCTGGGATGACCCCCAAGGATGGACAACCCCGGTGTTCGAACGCAGGACCGCCTTGCTGTGAGGCGACAGCACTAACCACTGCGCCACCGTGCCGCCCAGTTTGTGCCGTACTATGTCTAGGCTAGCATACAGCACATATCGGTAACGCGTTGTTTCCCCCATAATCCAAACACCAGACCGCTGTTTTTATGGCGTTAGGGGCAAAGGAACTCCTGATCTTGATTATCAGTGCAGGGACAGACTGTGAAAGCGGGGTTTCACGAGCCCTCTGATTTTTGGGGCGACTTAAAGCTTTGGGTTTCGGAAAGGTTGCCGCAGGGATAACCGGCTCGCGGTGGCCAAGCGTTCACCGCGTCATCGCTTTGTGATCCCTCGACGTCGGCTCGTTCTATCATCACGAAGCAGAATTCACCAAGCGTAGGACTGTTCATGCACTAACAGGGGAAGTGAGCTGGGGTTAGACCGCCTTGAGACAGGTTAGTATCACCCTACCGATGATACGCCGTTGCAGTAGTAATCCTCTGTGTGTGTGTGTGTGTGTGTGTGTGTGTGTGTGTGTGTGTGTGTGCATGTGTGAAGGCTCCCCCCTAACTCTCACACCAACAAGGACAACTCACTGTGAACCAAATAAACACACACATACAAAGACAGGGTTTAAATCAGATGATGTCCTTTGAGAGACGGGGCGACACTTTGTGAGACGGGGCAACACTTGGGAGGAATTCTGAAATTCTCAGACAGAGAGAACAATAAGAGACCTGTAGAAAATGACCACTGACCTTGTCATAGCGAAACACCCTTAGGGCTGTTTCAGGGTTCAATATATGATCTGTCACACCTCCACCTAATGGGGGGAGGATGGAGAAAGAGAGTGCAACAGTGAGAGACTGCGTGCATGCTGGTGTGTGTGTGTCTGTGTGTGTGTGTGTGTGTTTATGTATGAAGTGTAAATGGAGGGAGCGCTAGCTCTGCTGGGGCTGCATTATATGTAATTTACCATAAAGGACTTTTCTCCTTCCTCTCCATGGTCCGTAGAGAACCTGAGACCCAGCAGACTGAGCTGAAATATGCCTCCTTTATATTTATGTCATCATGGCATTTCAATTTTATACCTGAAGGGACTTTAATCACAAGCACATGGAGAGAATTTGGGGGAGTGAGACTGAATGTGGGAGCATGTAGATGAAGTCAAACAAAAGCACCTGCGTAAAATGACATCCTGGTCACAAAGGCGATCCAAGGCATGTACTGGTACCATCGTGGGTTCATCAACCCACAGCCAGTATGACCTGGCTCTCTCTCTCCGGCCTGTTTTACCGCACAGTCCACTGTGTATTGTTACATGAAACGAAAATGTGCCATAAAAAGTAGCCTTGACACACTGCAAAAAATGAATTTCAAGAAAGTAAAAATACCCTGTCTGTGAATGTTCTCATTCATCCAGGTCATGGTTATCCAAAGGAGTTGAATCAAGTGCAACTGGACTTGGTATATATGGTGGTACATATACCAAGTACACATGGTACATATACCAAGGTACATGGTACATATACCAAGTCCAGTTGCACTTGATTCAACTCCTTTGGATAAAAATACCTTATTTCTAGGAAGTCAATCATAATTTTTGGCCCCAAAAACAAACCTGTGTGTATTGATATTTGTATTCATTGTCATCATACGTGAAAAGTAGAGTCCATCTTTTTCAATACAGTATCCTGAAATATTGCTTATGCCAAATTTGGGACCTCAATTTCATACGCCATGTGATCCCCGTCATAACTCACAGTATTGTTCTGCTGGAGTTCCCAAACAACACAACAATGGATTTAGTACATATGTTTTTCTCATGAGCCCAAATTCAGGTACATTGTTAGAATTTACAGTACTCACAAGTTGTGATTTGTCAGAAATATATTTGTTGCCATTTAGAATGGTTCATTTAACAGATACGGCGTGTTGTAGTTCGTCTCTTCCCACGAAGGCCTTCATTTCTTTCCTTTAAATAGTTTATATTTTTTACTTCACTTATTATCAATGTTAGCTCATAAAAACATTTTACTCCTCTCCTGACATTCACGACCTACCATAGCTGGATGACTGTGGACATAGTACACCGTTAACAGGAGGTGATATTTTGGCATATAATTGTGAGAATTCACCCCCCCCCCACAGTAAATGTAAAAGTTCAAGTTCAACTTTATTGTCATGTGTGTCTGAATACAGTGAAATTCTTGTGCTCTGGCTCTCTGCCTCTCGTTTGCTGTGAAAATGGAGGCGTTGGCTAAATGCAGACTCTTTCATCCAAAACAGCTTGTAAGTAAAGTAAACTGAGAGTACCCAATTAGCAGATAAATGTGTGTGTCTGCTGAAGGTATCTTTGAGTAGTAAACAGCAGTCATATCATTGCCAAGAGTGCACCGCACATCAAGTGTAATAAACATAAATGCTCCACTTGTAGATCAACTAAAAGCTAGGAGATGATTATAGGAGAGTGACAGTGCCAAAAGTCAGTGTCACAGATCTGTCATAGCCAAGCGTGCACATCATCCACTACTGCTACTACAGAGGGACAGCTTAGGTTGGACGGTTTGGAGAGAAAGCAAGAGAGGAAGAGATTGAGATGGCTTGGACACGTGCGGAGGAGAGATGCTGGGTATATTGGGAGAAGGATGCTGAATATGGAGCTGCCAGGGAAGAGGAGAAGAGGAGAGCTGAAGAGGAGGTTTATGGATGTGGTGAGGAAGGACATGCAGGTGGCTGGTGTGACAGAGGAAGATGCAGAAGACAGGAAGAGATGGAAATGGATGATCCGCTGTGGTGCCCCCTAATGGGAGCAGCCAGAAGTAGCAATAGTGTGTGCATCATGTCAACTCCAAATAGTGTAAGTGCATCAGCAGTGTAGATTACAAACAGCGACACCAATAAAAGTCGTAGTGGACTCAAAATCTGTTGAGTTCATGTTCACTGGACAACGCCTCAAACCTTGCTTGCAATTCCTGGCTTCAAAAAGAGGTTGATCCGACCCATTTACTGTAAATTAATCAAAATATTGCCGCTTTAACTGTATTTTATCATTGGCAAGTGTTTTCACAGACAGTAGAGCAAAGTGATAAGGACTCAACCTCCACTGATATATTTTCCCATCTCTTTATTTCTCCCTCCAGTCCTGTTCGGTCAGTTCGTCTTGTTCCAGACATCTCTGAATGACGTGGTCGAAATCTACGATGGACCCACCCAGCAAAATACCCTGCTGTCCTCTCTGTCTGGATCCCATTCTGGTATGGATAGATGAATAGAAAAAAAAAAAAGATAGATAGATGCGACAGGTGAATAAAAACACACATAGAATATTCCCTCTCAGTCTAACCCTTCTATCTGATTTCTGTGGCCATATCTGTCTCTGTTTCTCGGGTTTTTCCCAGGTGAGTCTCTCCCTCTGAGTTCAGGGAACCAGGTCGCCATAAAGTTTACCACAGTTGGACCAGAGACGGCGAAAGGCTTCCACTTCGTCTACCAAGGTCAGCCAATCACAAGTAGACACACTTCCATCATCAGATTCCATCAGCTTTCTATAGAAACAACATAAGAGTCAAAACAAAAAACAGACTTTTTGTTTTGGGCATACTGAAGTAAAACCTTAATTTGGAAGTCCAGTACCTAAAGCTAGGTATTTGTAGAGGGGACAGTTCTGCAGCCCTTTTCTTTAAAGTTTATGTCTCAGATCTTAATTATGATGGTGTCGCCATTTGGTTTTTGTTTGACCAGAGACACAAAATTGCATGAAGGAAAACCAATACCAGAGTAGGTGAATTGCAAAATACCAGCTTTACTCTTGCAGTTATTGATTTAATGGCGAATTTTCACAAATGCAGGTTTTAAAACGTAAAAACAAAAAATTCTTTTCTTCTGTATGTTCTCCAGCTGTCCCTCGAACCAGTTCCACACAGTGTAGTTCTGTTCCCGAGCCCCGGTTTGGGAAACGTCTTGGTAATGACTTTGCGGTGGGCTCCATGGTGCAGTTTGAGTGCAATCCTGGTTACGTCCTGCACGGTTCGACCGCCATACGCTGTGAGAGCGTTCCAGACAACCTCGCCCAATGGAATGATTCTCTGCCGACGTGTATAGGTAAATATGGGGCCGAATGCAGTGCCAGTCATGATCATGATGAGGTCATGATGCCTCTGCTTCCGGAATACTGGCATGCTATGTAAAATCACAGTTTCCAGCTTCCACCTTTGTGAGATTCTGCTTCTGTGAGATCTGTAACTATTTTCTGTGCTTAGTTCACTTATTGCTAGATTCTCTAGTTTTCCTTCTCAAACGACTCTTGTGGCGGCACAGCGGTGCAGTGGTGAGCGCAGTCGTCTCACAGCAAGAAGGTCCTGGGTTTAAACCCCGGGGTAGTCCAACCTTGGGGGTCATCCCGGGTCGTCCTCTGTGTGGAGTTTGGATGTTCTCCCCGTGTCTGCGTGGGTTTCCTCCGGGTGCTCCGGTTTCCCCCCACAGTCCAAAGACACGTAGGTCAGGTGAATCGGCCATACTAAATTGTCCCTAGGTGTGAATGTGTTGGCCCTGTGATGGACTGGCGGCCTGTCCGGGGTGTCTCCCCGCCTGCCGCCCAATGACTGCTGGGATAGGCTCCAGCATCCCTGCAACCCTAATTAGGATAAGCAGCTTGGATAATGGGTGGATGCGGTGCCAAGTCTTAGACCTTGTTATAACTACATTCGTAATGAGCTTCATTTTGCAGTAACGTACAGATTGCAAGTCCCAAAGCCCATTCTGTGTTTCCATTTGAAAAACAAAGTCACTTCAGATAAGGTTTGTGAGTGAAAGAGGGAAAAGCCATCGACTTTTTTTTTTTGGCTTCTCTCTAAGTTGAATGCTATCACATGAATTGTGAAGCAGTAATTTGCTCACAAGGAACTATTGCTAACGTGATGCGAACTGATGAGTCTGGCCATTACCTGACAATTGAATAGCTCAGCCAGGCAGCCATTTTATCAGCAACATTACTCTTTTGAGTAAATTACTGCTTCACATTTCATAAGAGTGCTACCATTAGACAGCATTTGACTCAGAACAAAATTGGTTGGTGACTGGGGAGATTTAGATTTTTTAAAATAGGATAATATAATAGGGATTCTGGTCAAGAATAAGGGTGATGTGCAGAACTGTAGCAACTACAGAGGTATAAGGTTAATCAGCCACAGCATGAAGATATGGGAAAGAGTAATAGAAGCTAGGTTAAGAGGAGAGGTGACAAGCAGCAGTATGGTTTCATGCCATGAAGGAGCACCACACATGTGATGTTTGCTTTGAGAATGTTGATGGAAGTATAGAGAAGGCCAGAAGGAGTTACATTGTGTCTTTTTGGATTTAGAGAAAGCATATGACAGGGTGCCGAGAGAGGATGTGTGGTATTGTATGAAGAAGTTGGGAGTTGCTGAGAAGTATGTAGGAGTGGTGCAGGGCATGTGTGAAGTAAGTGTGACAGTGGTGAGGTGTGGGGTTGGAATGACAGATGGGTTCAAGGTGGAGGTGGGATTACATCAAGGATCGGCTCTGAGCCCTTTCTTGTTTGCACTGGTGATGGACGAGATCAGGAAGGAGTCTCCGGACTATGATGTTTGCGGATGACATTGTGATCTGTAGCGAGAGTAGTGTGCAGGTTGAGGAGAGCCTGGAGAGGTGGAGGTATGCACTGGAGAGAAGAGGAATGAAAGTCAGTAGGAGCGAGATGGAATACTTAAGCGTGAACAAGAGGGAGGACAGTGGAATGGTGAGGATGCAAGGAGTAGAGGTGACGAAGGTGTATGAGTTTAAATACTTGGGGTCAACTGTTCAAAGTAAAGGGGAGTGCAGCAGAGAGGTGAAGAAGAGAGTGCAGGCAGGGTGGAGTGGGTGGAGAAGAGTGTCAGGAGTGATTTGTGACAGACGGGTACCAGCAAGAGTTAAAGGGAAGGTTTACAAGATGGTTGTGAGACCAGCTACTATGTTATATGGTTTGGAGACAGTGGAGCTGATGAAAACACAGGAGGCGGAGCTGGAGGTGGCAGAGTTGAAGATGCTAAGATTTTCATTGGGAGTGATGAAGATGGACAGGATTAGGAACGAGTATATTAGAGGGGCAGGTCAGGTTGGACGGTTTGGAAACAAAGCAAGAGAGGCAAGATTGAGATGGTTTGGACATGTGTGGAGGAGAGATGCTGGGTATATTGGGAGAAAGATGCTGAATATGGAGCTGCCAGGGAAGAGGAGAAGAGGAAGGCCAAAGAGGAGGTTTATGGATGTGGTGAGGGAAGACATGCAGGTGGCTGGTGTGACAGAGGAAGACGCAGAGGACAGGAAGAGATGGAAATGGGTGATCCGCTGTGGCGACCCCTAATGGGAGCAGCCAAATTAGTAGTAGTAGTAGATGATAGGGATTCTGGCACGTGAACCATCCGCCATTTTACAGCTAATTTTTTTTTTCATAAAATGACAACATGGTTGATGTAGCTCTATTTAAACAGACACACACATGCATGCACACACGCACACACATGTTCTACATGTTATGTGTTTTTCTCCGCTTCACTTGTCTCTCATAATTTCATTTCTTTCCCATCTCTCTCTCTCTCTCTCTCTCTCTCTCTCTCTCTCTCTCTCTCTCTCTCTCTCGCTCGCTCGCTCGCTCGCTCGCTCGCTCGCTGTGCTGTGCTGTCCCCTAGTCCCTTGCGGGGGTATGTTGACTTCACGTCGCGGGACCATTCTGTCGCCTGGCTATCCTGAGCCTTATGACAACAACCAGAACTGTGTGTGGAAGGTCTCTGTGCCCGAGGGGGCTGGGATACAGGTATAACACAGATGAGACAGCCACTTGTGCGGTGTCCATGTACTGCTGGCTAGAAACATGGGAAAGATTGAATAAAATGCTTTAATAGCATTTGTGAACACGTATGTGGATGGGTGAGTGATGGATGGACGGACAAAGTAGTCCACTGTTCCATAATGTTATGTTTTTGTTTTTTGTTTGTTGTTGGGTTTTTTTGAGGACATTGAAACAAGATTTTTTTCATTTAGGATCTGACTGTAGCAGATATGACTGTGGTTTGGGGATTTGTCAGGAAATCCATATGACATTTACTTTGGAATAACGATAATCACTGAAAAATACCTAGCTCAGCTAACTGCTCACACCCTCACTTCTTCCTATCGTTTTCTCTCTCTCGACTTCTTTTTTTTTTCTAACAGATACAAGTAGTAAGTTTTGCTACAGAGCATAACTGGGATTCTCTGGATTTCTATGATGGAGCTGACAATCACGCACCGAGACTGGGCAGCTACTCTGGTAAGCAGATTGAGAAAATATATTTATATATTTGAGCTATTTCATTCCATATTTTTCTGCCTATTCAGTGTGTTCTCCAAGGACTGTAGGTGTGTGTGCCTTCGCCTTCACATTATTTCTCTTTTTAAAAACGGTGACTATTGGGCCATGGACTTTTCATCTTATTAAATGTCTCTGCTAAATAACCACCTTTAAAAAACTATACACCTTGAATTTAGTTTGATTTAAAACAACTGCAAGCAGAGTGAACTAGAAATCAGCCCCCCCACACACACACACACTTTTTCTCCCCAATTGTATCCGGCCAATTACCCCACTCTTCCAAGTCATCCCAATTGTTGCTCCACCCCCTCTGCCGATCCGGGGAGGGCTGCAGACTACCACATGCCTCCTCTCATACATGTGGAGTCACCAGCCGCTTCTTTTCACCTGACAGTGAGGAGTTTCACCGACGGGATGTAGCGCATGGGAGAATCACGCTATTTCTCCCAGTTCCCCCTCCCACCCAAACAGGCTCCCCGACCGACCAGAGGAGGCGCTAGTGCAGTGAAAAGGATATATATCCACATCCGGCTTCCCACCCGCAGACACGGCCAGTTGTGAATGTCGGGATGCCGACCAAGCCGGAGACAACACAGGGATTTGAACCGGCAATCCCTGTGTTGGTAATCACCAGAATAGATTGCTACACTACCCGGATGCCCGAAATTAGCTTTTTTGACATTATTTGCCCACAAAAAAAACCAAAAGAAATATATAAATGTAAAATGCTTAAAAAAGCAAGCTGATTTTTTTTTAATCATATTAAAAGATCATATACAAATCTTCATGAGTTTTCAAGTCTTCTCCATGTCAAAGCTCACAATGATGGCTAATGTATTAGTAGTCCCCTGTGCCAACCAACCACCTGATAGTTGATTATTAATGATAATGATAATAATAATCATTACATTTATATAGCACTTTTCAAGACACCTAAAGCGCCTCACATTTGAAGAGGTAACTCACTTCAGCCACCACCAATGTGTGGCGCCGACCTGCACGGCAGCCATTTTGCGCCAGAACGCTCACCACACATCAGCTTGAGGCGGAGAGGGAGGAATCACTGAGCATGTTAATGAATTGTTGACTTTTTATATTCACCTCTGGCTTTTGGAGTATATCCATGATTGTGCTTATTGCTTGTCACTGAGAGGCCAACCAATTTTCTTATTATACTCCTATGTTTTTGCTATTAAGCAAAGTGCCAGGTAGAGGATAACAGTTGCCAGAGACAGAGACACTGGATGTATTTCAAACTTTTTTTAAATGATCAAATGATTGAATTTAATCGATTTTTGCACCCCCTGTGCACCCTGGTAGGACATTCTCCTTGATAGAATACATTTTGATTATCTCAGATTACACTTCAGAATCAGAATCGAATTTATTGGCCAAATGTGCTTATGCTTACTTGAAATTTGACTCTTGTTTACAGACTGTAAGCCAGACTGTAAAAATCGAATCTGTGACTAACCCTCTAGTCTGTGTCTTGGTCTATAGGCCTCCCAAGCCAGATAAAGACTTTATAACAGAATTCTCACAGGCCTAAAATTCTGTCCAGCACATACATTCTGTCCTCAATCCCCATATATTTCATGATGAAGCATCCACGGACATCTGTGAGAAGTTTTTGAAGTTTTTCACTGAAATAACTGAAAACATTAGATCATTGTCCTCTTCCATCCCCTCTCTGACACCCCGCCACACAGCTTACGGGCCTGAATACCGTTAATCAGTTTCAACCGGTTTCTATGTCTGGGTTGAAGAATATAGTCATGCAAATGAAACCCACTACCTCCCTCCAGGATGTTGTGCCCTCCCATGTCACAAAGGATACTTTTGATATAATTGGCCCTAGCATTCAAGTTATTATTAATTCTTGCTTAGCCTGTGGCACTGTCCCCGCATGTTTTAAACATGCAGTTGTCCAGCCTCTGTTCAAAAATCATAATCTTGATGTTAAATGTTTAAATAACTATCAGCCCATCTCTAAATTGCCATTTGTTTCAAAGGTAATGGAGAAAATTGTCCTTTCCCAACTGCAACCATTCCTGCAGTGGCGCTTCTACCTTGTATGGTGCCCTTGGCGACCCCCCCCCCCCACTGCCAAAAAAAAAAATCTTTCTGCACTAACTGTAATTTTCATTCAGACATTTGGAACAGCACAAATAAACAAATATAACATTTAAACTGTCTGCTACTACTACTACTTTCAGCTGCTTCCATTAGGGGTCGCCACATAACATAACATAACATAACACTTAGAATTATATAAATTTAAAAAATATAAGACTCATAAATATGAAAAAAGTGTTGAGAGAGAGAGAGAGAGAGAGAGAGAGAGAGAGAGAGAGAGAGAGAGAGAGAGAGAGAGAGAGAGAGAGAGAGAGAGAGAGAGAGAGAGAGAGAGAGGGAGGGAGGGAGAGACAAGGATCGATCCAGCCCAACAATATGGTCAATGCACAGACCAGCACCTAAAAGGCAGGATGATAAAATATGCTTTCACTCACCAAAGCTGAGGATAGCACTTTTTTTAACAATGTTACAAAGTGCTTTACAAAAGAAATAAAACCAGACAAAGCAAAAATGAGAATAAGACCAAATGACCTAAGCACAGAGGAGGTAAAGACAATAATTGAATAAGACCAAATAAATAGGAATAGAAATAAAAACATTGTTAACCTTTTACAAAGAGAAAAGTTTTAAGAAGAGATTTAAAGAAGCTAGAGACCTAGTGTGTCTGAGTTCAGTAGGCAGATAATTCCATAGTGTGGGGGCTCTAACAGCAAAAGCCCTATCACCCATTGTGACAAACCACAACCAAGGAATAACCAACAGGGCTCCATCTGCAGATCTTAACGGTTGAGAGGGTGCATACCAGGTCAATAAATCAGAGATGTATTTAGGAGTAAGACTGTTTAAGGCCTTAAAAGTGAGTGAGTCTAACAGAGCATCTGTAGGGAGGCAAGCACAGGAGTGATATGATCATCCATCTTTGTACCGGTAATGAGTTGAGTAGGGGCATTTTGTACCAACTAGAGACCGTGGTGGGAGCCCTGACTGATACCTGAGTAAAGTGTGTTACAATAATCAAAACGAACAACTTTTTGTAGATCAGCAATTGATGAAAATTAGCTAATTTTAGAGATTAGCTTGAGCTAGAAGAAACATGACTGAACAACGTGTATGATTTGATTATCAAAACCAAGGTCAGCATCGAATATTACCCCAAGATTCCTAGCAGCCTGCTTAAGACTATCTGACAGACCACCAAGATTAGTACAAAAAGGGCTGATGGAATTTGGGAGACCGAACAGAATAAACTCAGGCTTATGATTATTAAATTCAAGAACATGTTGGACCATCCAGGATTTATAACAGAAAGGCAAGTTGTGAGATTTGCTAGGCTGCTGGGATCTATGGGTTTTAGTGGCATGTATAACTGAGTGTCGTCAGCATAAAAATGGTAAAACGTATCATGATTTTGAAGAAACTGGCCAAGAGACAGCATGCATATAGAAAAGAGAGGGGGGCCAAGAACTGAGCCTTGAGGGACACCACAACTCAACTGAGCCATCGAGGAAATAGTTACCCAGACCAACAGAAAAAGTTCTGTTGAAGAGGTATGAGCCTAATAAACTAAGAGCCAAGCCCTTGTTGCCTACCAAAGTCTCCAAGCGATGTAAGAGGATACTGTGATCATCTGTGTCAAAGGCAGCACTTAAGTCTGAAAGAACTAAATTCGAGCAGTCACCTTTGTCTGCAAGTCAGCAGTAGTTCATTAGTAACCTTAACAAGCACTGTCTCAGTACTTTGAATTGCTCTAAAACCAGACTGGAAACCTGTTAAAAACACAATTAGTATTCATAAAAGAGATCAGTTAAGATGAAATTACTTTCTCCAGAACCTTAGATAAAAAAGACAATTTCAAGATTGGTCTATAGTTCCTTAAGGACAGGGGATCTAAATTAGGTTTCTTCAGCAATGGGTGAACAATGGCATGCTTAAAACTATCTGGAAAAGAACCAGAGGCCAGATAATTATTAAAGATTACATAATAACAGGGCTAACAGTGGAAATACCTCCTTGAGCAGTTTAGTAGGGATGATGTCTAAGATCATCCCCACTAAGATTTACCCAATTTCCCCTCAGGGGTGAATAAAGTATTCTGATTTGATACAGGAGAATGAGTTCATATAGGAGACTGTACTCTCTAACACTGAAATGTAATGGGTTGAAACTGGGTAAAGCTGCAGAAATTAACATGGGGAATGGAAAGGATGCAAGGGTCAGGCTGAATTCGGAGCCTGATATTCTCCACCTTATTTACAAAATGAGTGAGACATTTTTCGGACAGCTCAACATCAGGTTCAGAAAAGGAAGTGGAGGGATCATTATACTAGAATCAGTTACCCTAAAAAGAACTTTAGGTTTATGATTATTTCTAGATATCAATTCAGAGATGTAAGCTGATCTTGCATCCTTAAATGTTTTCTGGTAAATTAACATTTGGTTTTTAAGGGTGTTATGTGCTATTTCAGACTTGTTGACCTTCCATTGTCTTTCAGATTTTCTAGAGTCTTAAGGGCTCGGGTGTGATCATTCAGCCAGGGGAGGTTATTTAATTTTGTTTCCTAGTTTTAAATGGTGCAATTTGCACTAAATGGTGAAATTGAAGTGAAAGGCAGCACAGCAGTTCTTCCTCTGGGCAAACGTCTCTTCTCTTCACCTGTTTGTTATGCTGCTCAATGCAGCGCCTGTATACACTGTCAATTTGGGCAGTGGCATTTACTTTTCCAAGTAAGCCCAATTTCACAGCCTTGTTCAGATGACTCCTGCTGCTCCCATGTTATGCAGTCGTCTGAGAAAGATGTTTCAAATCATTGTAACCACTCGTTGACAAAATATCAGCTCCACCAAATAGCAGACAATGAAAACAGAAAAGTGCATTATTTTGCATGCTAACTCTTAGCCACTTTTTCTTCGAAAACCACTCCACATAAAACCCGATACCACTCCATGTTAAATCTATGGTTAACTTTACCAGCAGTTTGAATGGTGACAGTATCCCATGGCTGGTGGGCACCAAAGCTGTTTATTTCGGATTTCTCCTCCAAATTAAAGTTTTCAAACCTGTGCTCTAGTATGAAATCCATGTAGTTCGTTTTTTCAAGTGGTGTTAGTTAAGAAAATCTCCCCTCTTCTTGCCAACTGTACCATTAAATTCCAAGCTAGTTTTGACAGATATCCAATCAAATCTGAAATATGTAGTGACACTGTTGTGGGGCTACAGGCTGTCAGCCCCACTTGCCATCGAATTCGTGTGAGCTACATTGAATACACTGACACTCTGAGCATGTTGACTGATATTTTCCAATGTACAATACACATTATAATGTGAGAGGGGTAATCAGTGGGCTAGCCTCACATTTATGCCACCAGAGGCCAACTGCAGACACAAATATCAGGAGAACACCGTCTGAAGCAGCAAGGCTGGGACCAATAAACATGAACTAAAATCCTAACACAAATTATATGTAATTTAGAAAAATGCTATATTCATAGATAATAAATTATAGAAGATAATTATAGAAGATGAGAATTAATAATAGCATTTTTTGTAGACCAGTCACCACTGGCAGCATGCCAAACCAGCAGCAACACACAAAGGCCAATATGCCATAAACATAAAGCAAATAGTCTTGTACAATGCTAGTGTGCTCCTAGTATCAACAATATGCATGACGCGATACGTGGACATTTTGTGGCTCTAAAAACAAACCCAACTTGGAAAGAGTTGGGACGGTATGAAAAATGCAAATAAAAAAGAGCAGTGATTTCTAAATATACTATATTTCATTGCAGACAGTATGAACACATGATATTTCATATTTTTTCTGATCAACATCATTTCATTTGTAAATATACATCCATTCCTGCCATTCAGGCCTGCACATTCCAAAAAAAGTTGGGACAGTGGCAATTTAGGGCTAGTAATGAGGTAAAATAATTAACTAATGACGTCATTTGAAACAGGTGATGTCAACAGGTGATTGTAATCACGATTTGGTGCAAAAACAGCATTCTGTAAAGGCCTAGTCCTTCAGGAGCAAAGATGGGCCGAGGATCACCAGTTTGCCAACAAGTGCATGAGAAAATTATTAAAATGTTTAAAAACAATGTTCCTCAAAGAAAGACAGGAAGGGATTTGGATATTTCACCCTCTACGGTCCATAACATAATTGAAAGATTCAAGAAATCTAGAGGAATTTCAGTGCATAAAGGGCAAGGGTGCAAGCCTACGCTGAATAACTGTGCTCTCCAATCCCTCAGATGGCACTGCATCAAGATTCGTCTATAAGCAATATAACCACATGGGCTCAGGATTACTTTGGAAAACCTTTGTCAAGAACGACATACGTAGTTACCTCCACAAATGCCAGTTAAAACTTTACTGTGCCAAAAGGAAGCCTTATCTTAACCATATGCAGAAGCGTTGTCAACTTCTCTGGGCTCGGAGGCATCTAGGATGGACCATCACACAGTGGAAATGTGTATTGTGGTCAAGCAAATCAGTATTTCAGATCTTTTTGGAAGAAATGGGCCCCGTGTGCTCTGGACCAAATAAGAAAAATAAAACATCCAGACTGTTATCGCGCAACAAGTCCAAAAGTTAGGTCTATTGGGATATGGAGTTGTGTCAGTGCCCTTTGCAAAGGTAACTTACACTTCTGTGATGACACCATTAATGCTGAGAAGTTCATTGAGATTTTGGAACAATATATCCTGCCTTCAAGACAACATCTTTTCCAGGGATGCCCATGCATATTTCAACAAGACGATGCAAAACCACTTTCTGCACACATTACAAAGGCTTGACTGTGGAAGAAGAGGGTGTGGGTGCTGGATCGGCCTGCCTGCCATCCTGACCTGTCCCCAAAAGAGAATCTGTATCGAATTTTGAAACTAAAAATGTGGCAACGAAGACCTTGTACTGTTGCAGACCTTAAGACTTGTTTGCAGGAAGAATGGGACAAAATTACATCTGAAACGCTTCATCACTTGGTATCTTCAGTCCCTAAACATCATTTAAGTGTTGTGAAAAGGAATGGCAACATTACAAAGTGGTAAATGCTTTACTGTCAAAACTGTTTAAAAAAAATATGTTGCAAGAAACAAAATAAGACTCTGTGATTATTGCACATAGTTGTTAATCTCATGCACTTCCTTGAATTTTAAAAGCCGCTGCTCTCTTTTATTGTCTCATTATCATTTTTTGCATCTGCAAGGATGTTGACTGGTACTAAAAAGTGCGAGGACCTCATCCCTGTCCTAGCCTCTCTCCATTGGCTCCCTGTTCATTTCAGAATTCAGTTTAAGTCCTTACTGATTGCCTTTAAGGCCCTTCATAGTCTGGCCCCATCTTATATCACAAACCATATTCATTGGCACTCAACTACTTGGTCTCTTAGATTTGCCAATAAATCTCTCTTGTTTGCCCCACGTTCATGACTAAAAGGTGACAGAGCCTTTGCAGTTGATGCTCCACGATTGTGGAACCAGTTGCCATTAGATAAAAGATGTGCTCTCTCCATCTCTTTTTTTTTTTTATCAAGGCTAAAGACACATTTTTATCCACTAGCCTTTTTGGCACACTAATCTTTCAATCTGTTGTCATGTCTGTAATTCTGTATTTGTCCCTTGTTGTTTATTGTTGTCATTGGTATTTTTCTGGGTTTATTTATTTATTTTTTTACTTTTATATTTTAATGTCATTTTGTACAGAAGTTTGGTGTTGTCTTTTGTATATCACTATAGTCGACTTAAACTGTGTTTAAATGTGCCCTAGAAATAAACTTTACTTACTTACTTACTTACTTACTGAATGGCAAGCACAACTTTTGTAGGACAGAGTCAAATTGCTTTAGATACGTATCAGAGCAGATATGTAGAGCGTCGATTAGCAGTCTTGAAAAAGCCACAATCAATCTTTTTCAATTCTGTTTTGCTGTGTTCAATGCAGTTCTATTCAATCCAGTTCTGTTCTCTCCTGTTTGATCCAGTTCTGCTCTTTTCTGTTCTCTCTGGTTTGGTTCAGCTCTATCATTATCTTTGTCAGATATTTTAGGCTGCAGGCTCTCCACACTCCTCTGCAGTGCTGCTGCATTTCAAAGGGACCTGAGAGGAAAATGTCACATGTGCTACTTATTGGATAATTGGTGGCAGCTTGTTAGAGAAGAGAGAGCAGCCTCCCTCGTTCACCCCTTCTTTCCTTTGTTCACCTGTCTCTGCTTCACCCTGACTGGGGAAGGACAATGCCCATGGTTTTCAGCCAAACTGTCTGTGTGGTGTTGCTTTGACGCTGTCGTGCAGGACCACCGTGTGTCAGGATTTCTAATGGATTAGTACATGACAGGGCTGATTATAAACAGACCACGATTTATACTAATCAAAACCCAAATGTTGCTTACTATTCCATTTTCAACATATAGCCTACAGCAGTGTTTCTCAACCGGGGGTCCGCGGACCCCTAGTGGTCCGTGGTGTAATTGCAAGGGGTCCGTGAAAATAAAATATCTTTAAAAAAAAGATCCTATGACATTTATAGAAATAGGATTATTTTACTCAAATGTGACTGAGACCTTTATCTACCTGAACTATAAAGGTTAACAGGACTTTTTTCTCTAATTACATCTGTTTCACAAGTGTAATTTATTGTATTTTAATAAGAGATCTCGCTCCCGTTTGCATTGTTAAAAGTTACTGCATAAGAATTCTGTTGTTACATATATCTGAAAGTTACTGAATACATATTCTGTTTTGTTACATATATCTGAAAGTTACTGAATACATATTCTGTTTTGTTACATATATCTGAAAGTTACTGAATACATATTCTGTTTTGTTACATATATCTGAAAGTTACTGAATACATATTCTGTTTTGTTACATATCTGAAAGTTACTGAATACATATTCTGTGTTGTTACATATATCTGAAAGTTACTGCATAAGAATTCTGTTTTGTTACATATATTTAAGTTGAAAGCTCTTATTTTTGCCCCAAAGAGTGAATAAATGCTATAATGCAATTTAAAATGCAGTTTCTACTGTTTCTATCAAATTGCAACCCCCCTCCCCCAAGATCAGGTGGAGGGGTCCTCAGGGTAGATCAAAAATGCATAGGGGGTCCAGGACCCCAAAAAGGTTGAGAACCACTGGCCTACAGTACTCTATGTTTTAGTGCTGTATATAAAAAAGGGTTGACAATCTGGGTGTCCGGGTAGTGTAGCAGTCTATTCTGTTGCCTACCAACACAGGGATCATCGGTATGAATCCCCGTGTTACCGCCAGCTTGGTCGGGGGCCCCTAGAGATGCAATTGGCCGTGTCTGTGCGTGGGAAGCCGGATGTGGCTATGTGTCCTGATCACTGCACTACTGCCTCCTCTGGTCGGTCGGGGCGCCTGTTCAGGGGGGAGAGGGGACTGGGGGGAATAGCGTGATCCTCTCCTCCCACACGCAACGTCCCCCCTGGTGAAACGCCTCACTGTCAGGTGAAAAAAAGCGGCTGGCGACTCCACATGTATTGGAGGAGGCATGTGACCGGGATGGCTCAGGAGAGTGGGGTAATTGGCCAAGTACAATTGGGGAGGGAAAAAAAAGGGGGGGGGGGGGCTTGACATCTTAAAAAGTGTTGATCTGCTCCACTTTTTGATTCAGAAGCAAGGCACCACTTTTTCTTTTCTTTTTAGTGTTACAGTGCCACACCTTTGGAAGGTGTAGTATACAGATACAGAAATAATGATTTTTTTTACAGTGTGCATTCCCTTTTCACACTAAGTAGGTCAAAGCCAACATCTGAAAAGTGTTTTCAAGGGAAATAGATATCTCAAACAAAAGAAACTCCTTCCTCCTCGGCTCAGATATACTTCACAAAACAAAGTGAAAGTGTGGGTTTGGTTGGCCTTTGTTGGTTTCTTTTCTTCTTTGGTGGCAAAAGGAAGACGACTGTGTTTCAGAAGCTCCCTTGAAGAATGAAAACACACCCAGACTACAGTTTTGTACACTTTTGTCCTTTGTGCTCTCATTAATTATAGGCACCACCATCCCCCCTCTGCTGAATAGTACGTCCAACAACCTCTATCTCAGCTTCAGCTCGGACATCAGTGTCTCAGCTGCCGGATTTCACCTGGAATACACAGGTAGCAGCATGGCTTCATCTCTGACTGGCTGCGCATATTGACAGATTGATTCTGTTTAATCATGTTTATACATGGGTTTTTTTCCAGCTATCGGTTTGGAGTCATGTCCAGAGCCGCAAACTCCCAACTATGGAATCAAACATGGAGACAGATATATGGTGGGAGATGTTGTGCAGTTTTCATGTGAACAAGGATACTCTCTTCAGGTAAAAAAAAAAAGTTACTCTGTCACACTTTATCTATATACATACATATACATACACACATACACACACACACACACACACACACACATATACTATATATCTACTCATATATTTTCGGAATGTGTGTGTGTGGTGTTAGTGTGTGTGTGTGTTAGTTAGTGTAGATAGCGGGACCGAAAACTAAAGCATTTATGATCCTAATTCTTTTTGGAGGTGGTAGGTATTGTCTCAGAGAGTAAGGGAAAAATCCCAGAAAATTAAAATTATGCATAAATATGCAAAATATGCATTTTTCTAAAAATGGCTAAAAACCACTTTTCTCGACATTTCAGATGATTCTGAGCATCTTTGATTTTTTCACCTATATCAAAAAAAAAATTCTGGGACTTAGAAATGTTTTGGCATTATGCAAAATATATGCATTTTTGCAAAAATGCACTTATGATCCTATATAATTTTTTTGGAGGTGGTAGGTATTGTTCCAGAGAGGACCAGAAAAATAGCAGAAAATTAAAATAATTATAATAATTATGCATAATTATGCAAAATATGCATTTTCTAAAAATGGCAACAAAAAAACACTTTTCTCGGCATTTCAGATTATTCTGAGCATTTGGGGGGAGGGGGTTGGAGGGGGGTTTAGGGGCAGGGGGAAGGCGGTTAGCTGGCAGGATGAAGAGGAGGGAAATATAGACGGGTGGATAACCAAACCGCTACATTGTAGCAGGGTTCTTCTAGTATATATATATATATATATATACACACACACATACATACATACACACAGACACACACATATATATATATATATATATATATATATATATATAAAGCGAGAGTATATGTTTTTATGTTCGCTTAAAACTCCAGAAATATTCACTGTAGAACAAAAAGAAAGGTATCTTTAGAATCAGCACTTTCCGAGGATTGCAGTTTGAAAAATATTTCAAAAAACGAGTAAAAATTTTGATCTATTTGCGAAAGTGGCACTCCAACGATGCTCTCTGAAGACTTCAGGCAAATCCTTCCAGTGGTCAAGGGAGGCACTACACCTAACATTGTCAATGCTAGCCTGAAAGCACGCAACATGGTTTACCCTTCACACATTGGCAAACAAGCTTGATGAATGGATTGAAAATTATGACATCTGATAATTTTGTTAATAAGATTCGTTTAATTGACCTCCGTTTATCACATGTATCATATCATAAATTATCCTATATTTCATCATTGATTATATCGTAAAGATCAGATCGTGTTGCTTGTTTTGGTGAGAACAGTTTCCCCAGGCAACGCCGGGTACCTCAGCTAGTACACTTATATAGGTCCAGCCTTGGGACAGTCAAATGTGTGGTGTCAGGTGTCAGGTCAGTTAAGAACAGGCATTTTCAGTACAAAAGGGTTGCAGTTGTTGGGTCTTCTGTCTGACAAAAACTAACTGTAAACCAGGAAAGCTTTAGGAGACTCATTCCGCTGAATAATTTAAAGGATACTTTCTATGCTATGAATATTATTTTTCAGTATCTAACACAGCATTTTCTAATCCCTTTCATTACTGCAATCATTTTGCCAGCAAATCCTGTAGGATTTGTCCAAACCCAGTTTAATATACAACTCTGGCATGTTTTCCCAACCGCTTCATTATAATGGGTATCGTTCCTGTGTGCAGGGCAATGCCCACATCACTTGCATGCCTGGACCTGTGAGGAGATGGAACTACCCTGTACCACTTTGTCTGGGTATGTATATATGCAGAAAAAGCACACACACACACACACACACACACAAACTCAAATACATGTACACACACAAATGTGCACACAAAGATACAAACAAAGAAAGTGGAGCTATCTTAAACCACTATGTGTGCGTGCACAAGCACACACACTCGCACACATACACACGTATTTGAAGTGAGTCCAGATGTTGTTAAAGAACTTGTAGGAGGCACACAAATTGTTCCCATACAGTGGTTAAGGCGGTGTCTTCTTTTACACTTTTACTTCACTTAATTTTAGTGAAGATAATCAAAAGCGGAAAAAAAAATTGGGTGGCGTGGTGGTCTATTCCATTGCCTACCAACATGGGGAACGCCTGTTCTAATTCCCTTCTTCCCTCCGGCTTGGTTGGGCGTCTCTACAGACACAATTGGCTGTGTCTGCAGGTGGGAAGCCGGATGTGGGTATGTGTTCTGGTCGCTAAACTAGCGCCTCCTCTGGTCGGTTGGGGTGTCTTCAGGGGGCAGGGGGAACTGGGGGGAATAGCGTGATCCTCCCACACGCTACATCACCCTGGCGAAACTCCTCACTGTCAGGTGAAAGGAAGCGGCTGGCGACTCCACGTGTATTGGAGGAGGCATGTGGTAGTCTGCAGCCCTCCCCGGATCAGCAGAGGGGGTGGAGCAGCGACCGGGGACAGCTTGGAAGAGTGGGGTAACTGGCTGGGTACAGTTGGGGAGAAAAAGGGGGGTAAATAAATACATTTTTCTGTGCAGATGGAGAAAATGAAGTGCTTAATAAGACCTCTCACCTCGATTAGTGCTCTGGGTTTCAGTCCTTCAGACAGACTCGACCCCCATGTCACCAAACAGCCCTCCTGTTTAAAGGGACTGTTCTAACCAAACCTGAGCTCTGACCTCCTTGTGAAGGGCATGAAGAAGAAAAAAAAAGTCCCCTACAAAGTGAGATGCCTTCTGGGACGTGATGTCTGAGAGATCACAATGATCCCACTGGATTTTTGCATTTGTATGCTGGCCTGCAGACAAATGGTACACAACGCTGCGGCAAACACCAGAGACCCTGTTCTCCTCAAACTGACCAAACAAAGAGGGCGACGGTTAGTGAGGCTTGGCTTTTGCACATAGAAGACTAAAAAGCTAAACTAATAACATCGAAAACAGAGCCGGCCCTAGCTAACATAGCGCCCTACGCAAGAGTGTCTGTGGCGCCCCCTTGTGACCAGAAATTCATGCTTTTAATTCACCTCTAGTAATTTCCTTGGTCAGAGACTAGAACGAAAGGAGAAAACTCTATGAAGAAGTACAACTTATAAATAAGACAGACTATTTTCTCTTATTCGGCGTTTATCTATCCGGTCAATTAAACTTAAAATGTGTAAATGCAATATGAAAAAGCTATATATACTTCTCTCTACATTAGGTTGTTGTGATTAAATATAGATATAGATAAGTTAAGAAATAAGAATAAATAAAAAAAGGGAAGACATTGAAGGACGCTATGAACTACAGCCGTCTTCTACAACTGGAGCCTTCGAGCTTCTCTTGCTGTGAAATCATCGATCATGTCATCCTACGATAGCTGTTGTGAAACTTGGTGGTTTATGCTTATTATAGAAAGTCCAGATGCTCTTGTCCCATGGTACACCTCAGATGTGTTTTTATCAGTTTAAGCTTAGATAAGTTCCTCTCTGGCAGAAATTCTCCAAGGTACCTGTATTTCTGCCAGATTCTTCTCATATAGGAAAGTCAGATGTTGCATTGTAGTCGTGTTACTCGATGGCAAGTTGGGAAACCGCTCCGGTTCTGACGGCAGTTTGTCATTTTCACGTTTTTCTTCCTCCTTTTTCTTTCTTTTTCTCCCCTGGGCACCAGATGATTTTGACTTTTCAGACACGTCACTGTCATCGACATCAACAGTAGAAGTCACTCAGTCGGGACAAGCAGTTTAGGGTAGCGATCTCTCCCCTGAATCACCACACATTAATAGTGAGAATGGGGGGGGGGGGCGGTGCCGAGTCCAAGAGCCAATCAAGAAAATTATCTCACTTGTGTATAATGTATTTGGAAAACGTGTTTATATTATTTTGATAGGGGTGTGTAAAGAAATAAGTTGGGTTTTTTTTTTAAGTCAAAGTTGTGTGTCCCCTAGAGCATCTTGCGCCCGAGCATCTGCCTATGCAGCGGGCCAGCCCTGATCCAAAATAACAGAAAAATCTGTTTACTTTGATTCAGTCACTACCAAACAGCAACTGTGTGTGTGTGTGTGTGTGTGTGTGTGTGTGTGTGTGTGTGTGTGTGTGTACAGCCCAGTGCGGTGGTTCTATGACTGATGTGAGTGGGGTGATTCTCAGCCCTGGTTACCCTGGCAACTACCCCAGTGGATTAGACTGCTCATGGACAGTCAGTTTACCCATTGGCTTTGGTAAGGATGAGCTTCCTTTTAATGTTTCTATGTATGTGTCTGTCTGTCTGCCTGTCTGTCTAATGATACGTCTATATTCTTTCTTTCTATTCTTTCTCTCTCTTTCTTTCTTTCAATATATAATTAAGCAGAGAGCCACTCATTCTAGCTGATCGTGTGTGAGAAGACGTGTGTCTCAGTTAGTGGCTTCAGCATTCACGTGAAACCTTCTGCAGGAGATGTCCACAGTGTTTAAAAGTCTATTGTTCTACTTACTTGATAAAAACTCAATTTTTGTTTTTCTCAGGTATCCATCTCCAGTTTTTAAACTTTTCCACTGAAGCCATCCATGACTACTTGGAGATCCGGAGTGGAAACCTGGAGACCGGTTCGGTGATTGACAGGTTCAGCGGACCAGTCATTCCAAAGCCTCTTTTCAGCACTACTCACCAGACCAGCTTCTTCTTCCACAGTGACTACTCCCAAAATAAACCTGGTTTCCACATCATGTATCAAGGTAGTATTTTACCTTCCAGTTTTACCGCTTTGTCTTCCATAGTGGCTACTTTCAATTTTAACTTCATTTGTGTTTCAAATTGCATTAGGTATACATTATGCCACTATTAGTCACTGCAGCAAAATCAATATTTCATTGGAGCTTAAAGTATATGTGTAATCAGATCACGAGACTGCTGGAAATGTTATGCTTAAGTGTGTCAGTTGAGTGAAACTTAATGGTGTGGTCAGTCCATCCCTGTTATATTTCTACAGTAAGACCAGGGTGGAGGTTCGAATGGCATGATAGTGTATAGCCACCACACTAGTGTCTTGATGTATGCTCAATAATCCAGGTAAGGAAATCACAGAAAGGTGAATCAGTTCATCTGGACACAGCGTTTATTGAGAGAAACGTGTCATCACTCATCTAAGTGACCTCTTCAGTCTCACTGACTGCAGGTATCCCCACCCTTATAAACAATACAGTGGCATAACGACTGAAACAAACGGTTGGTTTCATATGCAAATTGCTGTGAGCATTAACTGGAGTTACAATGGCCATGTGTACTGTTCACAGAGGATTTGGGAATGGCTGCAATCACAGCATTTTAAGATGGTGACAGGTGTACTCTTAAGCCCCCCATCACGACCATCCCTGAATCGAGGAGGGGGCCTGTATTGTATGTCACTGTATTGTTTATTAGGGTGGGGATACCTGCAGTCAGTTGAGACCGAAGAAGTCACTTATGTCCCCTTTCCACTGCATGGTACTGGCTCAACTTGGCTCTATTCTATTTGACTCTGCTCGCTTTACTTTTTGGGATTTAATTTTCCACTGCAGATGGTATCCCCTCACGGTGAAGCACCACTGGTCATTTGTGGGCATGTTGACTAGTTTTTTTTTTTTAAAGATTTCATTTGTATTTAAATAAATACAAACAAGTGTACATATAATTATATTTTATTTATTCAATTTCATTTATTTATTTATAGTGGTATTTTCTTGTCACCTTTTAGTATTGGCTGGGCTCACTTGGAACTTCGACGGAGGTGGTACCAAAAAAAGTACCTGGTTCCAGGTACTACCACTTTTGCCCAATGGAAAACCAAAAACAGCGAGCAGAGTTGAGTTGAGTCGGGCCGGTACCATGCAGTGGGAAAGGGGCATTAGATGAGCGATGAACCGTTTCTCTCGGTATACGTTGTGTCCAGACGAACTGATTCACCTGTCTGTGAGCCACTACACCAGGTTATTATTTCTGCCTCCAGTCCGTTTATCTGTTATTACCGAACGCATTCACTCTCACGCTAGTGCAGCCGTACACTGTCCTTTCCAACGGTTTTAATTGATATATTCTGCCTCCAGTCTCGCACAACTTTAAATGCGAAACATCCAAATGAGTTTTGGGTTAATGGGTGGCTGGTCAGGTTTAATTTGAGTGTGTTTTACGTCTCGGTCCTGATGAAAAGACAAGAGATCTGTGGCTTTTTAATGTATTCAAAAATAAGTAACCCGTAAACCTTCATAACATCTTTAATATCAACCGTTCAGGGGTCTATCTCCAGGTTTTTTTATTTCACTTTATCTCTATGTAAACTCAGCTGTAGGTTTACTTGGGGTGTTAATTACTCTTGGGCATTAAAGCATTTTGAGTCCCCTGTTGGATGTAGGGAAAATTAATAGGGAGAAATGCCTCTGAGGTAATCTTGCCTAACTTTAGGCAGCATCGCCGCGGCAGGGTGGTTCAAGGCCGGCTAAATAACGCAACTCTTAATTTACTCAAGCTCATTTAGTCAGTCATGCACTCCGCAGTGCTTGAGCGTTGCTCCAAGTTTGGTACACGGCTTAAGCTTAGGACTTCTGAGTATTACCCAGTAGGAAAGTGTGGAATGAGATAACGGGTGGCGCTGTTGTTGTTACCCTGGCTGACTTACAAACTTGATTGGTTTTCAGTGTTTTGTGATGGTGATGATTATTATCATCATTATTGTGGTTGTTTTGTTATTTGCAGTAGCGGTCATAGTTGTAGCTTTTGTTGCCTTAATCAAAAAAGTCATTTTGATTGTTTCTTTAAAATAGCTACTGCTGTTGGTTGTTTCTGTTGTTTGTTTTTTTTTATGGTAATTCCACATCCTGCTGCTTATTTGAAAATTATTGTTTGATGTCTATTCTTTTAAATTGCCATTTTCTCCCATGATTGACTTGTTTTTATATTAATTTAACCCCCCCCCCCACACACACACACACACCCACACACACTCGTCTTGATGCATCCAGGTAAGAAAACCAAAGAAGGTTGAATCAGTTCATGTGGACACAACATTTATTGACAGATAGGTTTCATCACTCATCTAAGTGACACCTTCAGTCTAAACTGACGGCAGGTATCCCCGCCCCTTATAAACAGTACAGTACAATACAGTTGCCTAACGACCGAAACCAACAACCAGTTTCATATGCAGCACCCATATTTTTCACACCCCTATTTGCATATGAAACTGGTCGTTGGTTTCGGTCGTTATACATCTGTCGCCATCTTGCAGTGCTGTGATTGCAACAATCCCTAGTCCTCTGTGAATAGTACACGTGGCCATTGAAGCTCTAGTTAATGGTCATACCCATATTTGCATATGAAACTGGACGTTGGTTTCGGTCATGATGCAACTGTATTGTACTGTATTGTTTATAAGGGTGGAGGTACCTGCAGTCAGTTTAGACTGAAGAGGTCACTTGATTGAGTGATGAAACGTATCTGTCAATAAACGTTATAGCCAGATGAACCGATTCAACCTTCTTTGACGCATGCACACACACACACACACACACACACACACACTTAACCATTTCAAATCTGACTGCTGTGTCCCACCCTTTTCCACCAGCCAGTACCTTCAACCCGTCACTGTCACCCTCTGTCGTTTGCTGGCTGGTTCTGTGTTTTTCCAGACTTGCTCCCCTCAAAAGACCAGTAATTTAAATGACATATTATCTCTTCCAGCCTACCAGCTCCAGAGTTGCCCTGACCCGCGGCCTTTCCGTAATGGCATCGTGATTGGCACGGATTTCAGTGTTGGGATGACGGTGTCCTTTGAATGCCTGCCTGGATACTCGCTCATTGGAGAGGCTTCGCTGACCTGTTTGCATGGCATTAGCCGCAACTGGAACCACCCATTACCGAGATGTGAAGGTAATGCGGCTATTTAAATCACAGTGTTGGACTGACAGTTGTTTTCACATCCTTTACAGTGGGATTTTTGATTTGAGGAGACTTGTTGTGTTCATACTGAACCAGTACAACCGCCCTTTTATCGAACACTTGAAGATGGTAATAATAGTTTTACGCTGCGCCACCGGGACTTATAGTGGTACTTGTATTGAATGTCTCACCTCTTGTCGGAGGTGCGATATGTTTCCATGGACTCATCAGCCGCTAAGGTTCTCCTATACAGAGATGTGACAGCAGTTTAAATATAGTTTACATCTAGACATATAGCCCTGGAGAAGTCTTGCTTTGAACATGCCTTCTTCACTACTGGGCGGCACGGTGGCGCAGTGGTTAGCGCGGTCGCCTCACAGCAAGAAGGTCCTGGGTTCGAGCCCCGGGGTTGTCCAACCTTGGGGGGTCATCCCGGGTTGTCCTCTGTGTGGAGTTTGCATGTTCTCCCCGTGTCTGCGTGGGTTTCCTCCGGGTGCTCCGGTTTCCTCTCGCAGTCCAAAGACATGTAGGTCAGGTGGATCGGCCATACTAAATTGTCCCTAGGTGTGAATGTGTCGGCCCTGTGATGGACTGGCGGCCTGTCTAGGGTGTCTCCCCTCCTGCCGCCCAATGGCTGCTGGAGTAGGTTCCAGCATCCCCGTGATCCCAATTGGGATAAGCGGCTTAGATAATGGATGGATGGAAGAGTATTCTCTTTGCTACTGATGAAAACTGCTCCGCCATCTAACCTGTGGAAATGTCTGCTCATCTGGACATCCGATAGCAAATCCAGACCAGTACTACAAAAATGTTGTTTTAGCATTTGTGCTGGGATTTTTCACCAATCTGCCTTTATTTTTGTGGCTCTTTGTGGGGGATACATGCTTAGAAGCATCCCTTTATGAAAGTTATTATAAAGTCAATATAATAGTGTGTAACAAGAGTTGAATATTGGCATTTGGATGACACTGATGAAAATACAGATGGCACTGCTGTCATCTGTATTTTTGTTTAGATAGAAGTATATCATCCATTAGGGCAAATCATAATCATATTATTGTCTCTGATACCTGCCAAAATTGAATTTTCAAAATTAGGAATATTTTGCATCACATTTTACATTAAATTTTTGGTTGATTTTTTTTTTTAGCAGTTTCATTAGCATATGAAAAAAGCAACTAAAGGGCATATGCGACGTGCCACTAACCCGAACCAACAGCTACAACCACCAGTCATTTATAAATTAAAATTTCTTGGAAATGTTACCGAGAGTGGAAGTCACAGGAGCTCCGACGAACAGATGCTGTTATTTTGTACTTGCAGCTCATTGTGGAATTAACATAAGTAAGTAGAATAACATATTCTAGCTCCACTTCCTAACCTGATTGTTATTCTAACTTCTATAACTGCTTTTTCTCTCAAATTTGTTTCATTAGTCCCTCCAAATCAATTTATTGTTTGCCGCAGAACGTTGTTTTGTAAGATAAGATAAACTAGAAGTGCTATGCAGGGGAGTACAACAGGGAGCCATTGGACATAACAACCTGTTCTCCTTAATGCAGATACACCCGATTAAGATCCATATATAGCTTTCTGGGTGGCACGGTGGCCCAGTGGTTAGTGCTGTTGCCTCACAGCGAGAAAGTCCTGGGTTGGCTGTCCAACCTTGGGGGTCATCCCAGGTCGTCCTCTGTGTGGAGTTTGCATGTTCTCCCTGTGTCTGCGTGGGTTTCTTCCAGGTGCTCCGGTTTCCTCCCACATTCCAAAGACATGTCGGTCAGATGAGATCGGACTTACTAAATTGCCCCTAGGTGTGAATGTGTCTGCCCTGTGGTGGACTGGCGACCTGTTTAGCGTTTTTCCCCGCCTTCCGCCCAACGACTGCTGGGATAGGCTCCAGCGTCCTACAACCCTAATTAGGATAAGCGGCTTGGAAAGGGAATGGATGGATATAGATTTCTGTAGTGGTAATATTGATGTAATCAACAACACTGGAAACACGGTTAATAAAAATACACTGTCGCTGATATTCTGTGTTGCAGCGCTCTGCGGCGGTAACATCACTTCGTTAAACGGGACCATTTACTCCCCTGGTCATCCAGAGGAATACCCTAACTTCCAGGACTGTGTGTGGAGTGTGAGAGTTCCTCCCGGACACGGGATTTACATCAACTTCACTGTACTCAGCACAGAGCCCATATACGACTACATCACTGTCTGGTAAGTATTGTCGTGATTATCTTCAGTAGTACTGGTAATACTGAACGTTTTGTCCCTGTAAAGCAATGCATTTCTGTCTTTGTATTTGCACCGTTTGTTACTGTCCTGTCCGCCACACTCAGTCACCTAATTTTCCTGTCGTACCTGCTGCTGTAAAATCTAATCCAATGTTAAACTGTGGAAATGGTTTGCAAAATATTACTTTTTTAGCAACACATCTATCAATCATCCAAGAGTCTGTTCTGTTAATTGTACAGTGGTCGGTGCACTCAATACGCTTCGCCGACCTCACTAGAGTAGTCCGCTTTACTGCAGCCAATAGCCACTTTTTACTTGAACAGGATTCATCCGACATGTATCGTTCAGCTCACACACACATATACACACTTTGTCTCTCGAATGCTCTTTAACCTTTTCTAAGAGCTGCCCACTAATTGGTCAAATTTCTGCAATTGTTACCATGGCGATAGACAGCTCTCAAAATATTGCCACCCGGAAAGGATTTTTTTTCCACCTCATCAGCTTATTTTCTGTTTCACTCTCCATCAGTCATTGTGTACCTGTCTCTTTCTCTCTCTCTCTCTCTCTCTCTCTCTCTCTCTCTCTCTCTCTCTCTCTCTCTCTCTCTCTCTCTCTCTCTCTCTCTCGCGCTCTCTCCCTCTCCCTCCCACAGTTTTCAATTCATTATTCTAGTTAAGGAGGCAGTACACTGGCAACTGGAGACATTTTGTCAATAAAGGTGTTGAAAGGGTGTTGGGTGACACCAGGTTACACAGTTAGCTGTAGGAAACGAGAGGTAGCAGTCATTAAAAGATGAATTTTGGCATAGCTGCTCCTGCGGCACCCCCCCCCCCTCCGAGGTTTGTAGAGCGTTGCCTGTATAAGTATCTATCAAAGGTCAGATTAAGTGACATATTTGCAAATGGCAAGCAAGTCTCCAGTCTTTAGCCTCAAGTCTCAAATGCAATTGCAGAAACTCAAGCAGGATGATTCAAGTCGGTGCCCGGTTTTAAGGAAGAGTAATCCAATCTTTGCAAACGTCAAGCAGGTCGAGTTGAGTCACAGCACACAGTCAGGGAAAATTCCCATTATCTGGAGACAAATAGGAGAATACTGTTGCAGTACTTGTCAAACTGCTTAAAGCAACTAAGCTCGCACATTTATCATCCAAAATAGAAAACTCCAAAGAGCAGAAAGTGGCCCGTCATTGTTTCATACAGTAAGTGGCTTTGGGTGTGTGACAATATTTATTGTGCCCAGCGTGAACATATGCAGCTATCTTAAGAGAATAGATCTGAGTAGTTTTTAATTAATTTTGTTCTTGGAGTGATTAATCAAGAAAAATAAAGAAAATTAATAAGTTTGAGACTTAGCCAAGTCAAGATAAGTTTCACATTACAAAGGGCGTCCGGGTAGCATAGCGGTCTACCCTGTTGCCTACCAACATGGGGATCGCTGGTTCGAATCCCCTTGTTACCTCCGGCTTGGTCGGGCGTCCCTACAGACACAGTTGGCCGTGTCTGTGGGTGGGAAGCCGGATGTGGATATGTGTCCTGGTCATTGCACTAGCGCCTCCTCTGGTCGGTCGGGGCACTGTTCGGGGGGGGGACAGCGTGATCCTCCCATGTGCTACTGGCAACTCCACATGTATCGGAGGAGGCATGTGGTAGTCTGCAGCCCTCCCCGGATCGGCAGAGGGGGTGGAACAGCAACCGGGATGGCTCAGAAGAGTGAGGTGATTGGCCGGATACAATTGGGGAGAAAAGGGGGGGGGATCCCCACCCAAAAAAAAAAGTTTCACGTTGCATTTTATTCAGTCAGTGTCAGTGAATTTGTGACTCAAGTCCAACTCAGTTTGAGTCGTGTGACTTGCGTGCCCAGTTTCAGGTATTTCATATGAAAACTACCTTTGCTAAATGTTGGATGCGAATGAAAATCTCCTCACTAAATCTTTTTATATTCACGGTGCAAATGTGTACTGTTCCAGACCTAAAACTACTACTTTACAGAGGAGAGCAGAAGTCTGAAATCAAACACAAGAGAATCCGCCTGCAATGAACTGAAGGAAAACTGTTTTATTTATAGACCTGTGGAAAGGACAACATATGTATGTGAGTGAAAGTGCATGATAATATTGTCGCCGTGTGATATCCTCACGCTATGTCTGGAGCCCAAGTTGAGGCTCCGTTAGGCTGAACCTGACCTTTCCCTGCATTTGTTACCGCTGATTTTAAAGCATCCTTGAGACCGGTTTCTCCCAATACCATGCTGAACGGTTAAGCAAAGGGATCCCTGTGGTTAAAACACACTCACAGCATGTATTATACAAGGTCAAAACCACACAAAAGCTCTTCCCTTCTACATCTATTCATGAGATTCTGAATATGAGCAAAGTTACAGATTTCTTTCATCATTCCCTCTCAACAGAGAGGCTCGGAGAGGCTTTGAGACACATGGAGAAGTTAACACAAACACACAGAGGTGGAAGCGGAGGAAAAAATATGCAAGCCGGCTGGGACCTCATTTCCTGCTTAAAGCTTCCCAGGCAAACAGATAATTAATACACATTATGGGTGAACTAAGCCCAAATGGCTGTCTGGTTTCTGCAGTTTTGGTAGCTTTTCATGTTAGCCACATCAGCTTTTCAGCTGTCAACACACTATAATATGATGACGTTTTAAAAAACCGTGTCTGGTTGAAGAGGTGATGTCGACATTGCTTGTTAATTAGCTGTGTCCCGGGGCATCCGGGTAGCGTAGCGGTCTATTCCGTGGCCTTCCAACACGGGGATCAGCGGTTCGAATCCCTGTGTTGCCTCCGGCTTGCTTGGGCGTCTCTACAGAAGTCGGATGTGGGTATTTGTCCTGGTCGCTGCACTAGCGCCTCCTCCCGTTGGTCGGGGTGCCTGTTCGGGGGGGGTAGTGTGATCCTCCCATGCGCTACGTCCCCCTGGTGAAACTCCTCACTGTCAGGTGAAAAGACGTGGCCGGCGACTCCACATGTATCGGAGGAGGCATGTGGTAGTCTGCAGCCCTCCCCGGATCGGCAGAGGGGGTGGAGCAGCGACCGGGACGGCTCGGAAGAGTGGGGTGATTGGCCAGATACAATTGAGGAGAAAGGGGGGGATGAATAAATAAAATTTGCTATGTCCCACAGGTACCAAGGTGGCCCATGTATGTTGTATTTATGTGAAGTTTAGACTTATGCATAGATGTTAACAGTATTTAGTGCTTGCAGTCATTTTATTGCTTAGCATATTTTGTCATTTTGATACTCAGTAATCGAGCTCGAGGACAACAAACCTATGAACATATTCATATTACTTCTCTAAATGTTGATGTATGTCTGTCACAGTGAGCTACACATGAAGTTAAATTCCTGATATGGGAAAGTTTGTCAAAAGAACAAACTCTGATTGTCCTTTTGAATCACATGTTACTGAGCAGCAGGCAATACAGTAGGACCCCGTGGCTGATGTGGCTGCTATCTGAAACCACACCATCCAAACCCTCTTATCTATGACCCTTGGTGTTAGTGGTAATGTGTAGGGGGGGTGAGGAGTTGCTTTTCACACCTACATCCTCCCAAATGCTGTACATCCACGTGCCGCCCACCCCCACACGAGGTTTAGGGAATCGGTCACGCAGCATGGCCTGACCAGGGCACAACATGCGTCTGACCCCGCTGTCACTCGGAAAATTGGGCGAACTGCTGAACTCCCACTAAAAAGCAAAGGCATCACACACACGCAGGCACAGACAAAGCTGGCTACCCGCCGAGAGCACCCTGTCAGTAGTAGAGGTGTGATTTTCTCAGCAGCCCTCTCAGTCCCGCTTCAGCTGACCTGACAGCCAGTCCCTTAATTGGCCTCACACTGGGAGACTTAACAACAGGAAATAATTAGATGGCATCCTGTGACTCCGTAATTGTACATGTGAGGGACAGTAATTTACACGGTGATTCCTCAAACATTAAAGGCTTCTATCTATATGTTACCGTCCCTCTCCGTGTGGAAGTAGTAAAGAGGAATTGTAATGTTATTCGCTAGTGCTTCTCCCGCAGACATACCCCTGTGTAGACAACACGTGAGTGCTGGCGCCAATGCTAAACAGAAGGGCAAAGCAACTAATTAAAACTACTTTGGTTACTCCAAATGAGAGCCTCCCAGTGTGAGACGATGAAGAGGATTATCCCTGACATAACATGTCAGTAAAATATGGTATAATTGGTCTCATACCAGGACACTTAGCAGCAGGAAATAATCATTTTGCTTAATATCATGATGATACCTTGTAATTACCGATAATGATCCCGCTATTGGTTGATATTAATCCGACAGCTGGCGGAGCAGCCATTAAGGGTGGAATATGTTTGTGACAGTTCACTGGGAATAACCCGTCAGGTGATGCTTTTTCATTTTAATTGTCCTACTGTAATAACAAAACAGAAAACTATCCCGGGCACGTGTTCAGATTTGAGTAACTGTACGGTTGAAGGCAGTTCAATCCTTACAGCTCTCTCCCAAAGCTGCAAGAGACACAAGGCTCTACAGTGTCATTATCTTGACAGTCATTAGCCTAAACCTGGAGTTGCTTCACTTGAGAGTTAATTGGCATATACGTTTGCAGACTGCTAGGATGGGGGTTATGTGGTTTTATGCCCAAATTAGCTTTCTTCCCTTGTAGTCCAATGGGCTCGTGTGAAATCGCCCTGGGTGTCGGTGTTGTGTCCAAAAGTTCAGTCTGCATTGATATTTACTGAAACACACCCAAGATTTATGTGTTGATGACATCATCAGGTCTGTTATCCTGTCTTATCAAGATCATTATCTTGGCAAAGGTTGTGGGAATAAGTTGGAGCCCTGTTCATACCTGGCATTAAAATGCGTCTTGGGTGATGGAGTCAAAACTGGACAGCTAATAATACAGGCGTTAACGCAGGGATTGAGAATCCAGTCACCCAAACCACATTCAGGGGTGGTCAGAGACTCACATGCAGTAGTGTATTGTGAATGCGTTTGTGTTTCCTAACCACCTAGGCTTACAGTCTTGAGCTGCATAATTGAAAATGTTTGCCATTCACAACATTTGCAATAATGGATACCCACGGATAAAGCATCAGATGCCTGCTTTTCTCTGGTGTGAAGAGTCAGTTCAAAGTAAAATTTGGGATCCCTGTCAAAGCTGGCACATAAATTAGGAAATTTGTAAAGAAACTAGCCAAAGCGATGTATGCAGCTATATGCATATTGAGCGGGAAAGTAAAATCCAATCATAAATGGGTGATAGATGTGGCTCATCACCAGCGGATCACAGTCATATGTTTTTCTCCTGTCCAAAATTAGTTGAGTTCTGGTCCCTTTTCTTTAAGATGATAGGAGAAGCCCTCAAAATTACACCGGATCCCTGCCCCTTGATAGCCATTTTTGGGGTACCCCCTATGCCAACCAGTCTTACCAAGGAACATTCTGATGTTGCTGCCTTTGCCTCACTCATTGCCCGTAGACGCATGCTGTTACAGTGGAAAAGCCCAAATCCACCTTCCGCTACCTCCTGGTTAAAGGACTTAATGTCATTTCTCCCATTAGAGAAGTTGAAGTATTCTTTAAGAGGCTCAACTGCTAAGTTCTACAAAAAATGGCAGCCTATTATCTCATATGTAAATTCTCTTACCTCTCTCGATCCCAACTGATTATCAGTGAATCCGTTACTTGGGGTGGGCATCCCGAGCATCCTTTTTATTGCACTGACCTCCCTACTTTATTTTATTTCATTTTATCAACTCCCTGTGTGTGTGTGTGTGTGTGTGTGTGTGTGTGTGTGTGTGTGTGTGTGTGTGTGTGTGTGTGTGTGTGTGTGTGTCTTATTTACTTACTCAGTTCTGTATGTGCATTTTTTTTTCTTCTTCCCTGTTTTCTTTAAGAATTTGGGATGGGTGGGGAGTTGGAACAAGGTGTTATTGTAGTTCTCTGTTCTAACACACCAAAAAAAGGGGGGGGGAAATGTTGTGAAACACTGATCTGTTCTTTGTGTCTAACATGTATATAACACTGGTTTCCAGTAAAAAAAAAAAAAAATAAATGGGTGGGAGATGCATACTGACATGCATGTTGATACTGGACGTGAACGTAATCCTTCTCAGA
The DNA here is from genome assembly GCF_029633865.1 of Lampris incognitus. Classification (NCBI taxonomy): domain Eukaryota; kingdom Metazoa; phylum Chordata; class Actinopteri; order Lampriformes; family Lampridae; genus Lampris; species Lampris incognitus. Next base: position 33,065,279 of record NC_079228.1, on the reverse strand, counting down.
CGCAATCTGAATATATCTATGTGGCTATAAGAACCCAGGTCTAAACATGGTCTAGTTGTTGTGATGGACTGTCCTTCTATTGATTGTCTGTTATAGTTAACATCCAGCCCATTTAGTTACGATTCCGTTCTCATTTCCTATTAGAATTATAATGGAGTGCATCATTTGTAATGAAATTTAACTTTCTGTGTGTGTGTGTGTTATTTTTCTCTTTATAGGGATGGTCCTGACCAGTCATCTCCTCAAATTGGACAATTTAGCGGGAACACAGCCCTGGAGTCAGTCTACTCAACCTCCAATATTATCCTCATTAAGTTCCATTCAGACTTCTCTGGAGCAGGTTTCTTCGTCCTAAGTTACCATGGTAAGACTGTGATATTATTGTCAGCAGCAGCAGAAGTTCAGGTCACACTAGTCATTTCAGTGGGAAGACACATTTGGAGTGTGTCGACTCGCTCGCTCACATCTCATTAAGTTTCCCTCTGGAGTTGTCTTCTTGCTCCTGCTTTGTATGGCAAGGCCATCATGTTGTTTTCAGTTGTTAATAGCAATAGCAATAGCATCGATCTGTTTAATAAGGACGCATTACGGGGTGCTGTTTACTCGGTTTTCGACACTCTCCTCATCGAATCCATCTCTGATTCATTCATTCCGACCCAACTTCACTTATCTGCCGTCACATTTTCTCGTTTCGGTGACCTTCTCATACTCGGACTGAAGTTACATTATTTGTCCCATCGTACTATAGAAGGAATCAGTTAGTCTATACGAGTGATAATGTAATTTATATGACTGTAGTTATCTTAGATTTCTCTTGCTAAATATCAGCCTGTTCCTTTGACGAAGGATCGATACATGCAGGTTGAAGGTAGTTCACTCGCCAGTCCTTCACCTGAACTGACCTGTCTGTGGATATCAGTCCTCTTCTAGGTCATCACGTATTTTCTCCCCCCCCCCCCTTTTTCACCCCAATTGTACTTGCCCAATTACCCTACTCTTCTGAGCCATGCCGGTCGCTCCACCCCCTCTGCCAATCCAGGGAGGGCTGCAGACTACCACATGCTTCCTCTAATACATATGAAGTCACCAGCTGCTTCTTTTCACCTGACAGTGAGAAGTTTCACCAGGGTCCCCCCAGTTCCCCCTCCCCCCTGAACAGGCGCCCTGACCAACCAGAGGAGGCGCTAGTGCAGTGACCAGGACACATAACCATATCCGGCTTCCCACCCACAGATACGGCCAATTGTGTCTGTAGGGATGCCCAACCAAGCCAGAGACAACACGGGGATTCGAACCACCAATCCCCGTGTTGGCCGGAAACGGAATAGACTGCCACACCACCCGGACACCCCCGTTCATCAACTGTTTTCATTTAAAAATCTTTTTGCTCAGTAGAATTGCTTTTAAATTAAACAGAAGAAAAAAAAACTTCCTTCAGAAAATCAGTGTTTCATGAAAACAGCAAAAGCAAACTTTTTTATATTGAAACCTTTTCTAGCGTTTAAAGATACAATCCTGAATATTAACATGTTAGAAATGTCCTTTTTTACACATTCTGTCATTGCCTTAGTTAAGACAATGACTCATTTGTGAATATTCCAATGATGAATGCTTTTGTACTTGCACATATTAATGATAGCTTCCCCAGAAAAAAAATGAGTCGGTGTGTTTTATATCTTTAGCATAGTGGCAGAAACCAGGAGAATAAGGCAGGTATTGAAGGATGTTGTAGTTGTAGCTAGCAAGGAGGTGTGACAGGTAAATCTTGTAAAATCATCAGCAGTTCCGTAACCTGTGGAGGTTGTAGGAGCACAGCTGATGCCTCGACAAGTCTCTTCCACCGTTCCCTATCCATTGCAGCTCTCCCCTCCTCCACTACGCTCATCTGTAGCCATTCTCCGATGTTGTTTACCCAGCTTTTTCTCGGTCTCCCTCTCTTCCTAGTCCCTTCTACCAGGCCTTGCAGAATGTCCTTTGCAAGTGTCCTTTCTGTTCAGCAAACGTGCCCAAACCAGTTTAATTTCCTTTTTTTTTTTTAACCACTGTCAGGAAACTATCATGGTGACCAATAGCTTCCTTAACTCTTTTCAGCACTTCAATGTTGGTGATGTGTGCTGTGTGTAGGATTTGCAGCATTCTTCTATATGCTGTAAGTTCAAAGGCTTGTATTTCTTTTCTCCATAGCTTTTGTTAGGGTCCAGGATTCTGCACCGTATAGAAGAGTTGATTCCAAGGTTTTTATCTTTCCAGATCGTGTTGAGCTTGGTCATTGCGCTTGTTGCGAGGGTGATTCTGCTCCTAATTTCTTTTCCTATCTTCCGTCTTCGTTAATCACAGATCTGAGATATTTGAAAAACGTGACTTCCTCAAGTTTTTCGCTGCCAACAATGATTTCCGTGTTCTGCTCTTCAGTCTCTTCAGTCTCCCTCCTCGGGTGATCTTTTGTTGTCATGATTTTGCTTTTTTGAGTACTGATCAACATACCCATGTCCTTAGCCACCTTGTCCAGTCTTCTGGTTATTTCAGCTAGTTCTTCCCTGTTGCTGGCGATTAGATCTATGTCATCTGCAAAGCGCAGGTTGGTGATTTTTCTTCCGCTGATTGTGAGAGTTGGTTCAAAACCCTCCATAGCGTTGGTGACGATCTCTTCAAGGAATACATTGAAAAGGCACGATGACAGTGAACAACCTTGTCTCACTCCTAGTGTTGGAGTGAACCAGTCGCTGGGTGTGCTGTCCACTAGCACTGCGCTTTTCGAATCTTTATAAAGAGCTTTGATAACTTGGACAAGGTGTTCGTTGATGTTATGTTTTCTCATGATTTTCCGTAGAGCCCGTTGCCACACTCAGTCGAAGGCTTTCTTAAAATCAATAAAGTTGTGATGGACTTCTTGTTGATGTTCTATAAATTTCTCACAAAGAACTCTCAACTTGAAGATTTGCTCGGTTGTGCTTCTTCCAGACCTGAAACCAGCTCGTAAAAGACCTTGTAAAAGACATTTCCTAAAAGATACTACAACATCATGAAGCTAGGTAAACAAGGTTCTGCCATGTTTTTATTTCTTCGGTGGTGGGGAAATTGGTGACAACAACAGCACAGACGACTTCCATTTCAAACAGGTCTCTCGTTATTTAGATTTGCTGGAACACCCCTGCAATTACCACATATCACCATAGGTGTCAGTAAGTTCAAAAAAGAGACCCCCTTCAGGACTGAATCTTTAAGGTTATGTTCACTAGGATTCCTCCCTCCATTATAACCTGTCTGCCTCCAGACAATCAGCTTTCTCTCAGTCATTGAAGTGTGCAGAATTCCTTCGGTTCTTTTTCTTTTGGTTTGTTTTCTGACTTTTTTTATTTATTTTTTTTAAATTTATTTCTGATTTTTCCCTTTTTCTCCCAATTTAGTGGCCAATCGATCCCTATTTTAATTCAAACACCCACCCTCGTACTGCATGCGTTCGCCAACTGCGTCTCTCCGACCGGCAGTCTCGAAGGAGATGCCTCCCCACTTTCGTGACAAGGCGACTCCAGGCCGAACCACTGCTTTTTCCGACACACACAGAGACGCATTCATGTGACGAACACAAGCCGACTCCGCCCCCCTCCCGAAGACAGCGTTGCCAATTATTGCTGCTTCATCGAGTCCGGCCGTAGTCGGATCTGACGAGACCGAGGCGCGAACCCCGGTCCCCAGTGGGCAACTGCATCGACACAAAGCCGATGCTTAGACCGCTACGCCACCGCGGACTTGTTTTCTGACTTTTTATGCAAACACACATGCAACCAAACACATCTTTAGCCACTCTTCCCCTCGCTCTGAAACTTTTTGAGGTGTTTGGCTTACTTTTTTTTCCAGTTTAAGTGGACGGCTTACACAGTCATTTATGTTATAATTTAGATCTGTGACCCCGTCAGTGGATAAACCCTTTGCCCAAATAAAGACATTACATTTCCCCAATTAAAAATAAGGCTGGCGGGGGTGGTCTATTCCGCTGCCTACCAATCCCTGCGTTACCTCCACATTTGTCAGGCGTCCCTACAGACACAATTGGCCGTGGCTGCGGGTGGGAAGCCGGATGTGGGTATGTGTCCTGGTCGCTGCACTAGCGCCGCCCCTGGTCGGTTGGGGTGCCTGTTCAGGGAGGAGGGGGAACTGGGGGGAATAGCGTGATACTCCCATGCACTATATCCCCCTGGTGAAACTCCTCACTGTCAGGTGAAAAGAAGCAGCTGGCGACTCCACATGTATCGGAGGAGGCATGTGGTAGTCTGCAGCCCTCCCTGGATTGGCAGAGGGGGTGAAGCGGCAACTGGGATGGCTGGGAAGAGTGGGGTAATTGGCCAAATGCAATTGGGGAGAAAAAAAAAGGGGGGGGGTCAAAAAAATAAGGCTGGCTATTTTTGTTAAATTAAGCCATTTGATGAAGGACCATGTCAGTTTGTTAGTATTTGTTGTTAGTATTTGGAACTGTAAATGCATTAATTATCAGTGTTAATACTAATTGATGTTAATTATCATTAAATATCACGAATAAACAACATCTTTAACTATGAAACTGAAAAAAATTCTGGCTTATTATTCTCAAATAATAACTATTGAATGCATATACAAGGGCTGTTGTCCTGTTGTCTTTGCACCATCCATGTAAAGTAGGTTGGAGCTCCTCAAACCGTTGCTGTGTGTCTCTGCACAGAAGTCACCATGACAAATTCATGTAAACACAATGCATATTTAATGTATTGTATTCCCTATAAGGAATTTGGTCCCCGCAAAGCTTCCTGATACACAAGGATTCATCTGTGTGGCCGTCACCTTCTTCGCGAGCCCGCTGGTGTCCATTCACAACAATCCGCGCCCCCACACATGCACACGCAAACATGTCCGTCCGCCCCCACTAAGTTCTGTGTATCCGATCGTTTCTGTTCTATTACAGCATCAAAATACTTTCTTTTTTTCCCCTGTAAGAACAGAAGAGAGAGGGAGAATCCGCTTTCTGACATGTTGTTAATGAATTTCTGTCAGCTGTTTTCTTTTTACTGTCAGCTGCTGCACTCACAGGTAAAGAATAATCTGCCGCTCTAAATCTTATTTTCAAGGAATTTCTGTTTTGTTAGATGGGGTAGAGCAGAGATAGGCGGGAAAGATTTAGCATGAGAGAGTGACACGTCTGGTGTTTTCAACTATTCTGTCATTTGTGCCTTATTAGCCCATACATAAACAGCAGGAGCGATGGCTGAGAGCGAGAGATAAGCGCTTCCTGCTAAAATGGCTGCCCATGCACAGTGTCAGTTTGACGCATTACCGCAATACTGACCGTACGCCCGCAAAGATCATCCATCCAGAGTCGGGGGTACTTCTAATGATTTCGCTGCCTGGCAAATTAAATATTTAAAGTTAATTTCGGGCACGCATGCTCTTAAGATGGCCACCGTAAGATATTTGGTACTGTAATGCTGCCGCGGACCGGGGGGGTCGAGAAGAATGCTGATGTGACGCGAACGAGGAAGTAACGCTATAAAAGGGGTCTCGGAGCCTGTGAAATCGATGGCTGCTTGCACTGATCCTCTTTTACGTGCACACGCTTGAGCGTATGTTTGAGCGCTCACGCCCCGCGTGCACGCACACACAGATATACAGACAGACTGCGGGGGCTTTGATATGCATGAGAGCAGCAGATATTATTGGCAGGTCTCATTTTCATAGTCAATTTAATCCTGATTTATAGCTCTCAGCCCTATTTTTTCCTCTCCTCTCTCTCTCTACCTCTGCCTGTATTTTGTCTCTCTGCCGTTCTCTTTCCTAGCTCTCTGTTACCCCCCCCTCTCTCTCTCTCCCTCTCTCACAGTTACCTCTCTCACTCTCTCTCACACCTCTCTGTCTCTCTCTCTTTCTCTCACTCGCTCTCTTTCCCTAGCTCACTGTTACCTGTCTCGCTCTCGCTCACTCTCTCCCTCTCTCTCTCTCCCTGTCTCACTGTTACCTCTCTCCCTCTCTCTCACACCTCTCTGTCTCTGTCTCTCTCACTGTTACCTCTCTCTTTCTCTCACTCGCTCTCTTTCCCTAGCTCACTGTTACCTGTCTCGCTCTCGCTCACTCTCTCCCTCTCTCTCTCTCCCTGTCTCACTGTTACCTCTCTCACTCTCTCTCACACCTCTCTGTCTCTCTCTCTCTCACTGTTACCTCTCTCTTTCTCTCACTCGCTCTCTTTCCCTAGCTCACTGTTACCTCTCTCGCTCTCGCTCACTCTCCCTCTCTCTCACACCTCTCTGTCTCTGTCTCTCTCACTGTTACCTCTCTCTTTCTCTCACTCGCTCTCTTTCCCTAGCTCACTGTTACCTGTCTCGCTCTCGCTCACTCTCTCCCTCTCTCTCTCTCCCTGTCTCACTGTTACCTCTCTCACTCTCTCTCACACCTCTCTGTCTCTCTCTCTCACTGTTACCTCTCTCTTTCTCTCACTCGCTCTCTTTCCCTAGCTCACTGTTACCTCTCTCGCTCTCGCTCACTCTCCCTCTCTCTCACACCTCTCTGTCTCTGTCTCTCTCACTGTTACCTCTCTCTTTCTCTCACTCGCTCTCTTTCCCTAGCTCTCTGTTACCTCTCTCGCTCTCGCTCACTCTCTCCCTCCCTCTCACTGTTACCTCTCTTTCTCTCGCTCGCTCTCTTTCCCTATCTCACTGTTGCCTCTCTCTCGCTCTCTCTCACCTCTCTCTCTCTCCCTCACTGTTAACCTCTCACTCTCACTCTCCCTCTCCCTGTCTCGCTCTCTCACTGTTACCTCTCGCTCTCTCTCTCACCCCTCTCTCTTTCTCACTCTCTCACCCCTCTCTTTCTCTCGCCGGTACCTCTGTCCCTCCCTCCCTCCCTCCCTCTCTGTTACCCTCCCCCTCTCTCTCTAGCCGTTGGTGAGTGATCTATGGTCATGCAGTAATATTGATTAGAGCCTTCAGTATCTGTGAAGTCTGTTCCTTTTTATGATTCAAGGCAGAGCCTTATCTGTGAAGTCGGTCTCTATTTGATTTCGTGCTTCGTTGACCCGGGCGTCTGATCTTAACAGGCAAAGTTAAATAGTATCTAGAAAGATTAAAAGAAATGAGTAGAAAACAGGTTATATAACATGGCTATTTGTTTTTTTAATGCATTGTCCGAGGCACTGGTGGGGATATCATTACGGGCCTGGGTAAATGGTAGCTTGGATGGTCGTGTGAAGTTTGCTTTTGCAGTTTTGCTCGAAAGAAGTTACTGACTGGTCACCAACGGAAAGACATTAATATTGAAATAAAAAGAGGAGTCATTGCCAATTCATTTGAGACATTGACCTCAGTATGTGGCCTCTATGCCTCAGAGACCTGCGTATACTTTTTCATTTTGTTTCTTCATGGTCAAATTTGTTTACCAGGTTAGGCTGACGAAGCAGACTTCAGAGACACCTGGCGTTTATGCATTTCTCCTCAACATGTTTTTTTTTTCCTCTTGTTTCTTAACCCTTACCACCGCCCTCCGCTACCCTCATGTCCTCTCCTCCCTCCCTTCTCTCACTCTCCTTGTCTCATCCTCCCATCTGTTCTCCTCTCCTTTGCTCTCCTGTGTTTCTGCTCCTGCTAGCCTACCAGCTGAGAGTGTGCCAGCCTCCTCCAGAAGTGGCCAATGCTGACATGCTGATGGAGGATGGAGAGCTGGAGATAGGTGAGTTGTCATAAAAAAAGACATGCATGTTAGGGTTAATACTCCTGCCTGTGCCCCTGAGCAAGGCAGTGGAAAGAAACTGCAGTTGGTCCCCGGATACTGCAGCTGCCCACTGCGCCTATACAATAGGATGGGTTAAATGCAGAGAACTAATTCATTGTAAGAATACAATTTGTTGTAGTACAATGTCAAAGTGGCTTTCATTCATTTTCATCTGTCTATCTGTTTGTCTGTCCACCAGTCTGTAGTTTAAACTTGGACGACTGGGTAGCTGTGTTGTCCCACATATTTACTAGACTAATAGTACTTAGTATAGCTGACTGATTTTTGTGGCTGTAATCCTCTTTACCCATAGACATTATGCCTTTTCAGGATGTCTTTGGGTAAAACAATATACATCTTTACACAGCTCCAAAAAATCCCAACTTTTTCATACATGGTACAAACTGCACACTATTTTTCATCTGAATATAATCATTATTGAACATGCTAAAATCAGCCACTTCAGTTATGTTGAAATTGCTGACCTGAGACCAACATGTTGGATGGTCAACTACCCCTACACATTTTCATATAAAAATTATGCTTGTTGCTCCCTCTAGTGGCTCATAAACCTCCACTTGGAATTTGATGTAAATATTTGTGACAGCTCAAGTGAACATGACAGGTGTGGGAATCACCAGTATGGTCTTAAAGAATTTTAAGATTGAAATTGCTACCAAATAATGCAACCCTCTTATTTAAATATGGTGGCAGCCTGACCAGGGTGTCTCCCCGCCTGCCGCCCAGTGACTTCTGACATAGGCTCCAGCATCCCCGCGACCCTGAGAGCAGGATAAGCGGTTCAGATAATGGATGGATGGATGGTATTACAAAGACTACGTATTGAACTAAATCCATAACTTGGACTCCATCCTTCCAGGTGATATAATCAGGTACCGATGCCATCCTGGCTTCTCATTGGTTGGCAGTGAAATTCTAACCTGTCGCCTTGGAGATAGACTGCAGATGGATGGACCACCCCCGACATGCCAAGGTAAGAGTGTATATGTGTGTGTGTGTGTGTGTGTGTGTGTGTGTGTGTGTGTGTGTGTGTAAAATGCTACGGCGTTAAGTTTAGATGTATATTTCTAATTGAAGCTCGTTATCTCACTTCCCTTTCTGCTTTCTCTATAGTCCAATGCCCCGCCCATGACGTGCGGTATGACTCGTCAGGTGTCATCCTGAGCCCTGGTTGGCCAGACAGCTATCCGAATCTCCAGATGTGTTCCTGGAGCGTCACAGTGGAAAAGGGCTACAATGTTACCATCACTTTCGAAAGTTTCCACACTGAGAGAGAGTTTGATGTACTGGAAATATATGATGGTAAAACACACGGAGAAACACACTAACACACCAGTAGATGTACACACACTGATGTGTAGAAATATTTGATTGGAGTGGAGCACACGTGCTGTTCATGCATGGACTATCTCACATCATCTCTCACAAGCACCTTATGTGTATATATCAATCACAATATTACATTCTGCACACATATATCTGATAACCCTTCAAATTACAGCCCATTCATTAGCAGAAATAGCCGAGTAATAGTGGACTATAATGGATATGATTAAACAATAATGACCGGTTATTAGGCGGCACGATGGTGCAGTCATTAGCACGGTCACTTCACAGCAAGAAAGTCCTGGATTCGAGCCCTGGGTTAGTCCAACCTTGGGGGTCGTCCCGGGTCGTCCTCTGTGTGGAGTTGGCATGTTCTCCCCGTGTCTGTGTGGGTTTCTTCCGGGTGCCCCGGTTTCCTCCCACAGTCCAAAGACATGTAGGTCAGGTGGATCGGCCATGCTAAATTGTCCCTGTGTGTGTGTGTATGTGTATGTATGTGTATTTGTGTGTGAGTGTGTGTGTGTGTTGGCCCTGTGATGGCCTGGCAGCCTGTCCAGGGTGGGTGTCTCTCCGCCTGCTGCCCAATGACTGCTGGGATAGGCTCCAGCATCCCGCAACCCTGAGAGCAGGATAAGTGGTTTGGATAATGGATGGATGGACGGGTGGACCGATTATTACTTGGTACCAAACGAGTAGAAGGGGCATTTCTGTAATTCTGTTTTGCTTGCTTATTTAATGTGGTGTTAAATATAATCTTTTTAAACACTGAACAGAATTAATCTGTAAAATGTTGTGTCAAACACAAGTATTGCAAATGATTTGTGTCTCAGCGGTAAAAAGAAACTAGCTGTTAAACCTGAATATAAGGTGGACATTGAACCTCATTCTGTCTTTACTGTGGTTAAGTTACTCAGCAGTTACCGGTCATTACAGTACGTTATATTACCTGAGGATTTCTGCGTAATGAATGGTCTATTTTTCACAGGGTTACAATTAAGGATGGGTACCGAAACCCTGTGTTAAAAGGCACCGGTGCTAAATTATTAAAGACCGTAGTATTGATGAGCTCCGATGTTAACGGTACTGCTATTGGTATTGGAGAAATTAAGGAAATAAATGTCCTATGTATTTAGGCTACATAAACATTATCTTGCACCTTTTATCTCACCGACTCAGTTTCTAATTTGCAAGATTAATACATTTGTCTATGATGCATTTCTGCTATTCCCAATCCAGAGGAGAGATCTCTCTCTCTGAGCCTGTCGTATGTGCGAGCTGAGCTGAGGGGTGGGGCCAGCTCGCTTCCTCTCTCTCTCTCTCACATCCACACACACACACGGTTATACTTCACTAGAGTCGATGCTGACAATGCTCGTTGCAACAAGTATTTTGTAAGTAAGGGCTCCTCCCACACGCTACTTCCCCCCGGTGAAACTCCTCACTGTCAGGTGAAAAGAAGCAGCTGGCGACTCCACATGTATCCAAGGAGGCATGCGGTAGTCTACAGCCCCCACCCGCCCTGATCAGCAAAGCGGGTGGAGCAGAGATTGGGACAGCTCAGAAAAGTGGTGTAATTGGCCGGATACAATTGGGGAGAAAAAAAAAGGGGGGAGGGGATAAAAAAAAAACCCCAAAAAGAACCTACAAGAATACCATTAAAGTACCAGATCGATAAGCTGTATTGATAAGAGTAGTAGTACCATTAAAATCTTAACGATACCCATCCAGAGTTACTATACTATATCTAAAGTAATTGCTGATTTCAAATAAAACTCTCTCACCCACCCTCTTTTCCTTGCTCTGACCCCCTCCCTACCCTCCGCTGTCACCACCTGCCCCTCTACTTTGTCTCCACCTGCCTTAGGTCCTACAGCCAACAGTCCCACTCTTTCCACCTTGAGCGGTGACCTGCCGACGCCGTTCAACATCACCACCTCTGGTCACCAGTTCCTGGTTCGATGGTCATCAGACCACGGCACCAATAAGAGGGGCTTCAAAATTCGCTATGTTGGTGAGTACCAAAGTATGTATCCCAACTTTATTTTACTACTACTTTACACTGTTCTGATGCATGGCAATAAGGAGAGAGGGAGACAGACAGAGAGAAAGATGGAGAGATAGGTTTGGGCGGGGGGGGGGGGGGTGAACAAGGTAATTTTTCCACCAACTTTTCATGACTATTAACAAAAGATCACTTTTATACCAAAATTCAGGTGCTGAGTAGATGAAGTTTTTTTGGGGTTTATTTATGAGAAAACGCAATCGGTCCTTTAATCATCTCTCTGTCTGTTGCCCGAATTAGATTACAGGTCATTTTTTGACTTTTATTCATTAAAGTGAGATGCAATGATAGATGGATGGATGGATGGATGGATGGATGGATGGATGGATGGATTAAACATATGGGCGCACAACACCAGCAAACAGAAGACATAGAGAGTACACATTTCAAAGGGGGGAAAAATGCAGAACCTGAGGTCTCAATAAGGTTGTGTTTTTATCCTGCAGTACAGCCCCTGTACCCTCTGCATATTTTAGGCTACTGTTTAAAATACCAACTGATACAGGCACAAAGGAGTTTTTAAATCAATTCAATTTGCACCGCTGAGCTCTGTATCAGCTGCCTGACGGTAACAACTCATACTGAGAACACAGAACATGGGATGGGTCACAGAGGATTCTCTTCACCTGTTTAAGTACACACCGGTCAAAGAGAGACTGAAGATTACAATGATCTTTCTGACTGATGATTTTCATCGCAGTCTGAACCAAATGCGATAACTTTGATTTTGATGACAGGAAGTTTCCCGAACCACGCAGTCATTCCATACCTGATTACACTTTTGAAATCAGCCTGATAAAACAAAATCATAATTTTGTTGTTCGACTCCATACAGACACAGTCTACATAAAAAATACATTCTCTGGTGAATATTCCTGGTTAAAGATCTATCAATGTGGACACCAAGATACTTAAAGGACTGAACTTGTGTAACTGGCTGGTTATGTATAACCGCCGGACTGTGATCACAAACTTCTTTGGGATCCAAAATAATCTCCTCGGTTTTATTTATATTTAAAATTAGGTGATTTTTGTCGCACCAATCAACAAACTCCCTTACTCCTGAATGATAGATGTTTTTATCATCATGCCTATAAAGTAAACTTAACATGGCAGAATTGTCTGAGTATTGGAAAATATAATTCTGGGAGTTCCTGGGTGAGCACTCATTTGCGTACAGTGGAAAAAGAAGAGGTGAGCGGACAGATCCCTGTGGAGCTCCAGTACTGATAGTTTTTACCTGAGACAGACTGTTATTCACCTTAACCCACTGAGTTCTGTTTATTAAAAATGAGTGATACCACTTGATAACTGAAGAGTTGACATCCAGCTGTCTTAAGTTTCTGAATATGGCTGAAGAGTGTTAAAAGCAGAGCTAAAAATCAACAAAAAAAGCAGCCGAGCATAAGCTCTACTGTGCTCGAGATGTTTTAAACCGAGTGCATAATGGCAGTAACAGCATCATCCGCGCTCCATCCTTGTCTGTAAGCAAACTGTTATGGGTCTAATTTGCTGTTCAGGTCTGATTTCAGCAAACACTCTTATTTGTGCAAGGCTTTACCCTTTTACGTCTGGGAGTTTATGGGCATTAAGGCGCTTCATCGGGCCCGTAAGGGAGAGAGTTGCCTTGATCAAGGGCACATTTATTTCAGTTATTAAAGAGGGCGGGGGCATACCGATTCCCTTCCCCCCTGCGAGATTGTCCCTGTTGGTCAGACTCGTGCTGGTAACCCTTTCAAATGCAGTCACAAGCCAGCCGGGAGCCTGCTTTCCTAACCTTTAAGCGACTGCTGGCCGCTGTTATAAATGATTTACAGAAACATAGCAGAGAAGAGTGTCACTGCAAAGTCGTTTGCACTCACACTGGGCCTCATTCATCAACGGATTTGCTAAACTTCATTTATCAAAGACAGAAAAATTTAAACTTTTCAGAGTTCGACATTATATCGAACTGTGTACGACCTCAAAACACATTTTATTCAGCAGCGTTAGCTGTGGCATTATGCCCATTGTAGGAAATAACAGCGGCTGTTAATGCAGTGTTCTCAATAGAGTGCACCGTTGATGAGGATAAGAGAAAATGAGATGACCTAAAACCGTAATTGAATAAGAAAATAGCTGCATTCTGACAAAGCATTTCAGCTGTAAGTTAATAGTGACACCCTATCCATATTCAGATAAACAAAGGTGTCAGTTGATGGAGCCCTTTATGCACATTAGAGTACTTCACAGCACCACTGCCGCTGCGGTGGATCGGCATGATTAAAATAAACTCTGTATTATTGCGTGTTATTTCAGTACATACCAGGGAAAAATGATGTACTCAGGGAAAAGCCTCTTGAAGGTATTCAGCACATTAGGGACTGTGTGTCTCATAAACTGTGATACCAAAGGGATTGCTGGTCTCCATTTGGAGTGTGCCAGGGACCAAAAATTCAACTGCTGAAAGAACGAGGATGTACATGGGAATAGCAAAGGATCTTTGTGTTGGCCATTTAAAGTCTTGTACTGAAGTATGACCGAGTAGAAATAGAAGATGGCAAGGTATACTCATCCTTATCGATAAAAACACAAATAGATAAATATGTGTAATCCTCCAGTGCTGCGAAGTCAGCCATTGCAAATGGAAGTCATTTCGGAACCTTGGTCTCTTATAGCGGCGGCATGATGGTGCGGTGGTTAGCACGGTCGCCTCACAGCAAGAAGGTCCCCGGTTTGAACTCCGGGGTAGTCCAACCTTGGGGGTCATCCCAGGTCGTCCTCTGTACGAGGTTTGCATGTTCTCCCCATGTGTGCGTGGGTTTCCTCCGGGTGCTCCAGTTTCCTCCCACAGTCCAAAGACATGTAGGTCAGGTGAATCGGCCGTACTAACCAGATCCCTAGGTGTGTGTGTGTGTGTGTGTGTGTGTGTGTGTGTGTGTGTGTGTGTGTGTGTGTGTGTGTGTGTGTGTGTGTGTGTGTGTGTGTGTGTGTGTGTGTGTGTGTGTTGGCCCTGTGATGGCCTGGCAGCCTGTCCAGGGTGTCTCCCCACCTGCCGCCCAATGACTGCTGGAATAGGCTCCAGCATCCCGCATCCGAATTCAGATAAGCGGCTTGCATAATGGATGGATGGATGTCTCTCATAGCTTCACATTTTGTTTGCATTAATAATGTTGATAATTTTTTCATTGGCTTTTTATGGTACGCTTGCATTTTCAAGAGGCAAACCCCAAACCTTTATCAAACTATTGGAGTGTGCATAATTTTCTAATAATGCGGGTAGCCATTAAATGATTCCTCAACAATTTTCTTTAGTCATCTATGCCTACTTTTAGTAGTCTCTGCCCAAGCTCTCATGCCAGCAGGGTCTATTAAATTCCATATAAATGTTATTAGCATTCCTACAAATTTCATTTTCCATCTACTGTTGTCCTGTCAACATTTGATTTTGCTGGAGAGGCTATTTAATACCAAGCCATAAACAGTGCAGTCAGAATGTCACAAAATTAGCAATGTTTCCTGGCAATGAAAGGATTGCTAACTAGCCAAGGTGACACTTGCCATCAGTCCATTATGATGATTGTATATTATTTAATTCATTGGCAGTCACATTAGTGCAGTAACACTAAAAGCTTGATTGCAAGATGCTGTTGCATGTTTATTCACAGTTTAGTACACTGACGCAGAAAGCCCTGACTGCAGTCTTGCAGAGTGGTGACGAAAACATGGGCGTTGCTAAACTGATTGATTAATTGATTGACACCCCGACTCTATTGTAAATTTGCCTGACATGGCCCGCCGCTGAACAGGAACGCAACAAATCACCGTGCTGGGTCACCATTCTGCAAGCCCACAGTAAAGCACACTTGCAATGATGTGGCTTTTCTGTTATATAAGCATCAAGCCGGTAACGTTAACCTGCTGGAAAACCGCAGTGCTGTCATGTCATTTTTAAACCGCATCTTTTCTTCCTCTTCTTCTTCTTCTTTTGTTCCCTCTCAGCCTTGTACTGCTCTACTCCTGACTCGCCCCTCCATGGTTCGATATCCTCTCAGACCGGTGGCCATGTAAACAGCGTGGTGCGCTGGGCCTGTGATCGTGGTTACCGTCTCCTCGGCAATGCCACGGCAACCTGCCGACGCACACCACTCGGTATTCACGTCTGGGACTCACCTGTGCCCGCCTGCCAAGGTGCATGCATGCATTTTTCACTGTATTTGTGTGACTATGTGTCTGTGCATGTGTGACTGAGTGCACGTGTGTGTGTGTGATTGTGCATTTGCATGTTTGTGTGCAATGCCTAATGACTCATTCCATTTGCTAAATGCAACTTCCGGGTTTTCCATATGGCTGAGAAGCACTTGGGCAAAGAAATAAAATGTAATTCTGCAAGTAATCATTCAAGGCCCCCAGGAATATCAGGTGAAGAAAACTTGTTTTTTTCCCCCCTTTGCCTGTACCCTACCGTGTTAGTACTGGACTCCTATTGCAGGTTGTGGTCCACGATGATTGATGAATTTTTTATGCCCCACCTGCTTTTTTTCTCAACCTGCACATAAAGCAGAAATAGCGTGCTGCAGCTCGTACCCGGTTCCAGTAGAAGGTGAAACGAAGAAACTGGCAGATTGTCATTACAGTGTAATGACAATCAGAGTGCTTTAAAAGTCAGTCTATTGAAAAATGCTGCGCAGCAAAATGTTTGCCGTTGGTTATCTTTGGTTTGCAAGGAGACTAATGGGCCATAGTATCCGTCTAAACCTGCCAGAGGGCTGGCAGTCTAAACTTTTCTTAATACTTGCTGGAGTTTGCCAGCTAAATTATGGCACTGAGGCATCGAGCATATTAAATATGCTGCACTTTCTGTTCTATCGTGGATCCTGCTAATATGTGCTATAATAAACAACCACTGGTTTACGATGCAATTACAACACTCTAAGTAAATAAATTGATGTGTTGTGTCTACGGTAGTTAAACTGCAATAGTATGTAGCCTACTACTACTAATGTCGACCCCTGCTGTTAGATTTGCAGATCTGGTCTAGGATATTCAAATGCTTGACCTCACCGTTCAGCCTGTGGGCTTGACTTTGATCAAACATTTAAATCTTCTGTGTTTATTTGTTAGTTACAATTAACCACACTTGACAGCTGTACTCATTTACAAAATACACACGAGCTCTATTGCGGGTCGGAATTGCTCGCCAAAATGTCAAACCGTCACTCTTCAGATGCTTCCCCCTCACACACTGTACATGGAGAAAGACAGTTTGGATGCAGGAAAGTGTACTCGTGCATGTGTGTGTATCCTTGCTTGTCTGTGCGTGGTCCTCTAAAACAGCATGTATCTAAATGTTTGTCTCCCCCAGCGGTGTCATGCGGGGCACCTAAGGCGCCAGTAAACGGTGGAGTTTTAACAGCCGACTACTCTGTTGGCACTCGAGTTTCGTACTTCTGCAATGACGGTTACAGACTTTCCAATAAGGAACTGACTTCAGCCGTCTGTCAGCCTGATGGAACGTGGAGCAACCACAATAAGATACCAAGATGTTCTGGTTAGTTACACATACCTTTCTACATCAGTATACTCACAGTTTGTCTTAATTACTGATACCCTGAAATCAATGTGCATTGCGAAAATTGGTTTATTCTCAAAAGTCGGTTTTTGTGTTTTTTTGGGGAGTTTTTTCTTTGATACCCAGCCTAAATACTGTCATACTTTATTTCATGCACAATACCTTTTCCAGTAAAGAAGTGACTTCATTTGGCCGTCTGTGTGATGCAGTATAGAGGAATGATAATGACACATCACAGTGTAATGGATAAGTTATTTCAACACAGCCAAAGAAAATGAACTAGAAATGAAGATTAACATTTGACTTGACTCATTTCTATACTTATGAGCTGGTTTGTCAGAGGCGGTGAAATTCCATTCCGGTTTTTTTCCATTTTGTCTATTTTAATCAATGTGTAAATGTACATACAAATAGAAACAGACCAACTATCACGTACAATAAAGAACTAACTTCACAATACCTTTTTTAATCTCTCTCTCTCTCTCTCTCGGTCTGTCTCTCTCTCTGTCTTTCTTTCTGTCTAGTCGTCGTATGTCCCAGTATTGGTTCATTTTCTCTGGAGCATGGTCGATGGAGGATTGTTAATGGTTCTCACTACGAATTCAGAACTCGTATCGTGTTCACCTGCGATCCTGGATACTACAGACTAGGCCCCGCCCACATCCAGTGCCTGGCCAATGGCATTTGGAGTTGGAAAAATGAAAGACCACACTGCCAGAGTTAGTGAAATTTGTTATTATTAATATTATTATTAATATTATTGTTATTATTATCATTATTATTATTAACATTATTATTGTCATTATTATTATTATTATCCTAGCTACCAAGACAAACGGGTATTTGTTGTTAGTTATATATTACATTTTGTTGAACAAGTGTATACCTCATTGCTTGATTTGTATGTGTGCTTGTGTTTTAGTCATTTCCTGTGGTGACCTACCAGCTCCTCCCAGTGGCAAGAAGATCGGTACTCAGACGAGCTTCGGCGCTACATCCATTTTCACTTGCGATGCCGGTTTCATGTTGGTGGGGTCAACCGTCAGAGAATGTCTGTCATCGGGACTTTGGAGTGGAACTGAAACACGATGTTTAGGTACGCGAGATACATTTACAGTACAGGCCATGTGATAAAATACTCTGCATGTCATCCTGGCTACTGAAGCCACTGTATGAATTCAGTAAGTTTATTTTGAATGTAATATGAGCTGCTTTTTCCTGTCAGCAAGTTCCTAGGGGCAACAGATGCATCGAATGTTTCAAATGCTGAGCAGCAGATGCACTTTGCAAGCAAAAAAAAATTCAATGAAATATACTCTGGGCAATATTTGATTCTAGATATTTTTTTCCCTCCCTTTCACCCTCGGGTTGGGGCAAGGGTCAGCCAGCCAGTGTGGGACCCCCGTAGTAAGTTGAAAAGTGTTATTCAGGTGTGCTTTGACAAGTATTAAAGCTCAATGGAAGACGGAAACTCAAACTCTCATCCACTGGGGAATGAACTCACTAGCCAGCAGGCTGTCCAGGTCATCCACAGGAAGATCACCATTTGAATGTGTACAATAGGCCTCTAGTAATGGTACAACAATGGATTTAAACAGCAAGGAGTGTCTTTTGTTACCCTCATAACTGAGATTTAAAGAGTCAGATGAGTCATGTCTTCATCTCAATGATAGTCATTAACTCTTTTGTCCCTCTGTTAACACGTGTGTGTCAGTCAGACAGGGAGGGTTGGCGTCCATATTTTCACTTAAGAAGTGTTATTCGTCTTGCTAAATGCCAAAGCAGTGTCTGAAATTGCTCTCTATTTGCTATATTGCACACTGTATAACCTTCCTCCATTTTGTTTCAGTGTCTTAATTCTAACTGTAAAAAGTATTCTCTATACGGCGCCCTCAAAAATTCCCTACAACGCAACTGAAAATGTAGTGTGCGACACATGTGCACTGCTTTATGTTCAAACTACCACGATGCAATGCTGTGCTCTCTCCGCTCTGCTCGTGCACTCTTCACTGTCAAATACATGACAGGGTGAGAAAGAGTCGCAAAATGGTGATTCAGTAGTGTCCGAAATCTCCATTTATTACTCCCCGTGGGGTGCCCTGTTGAGTTTTTCATAGTGGATGAGTGAATTCGGGAAAGGCTTGGGACACAGCTCAAGATTCTCTGAATATCAACAATATCAGCGCCTAAAAAGTATAGGAAGAATTCAGATAGATTTTTGTCTGCTCATCAGATAGCCCATGGCCATCCAGCTGATATGGCTCAAGTCGGTTGATGATTGTTTACCTCATATACAAGCATCATTCATATTAGTATTTATTCTTTCTTGTGTGGAATTTGAAATGAGATATGCAGCACAAAAACATGAAACTGTGTCAGACCATGCTTCGTTCATATGGAAGGGGAATTACACAAGGCTTAAACCAGTGGTGATCATTTGTCATATCGATTTACACCCCAATGTTGTTCTCTTCCATCATTGAAATGAATCTCTATATATCGGTATCAAGATTAAGGAGGAAATCATTATGGGAATTACAGAGACGGTCAGGGAACAGAGGAAATTGTTCCTATACAGCGTTGTGGCCTATCTTAAAGTAACAAAATAGGTTTGAATTTAGCAGATAAAATCTTTTTGAAAGTTGTGTTAAGAAATCCTCAGTACCGCACAGATCCGCAATGGTTCAGATACCTGTCCAGAGGCAGAGCCCATTCTTGCATCCCGTTGTGCATCCCCAGTGGCTGGGTTAATGGTTCAGATACCCGTATCAGATCAAATGTAGTAGAATCAGTATATCACAGCAAAAATTAATGTTTGCTGGAGATCAGGGCATGCTAAGAAGGTCATTGGACCCCAAAATCATCCCTAAATATGAACCAGATTTTCAGGTTACAGTTTTGGGATATAGTTGGGTTTCAATTGGGACAGTGAAAAGGCAGTTTTAGACATCTTGAATGAGTGCTGGGACAAGAATTGCTCCAATTAAGCACACGCAGGGAAGGCCACTTCAGTGGTATGAGTAGTGTCAATGAGGATTTTCTTACATGCCTAATAACAATGACTGGGTGACATACTTGTCAGACTTTTAGGGTCGTGACTAGCTTGTTAACACTGCAGTGATAAAGATGGAGTAGGCCACCAATTAAAGTCCTGGTGAGATGCTGGAATATGGCTTTGAAATAAGTATTTCCAGGCATCCATCCATCCATTTTCCAAGCCGCTTATCCTAATTAGGGTCACGGGATGCTGGAGCCTATCTCAGCAGTCATTGGGTGGCATGTGGGGAGACACCCTGGACAGGCTGCCAGTCCATCACAGGGCCGACACATTCACACTTAGGGACAAATTTAGTACAGCCGATTCACCTGACCCACGTGTCTTTGGACTGTGGGAGGAAACCGGAGCATCCGGAGGAAACCCACAGGGAGACCATGCAAACTCCACATGGAGGACGACCCCCAAGGTTGGATATCCCCGGGGTTCAAACCCAAGACCTTCTTACTGTGAGGCAACCGTGCTAACCACTGCGCCACCGTGCCACCTATTTCCAGGCAATTAACCCATTCTAAAGTAGGCTGGATGAGGGAAAGCCTTTTTTTTTTTATACATTTATTTCTGCTTTTTCCCTTATTCTCCCAATTTAGTGGCCAGTCGATCCCTATTTTAGTTCAAACACCCACCCTCGTACTGCATGCGTTCTCCAACTGCATCTCTCCGGCCGGCAGTCTCGAAGGAGACGTCTCGCCACTTTCGTGACAAGGCGACTCCAGGCCGAACCACTGCTTTTTCGGACACACACAGAGACGCATTCATGTGACGAACGCAAGCCGACTCCGCCCCCCTCCCGAAGACAGCGTTGCCAATTGTTGCTGCTTCATTGAGTCCGGCCATAGTCGGATCTGACGAGACCGGGGCGCGGACCCCGGGCCCCAGTTGGCAACTGCATCGACACAAAGCCGATACTTAGACCGCTACACCACCGTGGACCCAGGGAAACCCTTTTTGATTAGGTCCGAAAAGCAAAGAGCTCTATTTAGTGAAGAGTAAAGATATACCCCAGCTAAATTGGGGCTTGAAAGTGCCACCGCACATATTTACATCCACAGGCTACAACAGGTGACTTACTTGCTAAATGCCCAACGGAGGTGCCATGCTGCCTGAGGGGAAGCCAAAGGGAATTTCCTTCTGCCACTTAAAATGCAACACCCCTACATCCAAGTTAGTTTTTCCCATATTAGATTTTTGCCACTGAATCCCCTTTTTATCCCTGCTGAAGAATGAGGAATACCCATCCCACCGTTTGAACAAGACTCTTATGTAAGCTAAACATCACACATCTGTTGCAGCAGTAAATCTTGGTTGCGACTCCTGGAGAGGTGCCAGCAGACCAAATGCCTACGCATGGTGGGGCTGCGAAAGATCTAGCAAAACATGTCAAGCAAAACATTCGCCGTCAGGCACCGATAGATAAACGGAAAAGGTGGAATTGTGTGATTTCCTTGTTTGTCTCTGTTTCACTCTCTCAGCCGGCCACTGTGGTATCCCAGAAGGCATTGTAAACGGCCAGGTGATAGGAGAGAACTTCGGTTATCGGGACACCGTCGTGTATCAGTGCCTGCCCGGCTTTCGGCTGATTGGATCATCGGTCCGTATCTGCCTCCAAGACAACCAGTGGTCTGGACAGCTGCCCGTCTGTATACGTAAGAAAAGCACGCGCACACACACACACACACACACACACACACACACACACACACACACACACACACAAAGGTTGTATAAACACAAGTAGACCAATAGGATGACATCATTAGGGCTTTTATACATGTTTTAGGACTGCTGAAACTGGTTTATCTCAGCCTTGTGTTGTCACATGTGCTCTCAGAAACACATGCCAGCTTACTCTGATTAACGCTACACAATAATCACATCTCTGTCCTAGTTATCTGCTGATCTGTGACCTGCTGTTGTAAATAAATGGAGCGCTGTTGAACGCAGCTCGGTCAGGTGAAGGATAAATGCCTTGGTAATAGTCTAATAGGGATGGCAGAGTAGCGTTTTTCTTCGGGGTCATCACATGGCCGTATCTTGGCAATCAGTTTGAAACCGTGTCTTGAATAGGCCGGTATCCCCCTTGAAAGGTACTAGATGATCGCTGTTGGTGAAAGCAGTTTATTCAAAGGGTCGTGGCTGCATTAGGGGCCATTCACGTGTTGCGTCTAAAAACGCGTGAAAAACGCGGAAAATTCTTTCATCCAGGGTGCTTGGGAGGTTGCGCTACGGTCACACCTGATGTTGCTAAGCAACCAAAAGCTGCGCTGCGACGCTAGAACATCCAACAAAGGTGGCGTGGATATTGGCCCCTGGATGTCTGAATTTTATTTATGTATTTTTGCCCCTTTTGCTCCCCAATTGTACCCATCCATTTACCCTACTTTTCCCGAGCCGTCCCGGTCGCTGCTCCACCCCCTCTGCCGATCCAGGGAGGGCTGCAGACTACCACATGCCTCCTCCCATACATCTGGAGCCGCCAGCCGCTTCTCTTCACCTGACAGTGAGGAGTTTCACCAGGGGGACACAGCGCATGGAAGGATCACGCTATTCCCCCCCGGTTCCCCCTCCCCTCCTGAACAGGCGCCCGACCGACCAGAGGAGGCGCTAATGCAGTGACCTGGACACATACCCACAATCGGCCTCCCACCCACAGACACGGCCAATTGTGTCTGTAGGGACGCCCGACCAAGCCGGAGGTAAAGGTGGGGATTTGAACCGGCGATCCCCATGTTGGTAGGCAACGGAATAGACCGCCGCGCCACCCGGACACCCGGAAATGGTTTTTGCAACACAAACAGTCCATCGCACCCCAAACTGAATTCAGTCAAGAGAAAGAAACTCCCATTTTTGTATTTTTATTTTATTTTATTTTATTTATTTTTTTTGTTTTTATTTTATTTTTGGTTATGTTACAAGAAGAAGAGGCAGCTTGGCTTCCGCATTTTGGGAAACTTCCCTCTGAGCTTGTGAGGATTGACACCAACAGTCCAACAGGAGCCACGGGGCACATCAGCAGTTGTGTGGGTGAAATAAATAGCTGTGCTCGGGGATGGAACAGAAGGTTTCGGCGCGCCCGGTCCGCTGTGGACATCCTCTGAAATTGGGATGCTTGCTGGGAACAGTCTGAATGTTTTCAGGAAAACAACTGGACAGTACCGAGGTGGGGTGGATACGTGTCCGCCCACGCTAACGGCTAACATTCACACTCAAAGCAAACTAATTGTAACACTGGTGTGAATATGAAGGTAATATATTTTGGTATTTGCCTCTAGCCGGGATGAAAGACTCGTATGAGGGGAGAGAGAACTCATTTTTTCCCCAACCTCTTGTTGAGAATGACCAGAATTGAGAAAATATGTTTATTATACTTGGTATAGTACAGTTATGTATTTATGCAGTATATGCATGTCTCGCTATGCGTACATTTGTGTGTGCTGGCATATGTATTCGTGTCTCTGTGTTGTTCCACGGCAGGTTTGTGTATCTGTGTGCGTCTCAGCTTTTATTGAGGTTATTCATGCAGTAGTTATTGAGGGAAATAATTTCAGAACCAAATTATACTGTAATTATGGAGATGAGAGGCTCTTGTTTAGAGACACAAACACTGAATGATTATGAGACGGAGTCCGCATGCATGCTCCTGTATGTGTGAGAGAGAGCGAGAGAGAGAGAGAGAGAGAGAGAGAGAGAGAGAGTGAGAGAGAGAGAGAGAGAGAGAGAGAGTGAGAGAGAGAGAGAGAGAGAGAGAGAGAGAGAGAGAGAGAGAGAGAGAGAGAGAGAGAGAGAGAGAGAGAGAGTGTGTATGTGTGTGTGTTGGTCTCGTGCCCCCCTGGGTATGCTGACGGGTGTCAGATAAATTGGTATCTTAGGCAAACAAACAAACGCTTCTGATTCTACGTGATCAACTGAAAAAAGACCTTGGCATGCCTCCTCCCCTGTCGTCCCTCCTGTCCTCGTCTCTCCCCCCTTTCTCCTTCCCCCACTCCTCTCTGTTCCTTTGTATTTCCCTCCTCCTCTCCCCTTGTCTTTTCCGCCTGCCGTCTCCTCCCTCCTGTCCTCTCCTTTCCTCTACTACTCATCAGACCCCACTCTCCTAATCCCCCCCCCCCATATCCTTCCCGCTCTCCTCTCCTCTTCACCTTCCTCCCGAGTTAGTGAGGGCTTTGGAGTAAGAGGCCATGAGACGGACAGAGATTAGGAGTTAGAGAGGCAGATGAGAGAGAGAGAGAGAGAGACACCGTCTTCCTGTTTACACAAAGATGAAAACACTGTAGTCAGCACAATGAGGAGAGGGGACAAGCAAACTGACACACACACACACACACACACACACACACACACACACACAAAGACACACACTGTATGCACTATATGTTGACTCATTGGATGAAGGCGATAGACTGAACAGTTATGATTCATGGGGGCAAACACAGGCAAAGGACACTCCATTATGCCAAACTAATTGCATAGGGCGACCGTCTTTCAGACTGAATGACACCAGATGGGGGCATGAGCGAGGTCTCCCAAATAGCAACAGATAACCCCTCAATCCCGTATTCCATCAGTCCGATGGGGCTGGTCTGAAGATCTGTGTGTCCATGTGGAGATGTTTGCTGCTTTGGCAAGCAGATGTGAGTTCCTCTGCAGCTTTCCAAAGCAGGAAAAACTTCCTAAAGTTGGATTAACTCCTTGTGGCCAAGATCTGATCTCCGAAGTACACATCTGAATTTAAGGGGATCTTCTTTTTAATTTTTGTGGTCCAGATTAGATCTTCATATTGATTTCTGGTCACAGGTTTTTTTTTAATCTTTATTTTCTTTTTAATTGTTTTTTTTCCCCACCAGATTAGGAAAAGGAGCGGCAGTCAGACATTTTGTCATGCGGTATTAAAACGTTCACTCAAGCTGCGACTGCATTTACAGCGACTCACTGGTCAGTTGTATCTGAATCAACACAGTGGCAGAAGAAAAAGGCATTTCTGGTTAAAATATCTTAGGCAGTCACTTGATTTGTGCTAACACTTAAAATAACCTTGCTCAAGGGACGTCCGGGTAGCATAGCGGTCTATTCCAATGGCTTCAAACACGAGGATCGCCAGTTTGAATCCCCGTGTTACCTGCGACTTGGTCGAGTGTCTCTACAGACACAATTGGCCGTATCTGTGGGTGGGAAGCTGGATGTGGGTATGTGTCCTGGTCGCTGCACTAGCGCCTCCTGGTTGGTCGGGGTGCCTGTTAGGGGGGGAAGGGAACTGGGGGAAATATTGCGATCCTCTCCCACGCTGCGTCCCCCTGGTGAAACTCCTCACTGTCAGGTGAAAAGAAGCAGGTGGTGACTCCACATGTATCGGAGGAGGCATGTGGTAGTCTGCAGCCCTCCCCGGATCGGCAGAGAGTGGGTGGAGCAGCGACCGGGACGGCTCAGAGAGCAGGGTGATTAGCCAGGTACAATTGGGGAGAAAAGGGGGGGTTAAAAAAAAACCTTGCTCATAAAAACCTGCACAGAAATGAGTTACCGTCTGCAAAGCCGTTGCACAGTCCCTCGGAAAGAGCACAAACTCTACCTAATGAATGATGAAGTTTTTCATTAGTAATCAAGTACTCTATTACTTGTAACTTGTATCCTACCCCTGGTCTGAGTGGTGTTAGTATGAGTGGAGGTGGACCAGCATGGTAGTTTTTAATTAACTGAGTATTTCTCATGTTGGTAAATGGAACTCTACCAACATGGGAACCACTCAAACAACACTCGTCTGTGACAATTGTTGGAGATGCTGTCGCTCTAACGTGGGCCTGATGGCCCACAGGCGTGCTTGCCGAGCTTAAACTGCATCACAGTCATCATCGTTTCGATGGACTGCCGAAGAAGATGTCGGTAAATGGTATTGATGGTTACAGAGGGCAAGTAACCTGCATCTGCTATCGAGCCCAAAATGGTCCACGTTGATGGAGTGGGTTTTATACACTTAATAGATGTTTTTCAATGTCAGAAGAAGCTGCACACTCTTACCAAGTAAAGCCCATGTCATCACAGCTTTCACCACACTGCTCGCCAGACGTTTTATCATTTTAAAACGGACAGCGCGCTCCTCCATCCTTTTCTCATTGGGTCAGAGATGTTATGCATTTCTTACATCTAGAGAACATTAAATACACACTGAAAGGGTCATCTGGAACCTCTGCTAAGATATGGAGGCCCTTTCTGGATTTCTATGACTCTACAGGAACCCCTTGAAAGAGTAGGTTAGAATGAGCATTCTCCCTCCCGGCCCCCACCTTCATCTTTTTTCTGTTAGTTTGAATAATTAATACAATTATTTGATTATGTTTTCCCTTCGTTCCCTAAATGTATTCTGTAACCTGTGATCCTATGAGTGGTTGGGTGGGTGGGTGGGTGGGTAGGGTGGTAGGGATGGGAGTGGGCTTTTTAGTTCGTTAACATATGTGATGAATAATAGTCTGTATCTGGGGGATGAGTAGATGATTTGAAGTCATACATGTTTTGTCATTCTTGTGGGATAAACAATTTGAAAATCAATAAAATATATTTACAAAAAATAAGAAGAAGAAGCTGCACACATCCTCCCACCTGCATGCAGGTAGTCAGATGTGATCAGTGTCATTATGCACATCATCCTGCAATACAAATCCCATGGAGGTCTGAATTTGGTTCATGAGTGCTTTGTACGGTTGTCATATTAGTACTACATTGTTGACATTGAATATATTGATTTTTTTTTAAATTCCCCATTCTTTGACATAATTTTCTGTCTGCCTCTCTCCCGTAGCCATCAGCTGTGGCCATCCAGGAAGTCCCATATATGGTCGCACGGTGGGCAGTGGCTTTAACCTTAATGACGTGGTCAGCTTTGTATGTAACCGTGGATATGAGATGGAGGGGCCTGCACGCGCTCAGTGCCAGGCCAACCGCCAGTGGAGCCACCCGCCCCCAACGTGTAAAGGTGGGGAGAAAAGTTAAGTCTGTTAACCCCTAACCCTATTTTTCCCCTCGCTCTCAATGCTACTTTAACCCTTACCCTGATTAACTATATCCTGTTTTACTATAACTTGCTTGTAAAGTCGACTTACTTTACTGCTTATATTTCCACATTCATCTCACCCTTGTAGTATTCCTGAAAATCTACCACTGTCTGTTTGTTCCCTCTGGCCCTAAAAAGCATTGCAACCGGAAAAAGCCAAGACAGCGTTCTACTATGAGCATCCTCAATTTGTCCTGTGCCCCAGTTCACTTTCGCCCATCCTCAATTTATGAGTTTTAATTAATGAGTTTGTATCGTTTGGCCTAATTCAAATGAACCTATTGATATTACAGTGGTATTTCAATCTTCGGCCAAAAATTGTTTTTGAACATTCACAGTAGCCAGATATCTTGTACTCAAATAGTACATGCAGGTCAACAGTGTCCAGGAAAAAAAAGTCAAGTTACGGTACTTAATAAATAAGAGTGCAGGTTAATCATGCACATCTCCAAATGGGATATGTGGTTAATGAGGAGGAACTCGAATGACACATGCACTGGACTGGATCCAGGACCCTCTGACCAGCTCCTGTTGTAGCACCCTTTAAATACCCTCTTTAACCCAAACTAAGTCCAACTCAGAATCTGAATCAAAACCAGTTTTATTTGCCAAGGTATTATGCACATACAAGGAACTTGGCTCAGTGGGTTGCTCACATAAGTTCAATTAAAATTCACACAAAAAATTAATTAATTACTAAATTGTCCCTAGGTGTGAATGTGTGGGCCCTGTGATGGCCTGGCGGCCTGTCCAGGGTGTCTCCCCGCCTACCGCCCAATGACTGCAGGGATAGGCTCCAGAACCCCACGACCCGAATTCGGTTAAGCGGCTTGGATAATGGATGAATGGATGGGATAAAAATATCACAAATTAATATAAAAAACATAAAAACACAAGTGATGATTAGCGAGCAGCAGTATGGTTTCAGACCATGAAAGAGCACCACACATGCGATGTTTGCTTTGAGAATGTTGATTGAGAAGTATAGAGAAGGCCAGAAGGAGTTACATTGTGTCTTTGTGGATTGAGAGAAAGCATATGATAGGGTGCCGAGAGAGGAGGTGTGGTATTGTATGAGAAAGTCAGGAGTTGCATAGAAGTATGTAGGAGTAGTGCAGGATATGTTCGAGGGAAGTGTGACAGGGGTGCGGTGTGCTGTTGGAATGACAGATGGGTTCAAGGTGGAGGTGGGATTACACCAAGGATCAGCTCTGAGCCCTTTCTTGTTTGCACTGGTGATGGACAGGTTGATGGACAAGATCAGGCAGCAGTCTCTGTGGACTATGATGTTTGCGGATGACATTGCGATCTGTAGTGAGAGTAGGGTGCAGATTGAGGAGAGCCTGGGGAGGTGGAGGTATGCACCGGAGAGAAGAGGAATGAAAGTCAGTAGGAGCAAGACGGAGTACATACGTATGTGTGAATGAGAGGGAGGACAGTGGAATGGTGAGGATGCAAGGAGTAGAGGCGACGAAGGCGTATGAGTTTAAATACTTGGGGTCAACTGTCCAAAGTAACGGGGAGTGCAGAAGACAGTGCAGGCAGGGTGGAGTGGGTGGAGAAGAGTGTCAGGAGTGATTTGTGACAGAAGGACACCAGCAAGAGTTAAAGGGAAGGTTTACAAGATGGTTGTGAGACCAGCTATGTTGTATGGTTTGGAGACAGTGGCACTGATGAAAAGACAGGAGGTGGAGCTGGAGGTGGCAGAGTTGAAGATGCTAAGATTTTCATTGGGAGTGACGAAGAAGGACAGGGTTAGGAACGGGTATATTAGAGGGACAGCTCAGGTTGGACAGTTTGGGGACAAAGCAAGAGAGGCAAGATTGAGATGGCTTGGACATGTGTGGAGGAGAGATGCTGGGTATATTGGGAGAAGGATGCTGAATATGGAGCTGCCAGGGAAGAGGAAAAGAGGAAGGCCAAAGAGGAGGTTTATGGATGTGGTGAGGGAGGACATGCAGTTGGCTGGTGTGACAGAGGAGGATGCAGAGGACAGAAAAAAATGGAAACGGATGATCCGCTGTGGTGACCCCTAATGGGAGCAGCCGAAAGTAGTAGTAGTAGTAGCAGATAAAAACACAAGAAAAAAAATCAAATTTAATTCGATGAGAAAAATGTTAAATGGCAAAATTGTCAAATTTCCATTATCTATCAATACTAAGTCATGCACCATTGAGAGCTTGTATATGCAGGTTTTCTTTCCTCCCCAAAACTACACCAGCGGTATTTTTCCTACATCTGGTTGAGGGTGTGTTAGTTGCTGAAATCAGTTGAAAGAGACCTCTAAAATGAAATGTAAATTTCATGCCAAAATAAAGGATTCCAGATACAGCCCTGCTTCAGTCCAATGTACAAATGCCTTGGGGTGTATAATAATTGCCATTAAATATGTCCTACACTAATACTGACTCTTTTCACATTTGAGGATTGCTTTCTTGTGCATTTCCACATTGGTTGAGATGGATTCTGACTGATTTTGAAGCTGTATTAAAAAAATCCCCAACAGTTGTTAGCATAGCATAATGTAACCGTAAGGTGAAAACCATACATCTGCAAAGTAGCTAACTTATCAGGGAGTTAAAAAACAAAGACAAAAACATTATTACTTTTTCACCTTATTGTAATCAAACATTATGTTTTCACAGTCTATGTAAAAAACACTTTTCATTTGTCTGTGTACACCGAGGCATTCACAAGTCTTAAAGGGGAACATATACAGACGGGTGACAAATGAAAGGAAAAACCTGAATGCTTGACCCCTACAGTGAAGGGGTCTGTGGCTTCTGTTATGCTGTGGGGGCATTTTCCTGTCATGGTTTGGGTCCACTTGTCCCCTTAGAGGGAAGGGTCACTGCAAATCAATAGGAAGTTATTCTAAGTGATCACCTTTATGGTATGAGGAGCCATTCCTATCCTGATGGGAGTGGTCTCTTCCAGGATGACAATGCCCCCATCCACAGGCCACAAGGGGTCACTGAATGGTTTGATGAGGATGAAAATTATGTAAATCACATGCTATGGCCTTCATAGTCACCAGATCTCAACCCAGTTGAACACCTATGGGAGATTTTGGACCAACGTGTTAGGCAGCGCTCTCCATCATCAAAACACTAAATGAGGGAATATCTTTTGGAAGAATGGTGTCCATCCCCCCAGTAGAGTTCAGAGACTTGTAGAATCTATGACAAGGAGCACTGGAGCTGTTCTGGAGGCTCGTGGTGGCCCAACACCTCACTAAGACACTTTATGTTGGTTTTTCCTTCAATTTGTCACCCGTCTGTACATTTGGTTTACGTAATGCAAATAAAACTGGCAAATTTGCTGGTACGGGGTTTTCACCCAACAGTGACTATAAGCTTTATCTGCCCCTGAAGTTTACGTGCAGGACACTACCAGTGATCCCTCTTGTTGCCTAGTGACACAACATCAGCACCATGGTTGTTTGCAAAATATATTTTAAAAATTCCCTTATGTGTAAAATATGTAATAACTTAGTCATATTCAAGGCTCAGCGTTTTCGGTTTTTATTTTTCAAAGCCATCCAGCATGCCAAATTTCGCCACAAGAGAACACTGTTACATAACCTCACACAAACAGGAACAACTTTTGGCTCCATGGAAACATAAAATCCAGGTGAAAATCAGTTTAAACCGATCTGCTCCTTTTAAAAAACATGGGTATTTTTCAGTGAAAATCGGTAAAAACCGAAAACGCTGAGCCTTGGTCATATGTAATTTCTACTTATAGTGCTCTTTATGATTCAAAAGTGGAATGATTGATGAACAGGATCTGGAAAAAAAACCTATTCCTTTTCACCATAGTCGAAAAATATAAATGGATCCAGATGTAATGTGAGAGCCCCCACAACACTTCAGAGGTCTCTAGTGATGGGTTGGAAAGAAAGCCAGCACATACGCAGCCCTCCGTGGCACATGACTGAGTATCACTGCCATGGAAGATGTAGATGGTATCTGTTAAATCCTGATTGATTGCACCAGTAGGAGGCTGTGGATGCCAGTAAATAGCAAAAAAATAAACAGAAATTTATTCAAATCCAGAGAACGTTGGACTGAGTTCTGGGTATTTTGGAAAATGCGAGGGGAAAATGCTTTGTACAGATTTTTGGGTTAGGATGGATTGATGTGAATCCATCCTACCCCATCCTATCTATCCTGAGGATGAATTGGATAACTGATGTCTTAACCCATATGGTGCTCCATCAAGTCTATGATACATTACAAGATCCTGCTATTGACCTTCAGAGTGATGAATAATTTGCGACTTGTACATATGCGCACACCCAGCTATCTCCTCTGAGGCCGGTCCTATTCTCACCAACGCAAAAACTCACCGACATACATTTGGTGATGGGGCTTCCTGTGTTGTTGCCCCCGAGGCTTTAGAACTAGAACAACTGCCCCTCTCCCTAAGGACAGCTACCACACCATCTGTTTTCAGCTCAAATTTTTTTACCTCTCTCGCTCCCAGTTCTCTGTCGCCTGTGTGGTTTTAACTTGTCGTTTAATGGCTTATTTGATGTCATGTTTTCATCGTTTCATCATCGCTGCTGTATGTCCTGTGTTTGTCCCATTCTTGTAGAGCTCTCTACTCTTTTTGATTTTGCGATGCTGTTTTTTTTTTTTTTTTATCCCTGGGAATTTTCCTTGAGCTTTAGAAAATTTCTATAAACATATTTATTATTATTATTATTATTAACAAGTACATTCTCATGCAGTTTTGACCTTCAACAGCTTATCCATTATTAAAGCACACAATCAACAATGCTGAGAGGGAAAAGAAATGTCTCTCTCCAGGTCATACCAAATAACACATTTCTCTTCATTTCTCTATCTGTGTGTATATGTGTGTATATGTGTTTGCACACACATGTGAGTACATGTGTGTCTGTTGCCTCTCTTACTCTCTCTCTCTCTCTCTCTCTCTCTCTCTCTCTCTCTCTCACTCTCTCTTGCTCTCTCGCTCTCTCTCTACATGTGTACAGTGGTGAATTGTTCAGATCCAGGTATTCCGGCCAATTCCATCCGGCAGAGTAAAATCGAACATGGGAACTTCACCTTCGGCACAGTGGTTTTCTATGACTGTAACCCCGGGTATTACCTGTTTGGATCACCCGTGCTAACCTGCCAACCCACTGGACATTGGGACAAACCCCTGCCTGAGTGTATAGGTTAGTACGCCATCCCTGACATCCTTGTCTATATGTCTGCTGTTTGTTGATGGTATTTTTTTCTCTGCGTGATTCCAATACTTACTTTAGGATCACAAAATGCAGTTTGTGATGCCCTCTGAGCCAACGGTGATGGTCATTACTTGTGCTGCTTCTTCCTCATATGCGCTCAGGAGAACGTCTGACTCCCTTTGTTATTTCTCCAGTCTGTAAGGCTGAGTGGTGTTTTCTAATTGCCAACTGTTAATCCATGTTGAGTCAGTTCTCTCCAGAAGTTTCCTCCTTCTTTGATGTCATTGTAATTCTCAAGTTGAACGTATTTCATTTTCACATTCACACCATCTGTCTAAATACTTATCAGTCAAGGTCAGCCTCAACATGCACCCCGCCCCCATCACCTTCAACTGTAGGAAGAAATATTACCTGACTCGTCTTTCGTTCTTCCACTCTTTCTGACATAAATGCCGACCCTTCTTAATTAGTCCATAGCATCTGAGCCGCCATATGCTGCGAACACATTTACGCCCCGACATGAAATGGCTGTTTTCAGTACCTTGTCAGCCTTATAATTTCCTCCCTCTACTACACAGAGAAATCACACCCTGTACCCTGCCTGATGTACTTTGTGCAATACTGTTCATATCAAGGCTCGAGGTTTCCCTTCCGCTATTGCTGAGAAAGTGCATATAACGTCTTTATGTATGCTCAATAATCCAAGTAAGAAAATCATCGAAAGTTCAAAGTCCAGAAAGTCCAAATGAACTGATTCAACTTTCTGTGAAGTGCATATAAATGTTCTTTGTGGCCTCGCTTCCTCCTCCAGTGCAGTGCCCATAAGTTAACCACAAGGGGGCGTCTGGGTAGCATAACAGTCTATTCCATTGCCTACCAACACGGGGATCGCCAGTTCGAATCCCAGTGTTACCTTGGCCGGGCGTCCCTACAAACACAATTAGCCATGTCTGCAGGTGGGAAGGTGGATGTGGGTATGTGTCCTGGTCGCTGCACTGGCGCCTCCTCTGGTCAGTTGGGCGCCTGTTCAGGGGGGAGGGGGAGCCGGGGGGAGTAGCATGATCGTCCCCCACGCTACGTCCCCCTGGTGAAACTCCTCACTGTCAGGTGAAAAGAAGCAGCTGGCGACTCCACATGTATTGGAGTAGGCATGTGGTAGTCTGCAGCCTTCCCCGGATCAGCAGAGGGGTTGGAACAGCGACCGGGACGGCTTGGAAGAGTGGGGTAGTTGGCCAAGTACAGTTGGGGAGAAAAAGAGGAGGAAAAAGCCACAAAAAAAAATTAGCCTCAAGGTTCAATAGTGAAGGCTGAGACTTTGTTTGGTTGTAATTGGTCCCTGGTGAACCTTAACTTGTGCAACACAAGTGGAGTCTCCGTATACTCTGAGTACCTGTCCTTACACCCACCACCACTAGAGGGCAGCCGTATGCCTTGGCTATGTCCATCCATCCATCCATTATCCAAACCGCTTATCCTTACCCAGGGTCGCGGCTATTTCTAGTCTTCCATAAATAACAAAAAAAAAGGAAGAGCCTTTGCATATGTGGATTTTTATTTTACACATCTGCTGTGGGTGATAAACAGAAACAAATTCACATGCGTGTGTGCAAAACAACTCTTCAAACTCGGGCAATAAATGCCACGTTACCCACAAATGTGAAGAACAGTCTTCTTTAGTGTAAAGCTACACTACGCAAGTTTGGTAGAGTAGCCGTGTTTGCTAGCTGTGAGCGGTACTTACTGAGTGCTTTCGATATTTCTATTTGATAGTGTTTTTGGTCTTCTGCCATGTGTTAACCTCTTCAAAACTACTGAAGACGTTACTTACAGTATGGTGAGACCAGACAACAACTGACAGTATGGTGAGACCAGACATGTAAAATAATAGCCAAGAAGACTGTGAGATGACTGGTCATACCAGACCACTTGAGGCTCTAGCAGTGAAACTACTTGATGTGGGTGCAATTAGTTCTATATAAAAGTACCAGGAGAGGTACCCGGCGTCGCCCAGGAAAAATCTTCTCACCAAAACAACCAGCATGATCTGATCTTTACGATATAATCGATGATGAAATACAGGAGAATTTATGATATATTCGATGTGATAAACGAATGTCGAATAAACGAATGTTATTAACAAAAATGATCAGATGTCATAATTTTCAATCCATTAATCAAGCTTCTTTGCCAATGTGTGTATTAATCGCTCAGTGCTCAAGTGCCTCAGGGTAAACCACATTGTGTGCCTTCAGGCTAGCATTGACAATGTTAGGTGTAGTATCTCCCTTGACCACTGGAAGGATTTGCCAGAAGTCTCCACAAAGCATCGTTGGAATGCGTCTTTCGCAAATAAATACAATTTTTTACTTGTTATTTGAAATATTTTTCGAACTGTGCTATCCTTGGAAAGTGCTGATTCTAAATATACCTTTCTTTTTGTTCTACAATGAGTATTTCTGGAGTTTTAAGTGAACATACAAACATACACTCTTGCTTTATATATATATATATATGTATTAACTCAATATATTACATGGCAGTAGGCAAAAAAGGCACTTTGTCATCAAGCCTGTTGAAGTAATGCTCGCAACCACTACTGCCAAACATGCATAATGTAGCTTTAAAAGACTGATTTGAAAATGTGCACATATTGTTTCAAAATAATTAATGTTTTACACTCAAAAACACAAATCAGAAGGCATGTATTTATAGACTATGGAATATTTGTGGATGGTGGTGAATTTGGATGGACTGTCCTTGTTCAGTTTGTTAAAATTACCCAAAAATATTTTATAGCCAGCAGTATTCGAGTGTGTGTGTGTGTGTGTGTGTGTGTGTCCCTATCCATCCCCACCGTCTTTCTATCCATCTGTAGTGGTCGACTGTCTACTAGTGCTCATCTTTGCAATGTGTTGAGTTGAGAATAGTCCGTGTTCTGTATCTATCATCTAATCATCTCTCTCTTTCTATCTCTCCCTGTCTTCCTCTGTCTCTAGTTGTAGACTGTGGTCATCCAGGCTCCCCCCCTAACGGTGTGTTGAGTGGAGAGAAGTTTACATTCGGCTCAACGGTTCGATACTCGTGTCTAGGAGGAAGACAGCTGAAAGGGGAGTCATCTAGGACCTGTCAGCTAAATGGGATGTGGAGTGCCCCGATGCCCTTCTGCTCTGGTAATGTTTCCACCTTTTTTTCAGGGAAGCACACTTTTTAAACTTCTTCTTATCAGGCCAAGAGAGCGAGAGGGACAGTAGATGAGATGAAAAGCGAAACATCCTCATGTAGACACTCGGCGGAGCGTGGAGGGCTACGTGTTCCCTTTCACGCTAATAACACAGCTTCTCTACCCACTCATAATAGTATGGAGAGATAGTGGAAGGGATGGATGGACAGCCAGAGAGGTAGGTTGCCAGCTGGGTATAGTATATCCTAGGTTGCGTCAGAAGATAATGGTTGAAGGAAACGGACAACAGTCTCTATTTGCCAGGTCTGTAGCAGATTCTTGGTGTACATGGGTTGACTGTGGTAGCAATATTACCTCCACAGCTGAACTCCTTTGCAAGCAGCTAATGTTGATTCTGTGCCATTTAATCGTAAGTTTCTTTGGCATGCGTACACTGACTTATTACACTTTCCTCAGCTAATCCAAGGATAGATAGATAGACCGGAGGGATAGATGGATGGTTGGATTGGTTGATTGATTGACTGATTGATTTAGTGATCGATTCATTGATTTGTTCTCCTGAAAGGGCAGCAGCATACTGTTTATATCACGAGAGTTTAAATTTCTACAAACTTTGAGGCCTTGAACAGCTCCACATTCTTTTCTTTTTTTTGGTTTCTACACCCATGTCTGTCAAACTCCTTTACTTCTGTTCTATTCAAATCCGCATCAACTCCAAAATTAGTTGATTTTTTTTTTTTTATTTTCTTATTCTAGATATTAGTAATTTTGATGTCCACCATTTTTATATCTAAGATTATGGCAGTTTTTTTTTTCAGTTTCACTGGTAAAAGAGCAAATAGAAAATAAACTCGCTGATTTGTCCTCCCGCCGTTCCCGCACTAAGACCAAAACCCTCAACTGTGCACCAATGTATTGATGAGATCCGATGAGAGAGAGTCGTGACGTCTCGAGCCCAGCGCCATGGGGCCCCGGCCCCTGTCGCCCGTGTGTCAATACGGGCCAGAGTAGGGCCAACATCTCTCTATATCGGTGGCATTGTGTGTGTGTCAGGGGAACGGGGGGGTGACCGATTAGTGATTGTTTCAAAGTCACCTGAGGGAAATGACAAAAAGATTAGTTTCAACATAGTTCTTTCCCCCTGTGATACTTGCACACACATACACACGTAGATACTCACACACACCAGTGACATCAGGTAGATGGGTAGCGCTCCCTGCTGGGACCCGATATACCTGAGGCTACATGGTGACTTTGGTACTGTGACAGAGAGACAGCAAGAAAGAGAAAGAGGGAGGTAGTCTTTAGTGTGTCTTTTATTGTGTATGTGTGTGTGTGTGCATGTGAGTGCGTGCGTGCACCAATATTCACAGAGAAAAACTGATCTACTTATCAGATCGCCCTCTCACATGTTACCTTTCATAATGACGAGATGCTGTACTCGCGGATTTCTTCACGTCTAAAAAACTCTGGGTTAATAGGATAACCTGGTGATCACCACCTGGGCGTGATCCCAGCCTTCATGTGTGAAGACTGTATGTTCCCCCTGTAATTGGAAATATGAAGATAAGCAGATTAGGAGAATAGAGCCTCTGATTTGCCCATCGTGTAAAATATGAGGGCGGTACGGTGGCGCAGTGGTTAGCGTGGTCGCCTCACAGCAAGAAGGTCCTGGGTTTGAGCCCCGGGGTAGTCCAACCTTTGGGATCGTTCCGGGTTGTCCTCTGTATGGAGTTTGCATGTTCTCCCCGTGTCTGTGTGGGTTTCCTCCGGGTGCTCCGGTTTCCTCCCACAGTCCAAAGACATGTAAGTGAGGTGAATCGGCCGTACTAAATTGTCCCTAGGTATGAATGTGTATGTGTCTGTGTGTGTGTCTGTGTCTGTCAGCTGATTTGATGGCCTGGCGGCCTGTCCAGGGTGTGTCCCCGCCAGCCGCCCAATCACTGCTGGGATAGGCTCCACTATCCCCGCTACCCTGAGAGCAGGATAAGCGGTTCGGATAATGGATGGATGCATAGAATATGAGTTGGAGTATGTGTTTGTTAGTCCTGAAATGCACTGGGACTCCGGCCCGTATATCATCCTACTTTATGCCCGGTGCTTACTGGGGTAAACTCTGGCCACTCATGACCCTGAATTGGAAAAAAAAAGTCTTTATGGAGATTGGATGAATGAGAAGCTGTAAGTCTTGATGCTCAATAATCCAGGTGAGGAAACCACAGAAAGTTGAGTCAGTTCATCTGGGCACAAAGTTTACTGAGCGAAACATTTCATCACTCATCTAAGTGACCTCTTCAGTCTCAGCTGACGGCAGGTATGGGGATACCTGCCGTCAGCTGAGACTGAAGAGGTCACTTAGATGAGTGATGAAGATGAGTGATGACACGTTTCTCTCGGTATACTTTGTGCCCAGATGAACTGACTCAACTTTCTGTGAGAAGCTTTAAGGTATTTAAACATGCAAAGAAGTTCTGTCATTTGCTGTTTTGTACTGCATTTGTTGACCAGGGTGTCAACCGCCATGCAAGTTGCAAAATCGTTACCCTTGGATGTAGTTGTTAGTAGTCGGCTAACTAAAACCGTCCTCAGTAAACCAACTTTACACCCGGGCACTGGCCCAGTTCTCAGTCATGCAAGTCCGACAACATAAGGCATTCGGAATTTCAAATCACAAATAATTCTACATTTGATGATTTAATGTAATGAAATATATGTAAAGTGAAATATTTTTCCGTATATTTGTGATGGAACTTACTTCACAAGCAACAGAAAACACTCCAATGATGTCAGTGATACTGTTTTATACGACCCAACGCAGTAACCGTGATCGCCAAGATGGGCAAATGCTGGCCCGTAATATTGATGTCCTCGTATATTTTTCTGGCCGTACTGTATCCATGTGGGAACGAGGGTGTGTGTGAGTGTGTGTGCGTGCGTGTGTGTGGGTGTGTGTGAGTGTGTATAAAAGGGGTGGATGCTAGGTCATTGGGTGTGTGTTCCTCCCTCTGCCCTTGTAGAAGCCGCCTGGTCAGCAGATTCAGTCTGACAGAGCATGCTCTCGGGAACACACAGACAAAAAGGCATTAAAACACACACACACACACACACACACATGCATGCATGCATCTATCTGCACATGCATGTACACATACACACACAAAGATATGTACCTTTGCACCAACATACGCATACAGCAAAGTAGCAGACACACACACACGCATACCAATAAGTCAAACATATGCCCCTTGTCACCAGCATATGTGCACAGTCCAACAGCACCAGTGACATTTACAAGCAGGTGTTCCAGTGTTCACGGGTCGGGAGGTTGCAGTGGCCTCGGTCTTTTTTCGAGAGAGGTTTTTATTTCCCACTTTGCATATCTACAAGATTCATATTTTACACGTACATAAACACACACAAAACAAGGAGGTAGATACTTGACTACATCAACTCAAAACCTTACAATGCGGGTAGTGTAGCAGTCTATTCTGTTGCCTACCAACACGGGGATGCAGTTCAAATCCCCATGTTGCCTCCGGCTTGGTTGAGCGTCCCTACAGACACAATTGGCCCTGTCTGCGGGTGGGAAGCCAGATGTGGGTATGTGTTCTGGTCGCTGCACTAGCGCCTCCTCTGGTTGTCAGGGCACCTGTTTGGGGGGAGGGGGAACTGGGGGGAATAGCGTGATCCTCCCATGCGCTACATCCCCCTGGTGAAACTCCTCACTGTCAGGTGAAAAGAAGCGGCTGGTGACGCCACATGTATCGGAGGAAGCGTGTGGTAGTCTGCAGCCCTCCCCGGATCAGCAGAGGGGGTGGAGCAGCGACCGGAATAACCCTGAAGAGTAGGGTAATTGGTCAGATGCAATTGGAAGAAAGGGGGGGGGGTGTCAGAAAAAAAGAAATCACAATAACCCGTCTTAAAGATTTCTGCAGGCTGAAGCTGCAGCTTATAATAATAATAATAATACTAATACACCCAAAGGATCCCGGGTAACATCAGAATACAAGAACTACAGAAGATCGCACTACTAGGAACATCTCATATCCTAAGAAAGGCACTATCCATCAAGTAGACTTCTACCTCATTCTAACCCTAGGCCCACTAGAACAATGTTACAAAGTGCTTCACAAAAAAAACAGATAAAATCACACCAAGCAAAAATAAGAGTAAGAGCAAATAAGAGTAAAAATGAAAACAGTATCAATAAAAACAAATATCAAACGTTTGTAAAAGCTTTCATAAAAAGAAAAGTTTTGAGACGACACTTAAAAGGAATTAGAGACTTGTAATGCCTACCCTTTTAACACACACTATGTTTGACCTCGAAAGGTAACTTCAATCATTCGTTCATTCATTCATTCATCCATCATCAGCCGCTTCTCCGGGGTCAGGTCGCGGTGGCAGCAAACTAATTAGGGCATTCCAGACATCCCTCTCCCCAGCAACGCCCTCCAGCTCCTCCTGGGGGACCCCAAGGTGTTCCCAGGCCAGATTGGACATGTAGTCCCTCCAGCGAGTTCTGGGTCTGCCGCGGGGTCTCCTCCCAGTTGGCCGTGCCCAGTAAACCTCCAAAGGAAGGCACCCAGGAGGCATCCTAATCAGATGCCCCAACCACCCCAACTGGCTCCTTTCGACGCGAAGGAGCAGCGGCTCTCCTCCGAGCCCCCCCGGATGTCTGAGCTCCTCACCCTGTCTCTGAGCCCAGACACCCTACGGAGGAAACTCATTTCAGCCGCTTGTATCTGTGATCTCACCCTTTTGGTCACTACCCAAAGCTCATGACCATAGGTGAGGGTTGGAACGAAGACTGACTGGTGAATTGAGAGCTTTTCCTTCCGGCTCAGCTCCCTCCTCACCACAACGGTCCCGTACAACGTTCGCATTACTGCCGATGCTGCACCAATCCGCCTGTCAATCTCCCGCTCCATCCTACCCTCACTCGTGAACAAGACCCCGAGATACTTGAACTCCTTCACTTGAGGCAACAACTCATCCCCAACCCGGAGGGAGCAATCCACCACTTTCCAGTAGAGAACCATGGCCTCAGACTTGGAGGTGCTGGCTCTCATCCTGGTCATTTCACACTCAGCTG
This sequence comes from Lampris incognitus, assembly GCF_029633865.1. Classification (NCBI taxonomy): domain Eukaryota; kingdom Metazoa; phylum Chordata; class Actinopteri; order Lampriformes; family Lampridae; genus Lampris; species Lampris incognitus. The sequence continues at coordinate 33,025,021 of NC_079228.1, read as the reverse complement.
CAAACTGCCCCAGCGTGCTGGAGGTCATGTTCTGATGAAGCCAACAAAACGACATCATCTGTGAAGAGCAGAGATGCAATTCTGAGGTTCCCAAAACGGACACCCTCCTCACCTTGGCTGCACCTTGAGAGCCTGTCCACGAATATCACAAACAGAAATAACTTCAAACAGTAAAAAAAAGAAAAAGAAACAAAGCGGTCAAATCAAAACAAGCAAAGCAACACAAATTAAAAACAGCTTCCACATCCTGTACCCTGTTCTTCTATCCCCTCTCCGATCATCCGTCCCATATCCGGTCAATATGTTATTGTTAAACATTCGTTTAAACCTACTAAATATTCTACATTTTCATTTACTCACTACAGTTGTTTCATAAATTAACTCCTTCGACTCTGATGCAGTGGTATCTTACATTTGTCCTCACTAATTGTTTTTTGAACATACAAATTCCTGTCAAATTCTGTTGACTTTCTCTTATCTGAAACAGCTTTTGGATGCTATCTGGTAACTGATTTTTTGCTCAGTACATGATCTGAACCATTTTAAAGTTGAAGAAATCTTTGGATTTTAATACCTTTTATTTGATAATTAGTGAGTTTGTAGGTTCCCTATAAGTGGTTTTATTTACAATTATTATGGCTCAGTTTTGAAGGATAAAGATGTGATTCCCACACTTGGAACTATAAAGGAACAGTAGAACGTGTATAACGGCACTTGATTTAGAACATCTTTGACTTTATATAGTATTGCGATTGACTTTGACATTTTAGCTTCGATATAATTTATAGTATGTGGCTTCCAGCATAATTCATCATCTATTATTACTCCAAGACACTCTTTCAGTTTCTATATCATTTATCATGAGTTTCCTGTGTGAGTTAGTTAAACGATTCCCAAAGATTATAAATTTAGTTTAAAATGACTCATTAGCATTCTCAATTCTCCTCCCAGGTCTCCATGATGGTGGTGGTCGCCACCTGGATACTGCTTGGCATGCCCCCAATCACATATTCTTTTGATATATCTTATAAATCCATGTAATTTTTTTATCCTGTTTTCATGCTATATCCTTCTCTCACTAAGCTGTGTGATTTGTTTGTTTGTTTATTTTTTTATTTACTTGGTGATGCTGGTTGCATGGCTCGGGTCCTTGGCTGTTTCGGTGGTATCTGGACATTGCTTGGCATCCTCCTCATCATAGTCTTCATATATTTTATAATTCTGTTATCCTCTTTCAATGTTGTATTCTGCAAATTGTGTAAATACAACATCCATTGCACGTTGTCTGCCTTGTCAGAGAGATCCCTCCTCTGTTGCTCTCCCTGAGGTTTCTTCCTATTTTTTCCTCCCTGTTAAAGGGGTTTTTGTTTTCTAGGGAATGTGGGTCTAAGGACAGGATGTTGTGTTCCCTTGAGGCAAATTTGTAATTTGTGATATTTGGCTATACAAATAAAATTGAATTGACTTGACTTTTTCCACTATTTCCAAAAGTTGTTCCAAATTCTTACCACAGCAAAGTAAATTTGTATCATCTGCAAATAGTATGGCTTTTAATATTTTTGAAACCTCACGTATATTATATATGTACCAAATAAACTGCAATGGTCCAAACACTGAGCCCTGGGAAACCCCACAAGTAACCCTCAGTATACGTGAATTAAAGTTATTTACACATTTTCAGATTAAAGGTAGAAAGGATATGCTCAGCTCACAGTAGTGGCTTCACCTTGTAATGGTCTTAGAATCATTTATCCATTTCAGTGATAAATAGTGATGACTTTTTTCTTTTAAATTTGTTTCTCTTTCTTCATCTCCTCTTCTTTTCTCTCTCGCTCTGTAAAAGCGTATTTAAAATTCAAAAGTTTCACTTGATCACTCTTAATGAAATATTCCTTTAGTGATGTAGTGAACACACCTAACTTTTTCACTCTCTCTCTCTCTCTCTCTCTCTCTCTCTCTCTCTCTCTCTCTCTCTCTCTCTCTCTCTCTCTCTCTCTCTCTCTCTCTCTCGCCTGTCTGTCTCCTTCTCTCTCTCTTCCCCACCTGTCTGTCTGTCTCTCCCTCTCACCTGTCTGTCTCACTCTCCCACCTGTCTGTCTGTCTCTCTTGCGCTCTCTATCTCGCCTGTCTGTCTCTCTCTGTCATGCTCTCTCTATCTCACCTGTCTGTCTGTCTGTCTGTCTGTCTGTCTGTCTGTCTGTCTGTCTGTCTGTCTGTCTGTCTGTCTCTTCCCCCACCTGTCTCTTTTTCTCTCTCAACTCTCTCTCTCCCACTTTCTATCTGTCTCTTGCCTCCCTCCCCTCCCTTACCCATCTCTCTCTCTCTCTTTCTCTCTCTCTCTCTCTCTCTATAGGTGACACAGCTGGTTCTTGTGGCGACCCTGGCGTTCCGTCACATGGATTTAGGGAGCAAACTGATTTCAGGATCCGCTCCAGGGTTTACTTCAGCTGTTCTGAGGGTTATGATTTGATTGGTTCGTCAGAGAGGATGTGCTTCCCCAACGGCACCTGGTCTGGCACGCAGCCCTTCTGTAAACGTAGGGAGAGCCATTTATGTAACCTCAACCTATCTCAACCCAACACCTGGACTCCGGCCCAGTTCTAAATCAGTCCTGTCTTTCACAGTGGGATTAAAAAGCATTGTCCTTTTGAGAACTGAAATTGATTGAGATGCAAGAGCTCGCTGTCTCTCTCTCTCTCTTGCTCTCGCTCTCACTCTCTCCCTCCCTGTATCTCTCGCTCTCTCTAGCGGTCCAGTGTGGTAACCCTGGCACCCCCAGTAATGGCAGGGTGTTTCGCTTGGATGGAACAACGTTTTCTCATTCTGTCATCTACTCCTGTATGGAGGGCTACCTGCTCACTGGCGCCACCACCAGGCAGTGTCAGGCTAATGGAACCTGGTCAGCAGCACAACCCAACTGTACAAGTAAGATGTTTGCATTCATATGCACATAGATGGGTGTTTTCTTTGTTTCCATTGTTGTTCTGGATTACTTTGAGGCAGTACAGAAGTGCACAGTTCATAAAAAAAGGTCAACTAATTGAATGCCCCTCAGATAATAATACTCCTAATGGTTTGTAAAGTAGCACAAATAACCTTGGTGGTTGTTTATTTTTCCTATCAATCTCAGCTCATATATAGAACGACTATGTCAGCAAATATTGGTTTACCCCCACTTACAGAAAGTCTTGTTGCATGTGATTCTGGCATGGCCCACGTTGAGAAACTAACCATGTCTTTAGCTTCACACCTTACATGATTGAAGTACTAGTATGACCGAATATATGTGAACCTCCGAATGAGAGACTAAAGGATATTTTCCAGTGCATGCCGTATGTGACTGAATCTGTATTGAGAACCTGCGTGGTGGCTGAAACACCTTATTTTTTGCTTTCTGCTGCACTGAGACAATTACTGTTAGGGGGGAAAAAAGGCTGATGATTCAAAGGACTGTTTATTACCCATTATGTAACAAGTTATTTAAAGATGGTGGTAGAGCTGTGATGCGTCTCATGAGTAACAAGTTCAGTCGATCACCGACATTCATCATGTTTTGCTCAGCACAATGTGTCCGTGGACTGGCATTTGCTAGCATCTCCTGAGGTGAGGCTAAATGGGAGCTCCCCATTTGAGGCTCTCTCTGCTGGTTATGGAAACACTTTATGAACCTGTGGGCATCTTTTGTTGCAGCGGGACTGTTCTATATGGGGCGGCAGTGGTTAAGAGGTTCAAATCCCCCCCCCCTTTTCTCCCCAATTATACTTGACCAGTTACCCCACTCTTCTGATTCATCCTGGTTGCTGCTCCACCCCCTCTGCTGATCTAGGAGGGCTGCAGACTACCACATGCTTCCTCCGATACATGTGGAGTCGCCAGTCGCTTCTTTTCACCTGACAGGAGGAGTCTCGCCAGGGGGACGTAGCACGTGGGAGGCTCACGCTATTCCCCCCAGTTCCCCCTCCCCTCCGAACAGGCGCCCCGACCGACCAGAGGAGGCGCTAGTGCAGCGACCACGACACATACCCACATCCGGCTTCCCACCCGCAGACATGGCCTATTGTGGCTTTAGGGATGCTCAACTAAGCCAGAGGTAACACGGGGATTCAAACCGGTGTTCCCCGTGTTGGTAGGCAACGTAATAGACCGCTACGTCACTCAGACGCCCACTCCATTTTTTTTCTCTTTCCCCAGCATACCTGGAAAACTAGTTGGTTTTTAATGAGTCTGGGTAAAAAGGTGCGAGACTGCATTTACTGGATTTTGATTCCAACATGACCAAAAGTACAAGTGTGTTTTAATGTTTTCTTTTTTCAACTTTCATTAGCGGCTGAGTGTGGTGCAGTTTAAATAGGATTCACTTTGAGAAATGCCAGCAGAGAAGGGTTGAAGGGGCAGAACGGATTAAAATAAATAAATAAATAAATTTCTTAAGCACAGGTCCCGGCATGAGAAGTTAGAGGAGTCCCTGAGTTAAAAAGGAAATGGCTTTTACGGTAGATTACACTACAATTGTTGACAGGCATTACAGTGGTCTGGGGCGGGTTTATAAGTATCAAAACTACCTATTAGACTATGAAGGACGGTGCTCTCTATGTACAGTCTAGGGAATCCTAAAGCTTAGAAAGCGAGTCCCAGGCCCTGCCAGGCAAATAGTCCGATATCACTGTTGTTTCGTTCACTCTGAGTGGGCTCGGCGAAAAGTTGTACAGAAGTGATACCATCAGATCATAGGTTTCTGTCTCTCCACTGACTCTTGTGCCTGTTATCTCTGCGACTACGGTCCAGACAGATCTGCTGCTCGCTTCTCTTCGAGTCTTATCTAGCAGCGGAAATCTTGAAGCCCTGGAATAAAATCCCCCCTCAGATGGTTCTGAGCAGAAACTTCTCTGAAATATTATCAGGCTAATGTGCATTTATTAAGGGATCCTTAACAGGCGTAAAACCGTTTAAGGGCGAGTGATAAAACTCCCCCCCATCCTTACTCCAACCGCTTCCTCTTCCAACACTGTCACCGTTTTCCCTTTTTTCTTTCTCACAATCTTAAACTTTCTTTTTGCTTTTGCTATATTTACTTTCTTTCTCACTCTTTTTGTAAAAAAATGCCTTTGTGTAGGGGACTATGTTTGCGTATCTGGGAATGATGAGCAAAAATACAAATTCCTGTTAGACTGATTGATTCCGACATGACTAAAAGTGCAAATGTTGTGACAGGGTGGCCCATGAAGTAACCTTAATATTTATCTCCCCTCCCTCCCGACCTCCGGCCCTCATCTTCATAGTGATTAACTGCGGGGATCCAGGTGTCCCGGCAAACGGCCTTCGATATGGAGAGGAGTTTGTGATTGGTCAGAACATCTCCTTCCAGTGCCAACCGGGATACAGCATGGAGGAGGATGGATCGCCTGTTAGGTCATGCACACAAAACGGGACTTGGAGCGGGAATATGCCGATATGCACAGGTAGATAAACTGCCAAACCCTCAGATCCCTGCTCTTAACCTAAATATATTCTACACACTAACATCCTAGGATCCATAACTTGATCTCACAATGACCTGGATTGGTGATGCTGTACTGGTAATCTTCGCAACAGGACTGGTAATACACAGATATTTTCAACTGAATATGCCGTCGCAACTTCTTTTGCAGTATTATATCAAAATATAATGTTTGAAATTTTGGCATTCGTGTGCCATATTTCACAGAGGACAGTCAGGAAGCTGTATATCTATTACACCAATCTGGATTTGACACATACAGGAGACACATGTATGTATGCATTTCATCAGAAGGTCCTGAATGCAAGGGACATGATACAAGAGGGTTAACCTTCCATAGCAGCAAATATTGAAAACAAGAGTTGGTCAAATCGATCAGTTTACCCTGTTATCAATATCAGGGCGTGGTGGTTTTTGACTGAGGCAGGTGTGTCAACAGCCATCTTACCCCCGTCCTCTTTCTCTTAGCGGTGACCTGTCCAGCGCCCCCTGCCATCAGTAACGGGGTACTTCAGGGCAGTGACTTTGAATGGGGAAGCAGCGTGAGCTACAGTTGCTCCCCTGGATATGAGCTCTCATTCCCAGCTATCCTGACATGTGTGGCCAATGGCACCTGGAGCGGCATGTTACCACAGTGCTTGCGTAAGCATACAAATGGGCAACCAGACAGACACATACACACACACACACACAAAAACCTAAACACGTATACACATGTATTTATACGCATACAGGCAAACATGTAAAAGCACACATGGCTTGTTATTTTTCCCTCTGTGGACACATATCACATTAGGATGGAAGAAATTCTGCATATCTTGTCTGAAAAATAGCTCGCTAACATTGCTTATGTTACATTTTGCAACCAGAGGATGTCGGTAACTGACATCTAGCAATGTGGGCTTTACATAAATCTTTCTGTTTGTGTCTGTGCATCTGGATATGTGTCTCTCTGTCGCTTTGTCTGTCTCTGTGTTTGTCTGTATGTGTGTCTGGTTGTGTAGCCAAGTTCTGCGGTGACCCGGGGACCCCAGTTGGTGGCTTCAGAGAGGGACGAAGTTTCATCTATCAATCTGAAGTGTCCTTCAGTTGTGCCGTGCCTCTAATCCTTGTGGGCACAGCAACCAGACTCTGTGAGAACGACGGAACTTGGAGTGGAACACAGCCACGCTGCATTGGTAAGCAAGCACAAAACCGTCCAGACCCATGGCGCGCCTGTGCTGTGCGTGTAGATGGAGCACGGCAGTGTTCAATGAGGAAGGCGGTAACGGCAGACTAATGGCATGAGCAGTCCAGAACAACAAGGTTGTAAACTGTAAAGGTTACTTTTCATCCTTTACAAGATAATGCTGTTACCAAGGCTACAAAAAGGGTTTCTGTGCCACAGAGGGTTACCTTGAGGTGTGGGGAACTATATCTGTATTCTGCATTTTACCCATTCAATTTTTTCGGATCAGTAGGCAACCACAGTGCAGCACTTGGGCATTGATGATGTTAGTAGCTGCCATTTTAAATAATGTATCTGTAAATAGATAAATATCAATAAGAATATACTATAACTCACTTCCGCAGACACATTTTAGCTGACATCATCCATTTTATTTTTTGACTTTTCTACCTCTGAGACACTAGTAACTACATATACTTTGAATCATCCAAACAGTCAGAGCAAATGGGAAAGCCCAGTTAGGCACTGTTGGAAACTCTACAACATGTGCAAAGAAAGTGCAACTTCTACATATGTCTTTATCTATAGCGAGATGTTGTGCTTCCTTTTTATAAAAATGTACAAATGTATTATGTTTGACACATGGGTAATCCCCCTTGTTGGATTTTTTGACCAGTGTCCTGGTGCACTATAAACACAAGAGGGCGCTAGAGATTCCGTACATGATCTCAGCCCGTGTTAAAGTGACTAGTGTGACGCCATTAGTCCTGATGATGACAGAAGCAGTTACAGTGAATCTGTCTATCTATCTATGAGTCAAAAATGTATTGAGTTATAAAAAGCCAAGGGAATCTCTCTCTCTCTCTCTCTCTCCCACTCCCACAATAGCATCCTATGTGAGCATTGGCACTGTTAGCTGCTGTCTCTTCAAGCAACCAAATTGTATGCCCGTAATCCAGTTAAAACAGCTTGAGGGAGCGGGAGGGCTGATCCTTCCTTTTAAAAGGCCGGTGTAGCTGAACAGGAACAGTGAGCCGTGATTTAATTGTCACATTACTATTATTCCAAGGAATATCGATTTTACTAGTTCCCAGCTGTATGGGGGTCAGCCCTATGTTCCCTCAGCCTTGTGGGTTAGCATATCGAATAGGTTAGCTATCGGTTAAGGTTAGGATGAGGTAAGCATTGGGTTAAGGTTAGGGTTAGGTTAAGGTAAGCGCTGGGTTAGGGTTAGGTGGAGGTTGAGTTTAAGGTAGGTTAGGTTAACTTTAGGTAAGTTCAATTAAATAGAGTTGAGGGAACATAGATACATTCCCGCTGTATGTGTAATGGTACACTATGCTAACTCTGATGTGATATGGAGTTAGCATAGCATAGCATTACATAAATTACTGGTGGCGGACCAGCAGGTAGCAATTATGATCCAGGGATTAGTCACAGCCTAAAAGTGTCATGAGTAAAACTACGCTAACTATATAGCTAGCTAGCTATGGCATGTCCTCACCTCTGGAATGTTGTTTGTTTTCCTCCATGTGTCCATACATCAGGTGCGAGCGCATCCTAGTAAATGTCCCTCTCAGATCGTCCATGAGTGAGTGACTACAATTTGCAACACATAGCCCACAGCAACAGTTAGGTGTGTGTCGTGGGGGGAAAAAAAGATAATAACAAAAAACACAAACATATCTTAATAGCATGTGCTGTAAATTTCTGCAACATCTTAGGAGACTTCTTAATTATTACCAGGACCCTCATGCTATAATACTACCTGCACCTGGGGACTATTCAATACTTGTTCTTTTGGAGTGTTGGACCACCACCTCCAACACTACTGATCGTTCGGTTTATATAAATAGGTTAAAATATGTGGTCAAGAGTTCTGTTTTGTTGTGTTGTGTTGTGTTGTGTTTTGTTTTGCTGTCAGATACCCTGAAGTGTTTCCTGTCTTACATAGAGAAGAGATGTTTTTCCAGTAAATACGGGTTGCTCGGCGCCACCTCTGCCAGTTCTCGGCTATAGTGTTCACCACAGATCAATTTTAGCCGATTTTCTCATTATCTATGCTGACTGCAGATGTCATCACAGTGCCATTGATACACAGCTGTACTTATCCGGCAGATCGAACATCAGCGCCAGTGTAGACAAACTGGTGTCAACATCAATTAGATGTATAATATATCTTTCTCCAGGTGAATGACCATAGTATAAGTATCTCGCCCTTTCAGAATCCCATTAAAAATCACTTCTTCTTTTTTTTTTGCTCAATAATTACACATAAAGTTAGGAACCTTGGGGTTGTCTGCCACCAAACTAAGCGTAGGAACCCATGTGTAGTTAAGAAAGTTCAACTTGATCTCTAACTTGTTCAGTATACAGTAGCACGGTTTTTAAACTTGCCTCAAAAACGGATTTTTTTAGATTTTGCTGATAACTTTTTAATGACCGCTGAGTACATGATCCATCATTTATCTCCCTGTGAGCCGGAGCACAGGCTGAGGTCCTCGGGCAGGGGTCGCTTCAAGACTCCACAGACCAGATTAAAATCAAAAGACAAATCTTCGGTGGTTTCTTTGAGATCGCTCCAAGCAAACGAACTACAGACATGTTGACGCTTTTTGAGTTTGTGTTTTGTTAAATCCACCTTTGCTGTAACTACTTCAGGAGTTCCTTTTTAAATGAAATTTATTTGGTTTTCAATTGTTAATATCATCAGGATGTAAACGCCGCACTTTTAAAACTCATCTTAAAAGTAATATCCCAACTGTTTTTGGCATTTACTTGTTTTAGTTTATGCAATTTTATAGTTTACGCAATAACAAATATTTGCAATAACATTTTTTTTTAAATTGCAATATAAGTACATTTGTGCTTTACTTTGACACAGGCATTCAACTAGGTTCCTGCAAAAGTCCTGAAGTATTGAAAAAAAAAACAGATTTTCTAAAATTCTTCTCTAAAAAGGATTCAGAAGCATTCAAACAGTCGTGGAAAAGAGTAGAGAAACTCTAGAAATGCATCACTCAGCTGTTAAATAAAGGGGTGACTGCAGAGACCAGAACCGGTCATATCAACAGCTGAGAAGTCATGGTGTAAAACAGCGAGTATTGATTTGTTGAGTCCAAAAAAATTGTTCTGGAAACAGAAAAAAAAAGAAAAAAAGATCAGTCAATAAAATAGAATAGAAAGGTGCAGGAACCCGTTTAGTATTGAACAGAGGGTTTTAAATACTCATAAGCCGGAGATCACAGGAACCACTATTTCACACACCTAGTTAGGGCTTTCAGAAAAAGGCCGTGCACATCCAGCATCACAAAGCGGCTGCTATCCAGGTATTAAGACGGGAACAAGAAGGGGAGATTCAGCGCATTTGCAGATGGTCCCCCTGGGTCATTTCAGCACCACATGTGACGTTAAGAGCACCACTTCACATGTCTTGATGCAGGGCAGGCGCTTAGACCTCAAGCGTGCCGATGCATCCTAATAAACGGCAGCCTCTCCTGTGAACAGACTGCACTTTTTACACTTGTGTCTTTACGTCTTGATGTCACCGGGTGGTGCTGGTGGTTGGTGGTGGTGCATACTTAAGACTTGGTGCATGGGTCTAAGAATAGACTGTGCTGTTGGATTTTTCACTTTAATGTTGCGAAGCATTGATGTCTTGACTGTAATGGAAATGCTCTGCCACTTGAAGTGTACGGCTCTTGGGGAAATGTGATTATGAGTTTTGTTGGTCACGTTCAACACAAATTCAACACAAACACAAATGGATTTTTGATTTCGCTTTTGGTCGTCCCATTATAGGCAAGCCTGGTGAGATGTGGGCTAGGGTCTGTGTGTGTGTGTGTGTGTGTCTATGGGGGGTAGTACGTGCCAGCAATCGCATGCCAAATGCCTTACCAGTGCCCTACTAATGGAGATACCAGCGTTACACACGTGACGTCGGTGTCGCGCCGGCGGTGGTCGTTTCGTGTATTTGTGGCGTTCACATGTATTGAGAAGATGTGTGCACATAATGTAGGTTACACCTGATGTACCCCCCACCTACCTGTACATGTAATCTGATGTGCACACAAACGCCAGCCGCATCACCACTACGACCTACAGTTTGATGGTTAACTAGCCGTGTGTATAGGTACGTGTTTTAAGTGGAGTACATATTACATTTAGCCTGTTACAGCACATATAGCTCAGCAGTTAGTCAGCTAGTTTTTTTGTTTTTTTTTGGGGGGGGGGATTTCCCCCTTTTTCGCCCCAATTGTATCCACCCAAATACCCCACTCCTCCGAGCCATTACGGTCGCTGCTTCTCCCCCTCTGCTGATCCGAGGAGGGCTGCAGACTACCACATGCCTCCTCCGATTCATGTGGAGTCGCCAGCCGCTTCTTTTCAGCTGACAGTGAGGTGTTTCGCCAACACGGAGCTCGCCGGTTTGAATCCCCGTGTTACCTCCGGCTTGGTCGGGCGTCCCTACAGACATGATTGGCCGTGTCTGCGGGTGGCGAGCCAGATGTGGGTATGTGTCCTGGTTGCTGCACTAGCGCGTCCTCTGGTCGGTCGGGGCGCCTGTTCGGGGGGGGGGGGACTGGGGGGAATAGCGTGAACCTCCCACGCGCTACGTCCCCCTGGTGAAACTCCCCGCTGTCCGGTGAAAAGAAGTGGCTGGCGACTCCACATGTATCGGAGGAGACGTGGTAGTCTGTAGCCCTCCCCGGATCGGCAGAGGGGGTGGAGCAGCGACCGGGACGGCTCGGAAGAGTGGGGCAATTGGCCAATTACCCAACATTACAATTGAGGAAAGAAAAGGGGGGGGGTATTCAATTAAAGCTCAGTCCTCAATACCTAGCAAATCTAGGTCGATGCGGTAGCCAGCGCGCTTTTGGAAATTCGGTAGCTGGTTAACCCGCTGAGCCAAAGTGCTGTGGCGAACTAGTGTAACATGTACACCACAGGTACCTACACCCACGGCTAGATTAGGCGTATGGGCATGTAGGCATTGGCTGCAGCACACTGAATGCAACGGCATCTCTACATTAGGGGCCGATGGGGCTCCACCAGATGTCGCCAGTGTGAGACATTATCAATAATTCAGTTTAAGAAGTTGATATTTTTTTCTTCGTAGCTAACATTGTTGCACATTTATCACATCTGACAACGGTAGGTAGCACTGCCCGATACCTTCCAAGTCTCTTTCTGTACCTGTTGCTGAAAGGTCAGTACTTCCCCTGGGAGTGTTTCTTTGATGAGCATGGGGGCCGGTGTTCTGGCGATTTATGCTGCCTTGTCAAAAATAGACTACCGTGGTGCAAATCAATAGCAATCTAGCTCTAACCTCTCCTAACCATGCCCAGAACCGCGAAGCAGCACATCTCGATAGGTAGCGCATATCGACAGAACGCCATGCTAGGCGTCCGTTTAACCAAGTGAGCAGTTGGAGAGACCGTGCGCTCGTTCAACACGCGTTCCATAGTGAGCTGAGAGCAGCCAGTAAATGATATAAAATGACATACATCAAGACTTTTAGGACACTTTGTTTATGGTATCGGCGTGCACAGAAGCCTTTCAACGTCGAACAGGATTAACACATTTATATGTGCAACACCACACGGGGCAACAGGTTAAAACACTTGCTATGCTATCAGTTGAAAATGAATTCATTCGTGGATTGGTGGACTTTGACAGAAAATGTATTAATAATAATAATAATAATTATTATTATTATTATTACATTTACACAGCACTTTTCTAGACACCCAAAGCGCTTCACATTGAAGGGGGTAACTCACTTCAACCACCACCAATGTGTAGCGCCGATGCACGGCAGCCATTTTGCAGCAGAACGCTCACACCACACATCAGCTTGAGGTGGAGAGGGAGGAATCATTGAGCCAATTACATGGGGGGGGGTGATGAGGTGGCCAGATGGAGAGAGCCAGGTTGGGAATTTTGCCAGGACACCGGGGGACTCCCCCCACTCTTTGCAATAAGCGCCACGGGATCTTTAATGATCGTAGTGAGTGAGGACGTGGGTTTAATGTCTCAGCCGAAGGACGGCTTCGCCTACGGCACAGTGTCCCCCGTCACTGCACTGGGGCGTTGGGATTTGATGTTTGTTGCTTTTATTAGGGCCAGAGGGAAGTCTGCCCCCTATTGGCCCACCAACACCACTTCCGGCAACAACTCGGTTTCCCCGGGAGGTCTTCCATCCAAGCACTCTAGCCAAGCCCATGCCTGCTTAGCTTGTTGGGATGTCTGTGATGATGTCACTCATATCCCTGTCTCCGCTTCCGCAAGCTCCTGCCGCCGCGTTACATTAATGTGTGCGTTTGTGGTTTAATCGACGAGGTGCGTTTTCGTGTTTGGATTCACTGATCGAGTAGGTTTGTGTGTAGTTTCGTTGATGAGTCGGATGCTGCCCGTACAGAGTTTATTGTGCACCGCCAGGCTTTCCGTGCCAGAGACGCCACTGACCAAATGCAACGCGTACCTATATGTGCACCTAGCTATCTGTCACACTGTAAGGTGTGGTGTCAATGTGACGTCTGCTGCAGCTCACCAAAGTACACATATACACACACTTTAGCCATAGCCGGTACGCCGCGAAGGTGCTGTGCGGCCGTTTGCTGCCCCATTTTACCCCCCACCCCCACCCCCGTGTGTGTGATTTACATTAGTATTTGACTGAAGCAGAATGTGTTTTGAGCTGAAGCAGTCTTCTCTTTAAATAAGATGGACAGACGGGGGTGGGGGTGGGGGGGCGATTCAGATAGACAATGATGGAAAGAGAGTGTGGTCGGGGAAAGTGACAAGTATTTAGGGGTCACAGACAGAGAGAGAGAAAATGCGAGGGAGAGAGAGAGACAGATCTTAAGTGAGGGGAAAGGAGAGAGAGGGTTCAAAAAAGGTACAAAAAGAGATAAAGAGAGAGAGAGGGAGAGTCTGTCATTTCAGAAGCTGTATTGAATCCGGCTCTCTGCGTCAGGATGTGCTCTACATGCTGATGATCCGGCCCCGCACACGCACACACACACACACACACACCCCTACAGTCTGACACATATAGGCTACTCACACAGATCTGGTACGCTCTTGGTTCGTTTTCTGATGGAGCGCTACTGCCCCCTGCTGCTGCACTGGGGTTGAAAACCTCTGTTACCATGACAACAAAGTAAGAGCGCAAGATGGCGAGAGAGAGAGGAAGCCCATGAAACCCTTAAAGTTTGCTGTGTGATTCCCAGTCTACTTGTGGTTTTCCCTCTAGAGCCAACGAGAACCAGCTGTGAGAACCCAGGGACCCCTCGCTACGGCTCGGTAAACCGAACCTATGGATTCAAGGTGAGCACATCCATCCTATGTGACTAACTAGATAACTGACTAACAGTCTAATTAACTGACTATTTTTTTCCCAGCAGGTTCTTGTTAAGTCTCTTTAAATAGGACCAGACAGGTCAACCGCGTTAACAATCGCCATCAGCTATCTATATCGCGCAACCATCGCAGGACTCAATGTACGCTTTTGCTCGCTGACGTCGGCGTTGTCAGTCATCATACAGAAGTATAGAAACAGTGCCGGGTTGGTCTTTACTTTCAACGGCGAGCCGTCATCAAGACCAGATAGAGGAAGGCTTTACGGGGTCATGTAGAGTTTCATGTCAAAGCGAAGCATCCTGTGAGATTAAGTACCGGGAGGGTTTCAGGCAGTTATAATAACGTACTTAATCGAACTGAATTCTCGCTTATGCTCTAACTGATGTGGTCTTCCCGGGGGGCTGCAATTAGTTTTCCCACCCTATATGATAAGATTGGAAGTAACTATATTTAATCTCTCTCACATAGCTGAACTGAATTTTAGTTAAATCATCTCTGTGTCTCTATCTGTGTACCTATGTATTATTCTGTGTATCTATTTGTCTATGTATGCAGCTATATGTGTGTATCTATCGCTATCTATCTATCCATCTGTCTATGTCTATCTATTCTTTTGTTCTGCTTGCATAGTTACACAGCCAAATGAATGAATATTTTCCTAATTTACAATAATCTTTTTTACAATCATATATATTAAATTTGTAAATCATAACATTAGGCTCCTTTCTCCCTTCTCTAAAAGCTAAACTAAGAAAGGCAGAACCCCAACAATGACATTCTCTCTCTCTCTCTCTCTCTCTCTCTCTCTCTCTCTCTCTCTCTCTCTCTCTCTCTCTCTCTCTCTCTCTCTCTCTCTCATAAGGTGGGGAGTGTGGTATCATTTCAGTGCCAGCCAGGTCATCTGATACAAGGCTCTTCCTCCAGGACTTGCCAGCCTGACCTGACATGGAGCGGCACACAACCCGAGTGCATACGTAAGAAATACACATCGAGCTATATGTGTGACTGTCAGACCATCCTATCTGTCAATAAGCCTGACTCACACAGATTCTCTCTTCCTCTACCATACTCCCACTTGTCCCTCTCTCTCTCTCTCTCTCTCTCTCTCTCTCTCTCTCTCTCCTCTCTCTCTCTCTCTCTCTCGTCTCTGTCTCTCTCTCTCTCTCTCTCTCTCTCTCTCTCTCTCTCTCTCTCTCTCTCTCTCTCTCTCTCTCTCTCTCTCTCTCTCTCTCTCTCTCTCTCTCTCTCTGTCTCTCTCTCTCTCTCTTGCTCGCTCTGTCACTCACTATTTTCCATCTCTCGCCCCTTCTCCAGCCCATGCCTGCAAGCAGCCGGAGAGTCCGCTCCATGTGGACGTAGTCGGGATGGATCTGCCCAGTTTTGGCTACACCCTGGTGTACAGCTGTCAGCCCGGCTACTTCCTGGCCGGGGGCTCCGAGCACAGAGTCTGTAAGAGTGATGGCACATGGACTGGAAAGATGCCCATTTGTAGAGGTGAAATATCTATCCCACTATCAATCTGTCTATAGTAATCCAATGTCTGTTTAAGCCCTTTTAAATAAATGTATCTTTTAACGATTGTAGCAGCAGCTAAAACACCTAACATATACACTTTTCAGTCGATGCACGGCTGCTGTGTAATCACACATTTAAAGGCATGTCCCGAGTATTCACCATGTTAAAGGTATAATCAGCAACTCTACATGTGCACAGTCTGTCTCGTTTTTACATTGGTTTTGCAAGCATTTATCGGGTGGTGTTGTCCAGAACTGACAGTAAGGGAGCAGGGAGAGGGTGCAGTATTCTGCTCAAGGACATTTTGACTGGTGATGCTCAGTTTGTTGCTCCAGGAACCAGTAATGATTCATTGCTTACAAGCCGGTGTTTCAACACTTCCCATTAGGACGCACTTAACATGAAGATTTTAACTAAAATAAAGTTCCAAGTATGCAAATTCAAATATGCCAGTATAAGCCTCACAAACTTACTTAATTTCCTTTTCGTTTCCAGCATCTCTGTTCTCTGTCCATTAGCTTTAACTCTCTCTCTCGTTCTCTGTCTCTCTCTCTTGCTCTCTCTCTGTCTGTCTGTCTTCCTACTTGGTTGTATATCTAGCTGGAGAGAAGAAGAAACCTGTAAAACCGGCAACAGGAACTCCTAGCCCAAAATTGAATGGTAATACTTCTCTGTTCTACTTCTTTTTTTTTCTTTTTTTACTTTGTTCTAAAATAATGTTCTCCAGCCTAACTGCAGATGATGTTCTTTGATATTAATGATGTTTTGAAAGGATCTCCTGTCATGGAAACAGTTACTGATGTATTGTCCTGTTGTTCTATTGTACTCCACATTTGGGTTCTTATAACTACAAATATGAAGTTAAAATTATTGAGCTAGGGGCGTCCGGGTAGCATAGCGGTCTATTCCGTTGCCTACCAACACGGGGATCGCTGGATCGAATCCCCGTGTTACCTCCAGCTTGGTCGGGCGTCTCTGCGGACACAATTGGCCGTGTCTGTGGGTGGCAAGCCGGATTTGGGTGTGTGTCCTGGTCACTGCAGTAGCGCCTCCTCTGGTCAGTCGGGGCACCTGTTCGGGGGGAATAGTGTGATCCTCCTACGCGCTACGTTCCCCTGGTGAAACTCCTCACTGTCAGGTGAAAAGAAGCAGCTGGCGACTCGACATGTATCAGAGGATATTACCAAATCTTCTGTTCTGTTCTATCCTCCAGTCCCCGATGATGTCTTTGCTCCTAACTACATCTGGAAGGGCTCTTATAATTATCGCGGGAGGAAGCAGCCAATGACTCTGAGCATCACCAGCTTCAACTCAACAACAGGAAGAGTCAACGTGACCCTCAGCAACAGTAACATGGAGCTCCTCCTATCAGGTGTGACACCATATGACTGTGGTAAGACAAACTAAGACAAAGTAAGGCAGCGTTAGATAAGATGAGATGAGGTGATTAAAGGTAAGGTCAGGTCTGCTTCACCTGTTGCGCCAGGTCTAAAAACACCCTGGTATTAAGGCTGCAATACCTGTTATAATAGAAAACCACCAGTGATACGAGGAGGCCCTGAAGACCGACATTAAGAACCACTAACACTCAACAATACAAATGATATGATTCAGCATCATACAATAATGTTACAAGAACAATATTAACATGAGATCAACAGCAGCTAAAGCTGCAGTGGCAACCAAAACCACCGCAAGAGCTCATCTTCATTGTATTCAAATTTCCTCTCCAGTCTAGTCAGGGTGAAGAGACATGTTGTTACCAAAGGAAAGCAATCGAAAGAATCAAGCCTACCTCTGCTACAGATGGATAAGAGAAGAGGAAAGTGAGCTATTATGAAGTCCTCAAGAAACATCCATCTGTTTCTAACTGAAGGAAAAAAAATTTTTTTTTTCCATTGTACTCAAAAAAACAACCCCTACAAATGGGTACTTCTTTGGTTGGTTGGTTGGTTGGTTTTGGCATGCATTCAAGCTTCTTATACTTGCTTTTTAAAACATGGTTTAGTCACTGATTGGTGGGTGGGCTGATTCATTGTTTGAGCCCTAAAATCCCCCGCTCTGTTATTCTTTTTATTCATCTGTGCTTTTCATTTTCAGTCTTTTTAATCTATTTTTGTTTTATGTGATAGAATTTAAAAAAACCTGCCATTTTTAGTCTTAAGAAATATTGAATAACAACATAAGTGTTACCTAGCTTTCGCAACTTAATGTTCTATATTATAATTTATTATATTAAACTAACATAACATAATATAATGTTGTGTTATGTTATGTTATGTTATGTTATGTTATGTTATGTTATGTTATGTTGGGAGTGTCTGGGTAGCGTAGCGGTCTATTCCGTTGCCTACCAACATGGGGATCGCCGGTTTGAATCCCTGTGTTACCTCCGGTTTGGCCGTAGTGTCTCTACAGACACAAATGGCCTTGTCTGCGGGTGGGAAGCCGGATATGGGTATATGTCCTGGTCGCTGCACTAGCGCCTCCTCTGGTCAGTCGGGGTGCCTGTTTGGGGGGGGGACTGGGGGGAATAGCACGCTATGTCCCCCTGGTGAAACTCCTCACTGTCAGGTTAATTTGCCTCAGTGGGCTTTACAGCAATACAACATCCTGTCCTCAGACCCTTACATCGGATAAGAACTCCCTAAAAAAAACAAAAACAACTTAACAGGGAGAAAAACAGGAAGAAACCTCAGGGAGAGCAACATAGGAGGGCTCTCTCTCCCAAGACAGACAACGTGCAATGGATGTTGTGTTTACACAATTTACAGAATACAACATTGAAAGAAGATAACAGCATTATAATGGAATTATAAAATATATGAAGAATATGCCCTGTGATGGCCTGGCAGCATGTCCAGGGTGTCTCCCCGCCTGCACCCCAATGGCTGCTGGGATAGGCTCCAGCATCCCCACGACCGTGAGAGCAGGATAAGCAGTTTGGAATCATGGATGGATGGATGAAGAATATGATGAGGAGGATGCCAAGCAGTGTCCAGACACCAACAGAACAGCCAGAACCTGAGCCACACGACCATCATCACCATGAAGACAACAAAAATAAATAAATTAGTCACACATCTTAATGAGAGAGATGAATATAACATTAAAACAGGATAACAGAATCATACGGATTTATAAGATATATAAAAAGAAAATGTGATGAGGGGGATGCCAAGCAGTGTCCAGGGTCCAGGTGGCAACCACAATCACCATGGAGACCTGGGAGGAGGACAGACTGCACGTGCACACGGGAGACTCACATCACACCATTCACATACAGGATAAGAGAAAGGAAGCAGAGAGGTAGAGAGAGAGAAAATATGTGAAAGAAGAGAGCAATTTGCAATAGTCAGTCTATATGCTATAATCTCGTCAGCAGAACAGTGCTTGGTTAACCGCTGGGGTTGTGTGTATGAATTGAGCTGGTGTTTTGTGTTGTGGGGTTGTATGTTTTTATTGCTTAGTCTTCTTTACTTTTTTCTTATAGATTTCATAATATATCAATCTTCTACTTGTTTTAAAAAGGAAAATTAATAAATATATTGTTAAAAAAACATGGCAGGGTCCGCGGTGGCGTAGCGGTCTAAGCATCGGCTTGGTGTCGATGCAGTTGCCCACTGGGGACCGGGGTTCGCGCCCCGGTCTCGTCAGATCCGACTATGGCCGGACTCGATGAAGCAGCAATCATTGGCAACGCTGTCTTCGGGAGGGGGGCGGAGTCGGCTTGTGTTCGTCATGTGAATGCATCTCTGTGTGTGTCGGAAAAACAGTGGTTCGGCCTGGATTCGCCTTGTCACGAAAGTGGGGAGGCGCTTTCCTTCGAGACTGCCGGCCGGAGAGATGCAGTTGGCGAACGCATGCAATACGAGGGTGGGTGTTTGAATTAAAATAGGGATCAATTGGCCGCTAAATTGGGAGAAAAAAGGGAAAAATCCGAAATAAATTAAAAAAAAAAAAAAAACATGGCAGGATGGTCTTGGATCCCTGATGTTATCATAGCAGGATAAACACAGGTGCAGATAATAACATTAATAATGGGTCATGTAGGTGTTCCAACATATCTGTCAGCACTGATAGAGCCAGCACCAGCAATTGTCAATCGTACGGTCGATGTCAGTTCTACGTCCAACCGTTACTCTCTTAACTTTAATTCTGCTCACCTGCATTGTGGTGTAAACCAGATGTTTACTCTTTCTTCTCTAGGAGTGTATAAGGCTGCAGAGGCCAGACTCCTATTGCTGATGTACCAGGTGAGCCACCTGAACCAGGGAAACCACCTGAAGGATTCGGTTGTTTCTCCAGCCAAGATCACTGATGACTCTTGGACGATGGATGGATTTGTAAGTCAGACAGATACACACACACACACAAACACACACATACAGTTATCTTAATGGCAGAACTCAAGCAGTAGTTGCGGAAGGTCATCAATCTGGTTTCCTTGAAGTTACAAAAGGGGTGCCATAGGGCTCAATACTAGGTCCTATTCTGTTCACATAAATGACTTGGGCTCATTGGTTAGTAACAGGTGTTAATTTTTATGCTGACGACGCAGTTGTTTACTCATCAGCGCCCTCTGTTGAGAAAGCTTTGTCTAATTCAAAGTAAGATTTTTTTAGCTATTCAAATGGCCCTGATTAAACTTGAGCTTTTTCTAAATCCAGATAAGTCCAATTACATGCTATTCACCAGATCCCAAATGAAAAATCCTCCACATTTTACTTTCAGTGCTATAACTGAGGCTCAAATTAATAAAGTCCCATGTTATAAGTACCTGGGTGTCTGGTTAGATGAAAATATATATTTTAAATCTCATGTTGAGTAACTGACCAAGAAGCTTAAATTCAAATTAGGTTTATTTTCTTTTTTTTTAGAAATAAGCAGTGCCTCACTTTTAGCAGTAGGTTGCAGATTGTACAGGCAACATTCTTATCAGTGCTTGACTATGCAGTAATTTACATGCATGCTGCTGCCCATACCCTCAACTCCCTTGATGCTGTGTCTCACAGTTCTCTTAGATTTATTACAGCTGACAGTTTTATAACCCGTCATTGTATCCTGTACGAGAAAGTAGGGTGGCCATCACTTTCCACTCGAAGGGAACAACACTGTCTCTTTTTTTTTTTAATCTACAAATCCATCCTGAATAAGCTACCATTTTATTTATCATCACTTTTAAGAATTAGAAATATGGGACACCGTACCCGTTCACAAGAATGTATTACCTTGGCTATCCCATATATGAATACGGAATTGGGAAAAAATGCATTCACCTTCTATGCTCTTCATAGGCAGAATAAGCTTTAGACTCCATTAAGTTAGACACATTTTTAACCCAAGAACAGTTTAAGCTTCTGTTGAACGATGTTTTATGTAATGAAAGCTCCTGTTTTTCTTAACGTGTCTGTTTTGTCCTTGTGAAATGTCCTTGTTTGACTGTCTTTTTCTTTGTGTTTGTTTTTTGTATTTTATGTAATTTGTCTTGTGTTTGTGTTATATTTGTTTTGTATAATTAATGTCGATTTAACACTTTTTACACCTTATGTTGTATGACTTATTTTTGATTATATATTCAGGGCATCATTGTAAATGAGAGCTTTGCTCTCGATTAATATTTCCCTGATTAAATAAAGGCCTATCTAGCTAGCTAGCTAGCTAGATATCTATATGTATGTATGTATGCATGTATAGATAGATAGATACATGCATACATACATAGATATATATCTAGCTAGCTAGCTAGATAGATAGGGTGCTGCATGGCGGCTACCCACTGCTCCTAGCTACACAGCTAGGATGGGTTAAATGCAGGGTTAATTTCATTGTGTGTATGTACAAATGACACATTTTTCCTCTTAACTCCTTAGTTGAACCAGATTAGATCAGTGAGTCACTATTGCGACTAGAGCATTTCAAAAGTGTATTCTACAAAAATACATTGTACAAAAATACATTGCACAAATATATTGCACCTTACTTTTATTTTTATTGTATCTTGTGTATATATATTTTATTCATTATTCTTTTTAACTTTTTATCTTTACTATTTACTGTTAATCGTTCCCTCTTGCACCAACATACCATGACAAATTCCTTGTGTGTTCTTACACTTTGGCAATAAATACAATTCTGATTCTCTGACAAGGAAAAACATGATGGTATCACAAAAGCTAACAATGAACTTCCTCCCTCTCTCTCTGACTCCCCCCTTTCACCAACCCCTCTCTCATCCTCTCTTCTACTCGCTCTTATTCCTTTTGATCGCTGTCCTCCCTCCTTTCACCAATCCTTCTCTCCCCATCTGTCTATCCCTCTGTTTCTCTACCTCCCTAGGTGTCAGCAGAGCCTGATGGCTCTAGTTATGTATTCCAGGGTTTCATCCAAGGAAAAGACTATGGACAGTTTGGACTGCAAAGACTGGGTGATTGTGATCCTTTTTTGTTTGTTTTACTGCCGTCACATGAAATACATTTGTATACTACGCTATGATATGACGTGGTACAGTGTAATGAACGGTAACAACACCAGTACTCTCGGTGATGATATTACTGTAGTTTGGCTATTTGAGATTGCATAGGAAAGACAGCAAACATCTAAAACATTCTCTTTTCTCCCAAAGGTAACCAGAAACTATTGTTTGCTTACAATACAACACTCGTTCTAAATTATCTTATGTAGTTGAAACAGCCGTGATAATACTCGTGTTGTTTTTTGCTTGTGTGTGTGTGTGTGTGTGTGTGTGTTTTCCAGGCCTGAACATGTCAGAGAGTCAGAACTCGTCTCCTCCCCAGCTGGGTACCAACAGCAGTTCTGTGGCTATCGCTATCCTGGTGCCTTTCTTTGCACTGATCTTCACTGGCTTTGGCTTCTATCTCTACAAACAAAGGTATGTGTCTTTCTGCCTCACATATATTGCATCTCAATTCATTTCTCTTTACTCTCACAGCTTGCACAGATTCTGTTGTTCAGTACTGTTGGTTTTGCATTGGTTCAGTGCAGTATAAGGAAGTTCAGATATGCCTGATTTTTCTTTAAAGCAGTCGGCAAAGTGTTATTTGCTAGCGCTGGGAAATATGGTAAATGTTATTGTCATGCTAATCAATTAGGATTTCGCACAATATCGATATACATCATAATATTTGCTTACAATACGCAAAAATACTGTATACAATATTATACAGCTGGTGTATCACATTGAATTGTTTGGTAAAGTATGATATCAAACCAAAACTAGTTTTCAGATAACACTCCCTAAAATATTTCAAACCTCATTTTGTGCAAAATTTTAGGTAGTAGATTATAGTCACCATTAATTCCAACAACAAAATAGTAATTCAAAATGTGACAATATCCAAGTTTTATCCCATTGCAATACCATTGAAAGACAATAAGCAATCACTGCCCACCACTTACAGTTCTCAATTATTATTCTGAAAATTCTTTAATAAAATAACGGTATTTAATTGGTATAAAACAAAATTCACTTTTATTATTATTATTATTATTTAAAGAAAGTGGTTTTAGTGATTTGGCTTGCACAAGCATTGTTAAATATTGCAAATAACTTCTGCCTTCTGCTGTTAAACTCTCAAAAACATAGACGGAGTATGACACGTGCCTTGTGGGGGGGGGGGCAAACATATTTTCACTGACGTCAGTACACAGTCCAACTATTTCTTGGCATGTTATACGTATACATACAGTAACACAAGACAATAGTGACAGGCTTGCCATAAAGCCGAAAATACAGCATATTAAATCAGTTTCTGACCACTTTGTGCTACATCACACATGGGCTTGTGTATTTGTCTCTCACACATAAGCGTACATAACTGAAGCGCACTGGCAACCATAAAGTTAAAGTCTGTTAAAAGTGAAATATCAGTTTGTTTATATCATACTGTTAGGCTTTCATTTCCATGTACCCTTTTAAAACACTTAGTGTACACATGATCTAATCTCATGTTATATGAAAACTATGAAATATGCAAACTCAGTCATATCAAACCTATAGCGCGCACACACACACACACCCCGTTAGAAAATGTTCTGCAACTGCGTCACCCGTTGTTACAGTAGGCTTGTAAAATATATATATTAAATAACCAGTATCCTACCTAGTGTAGAAGTACTCACCTTTTTTCATGTCCATAGCTGCTCGGTGTGTAACAGAAAGCTAGCTAGCTGAATTACTGAATGCACAAAAGAGAGGGTACTCGCATCTAACGTCGTACGTCACAGCATGACATGTCACATGATATGAGTGCTCAAAATGCATTTATTACAAAACCAAACATATTATAATTCATATTTCTTACAATCATTTTATTTTATTGCTATATATATAATATTTTTATTGGACCCATTTTAGACTCAATGTAGTGACATATTTCAGCCACTAGGGAGAGGCAATGCAGATGCGCTGAATGTAATACCATTTTTAGATCAGATAAACACTTACAAAAAAAAACAACTTTTATTCTACTCACAACATTCAATATTTTGATTTAAGAGTGATATTACCTGAGTCCAAAAACATATGATATTATTGCAGTTACGTTGTACTGATGTCGGTGGTTTTCTGTTTGTCTGGGGGGTTTTGTGTTTTTTTGTTTTTCCAGAACCACTCCCAAGACACAGTTCACAGGCTGCTCAGTCCACGAAAACAACAATGGCCAGGCTGCCTTTGAGAATCCGATGTACAACACCAACGCCAAGGCTGTGGAGGGGAAGGCAGTTCGATTTGATCCAAATCTCAACACTGTCTGCACTATGGTCTAAGGGTGGATCGAATCTGACCATAACCCCAAACTAAAGACTCAGATATCTAAATCGTGAACCGGGGCTGTGAACCGCAGACACCGGGCTGTTGAGGTGAAAGCCGCATCCTACGAATCTACACGTCGACACTGTCAGCAACATGGCGCTACGAGGATGAGTTATAAGAAGCTCTAAGTCACTCCCAAAAAATTCACTGTCTTCAACTTGTCTCAGCGGAGTAGGATGGGAGCTGTCCACTTTTATCCAGATTGCAAAACCCTCTTCAACATGGTCTGAGGAAGGGCTAACCTCTACCCTAAAGACTGTGATATTTGACCCCCGGCTCAAGACTTGTTCGAGGCTCTTTTAGCGAACAGTAACCCGCTTTTGACCCAAATCTCGACACTATCTGTGTAACAGTCTAATTTGGGCTATGTCAGACCCGAAACCCAACCTTTAATACTGATATATTTAGCTTTTAGACTGGTTTGGGAGGCTTTCTTTCACCCCGCCTCAATTGGTTGCCTTCACCCACCAATTTGTGTAACCACCAATGAGCTTAAAGCAGATGTGAGCGTAAAACAAGTCCCTCGATATAGTTTACAAATATAAAGCAGCCGATGTAAAATCACAGTGAATTATAACGTCACCTGAAGTCAAAGACAAAATATTGTCTGTAACATGATCTTGGCCTGAACCCAACTCCAAATCACTCTGCTTTACCTTCAGCTGGATCCCTTAGACTCCACGTTGTCTTCCAGACAAGTTTATAAGTAGACTCCAGCCGCGACACGGCCGGCAAAATTCCGCCCATTATTCAACACCGCCGGTATGGGCTCAGGATGTAATGACAAGCGAAACCCACCTGCCAGGCAGATAACGCGCTATATCATCATAACCCCAACCCGGGTTCTAACCTGGGATTTTAGAGAAAAGGCGTTTCGTGGCCCTTATCATATTATTACTGCTAGCAAGGACGACAGGAACATGTGGTCTTACAGGGTCTGGCCACGGAAATATACCATCGCCATAGCTTTATGGTCAATTTATCATGATGTTTTGTTGCTCTGGTCTCATTGAGGAAATGCCAGCTCGAAGAAACACACAACGGCAGAAGTAAAATGGCCAGTCGGCCACAAATCACAAAAGGTGCTGCGCTGTTAACGGAGTTGTTTGTACCCGTGTGAGTTTACACTGACGGTACCAGACTGTTGGAGTGTCAGTAACCCCAACACTATGCTACACCCCATTATAATAACATCTGGAGAAGAAAACCCAACGCCGACCAGAGGCTGCCTGCGCCACCCTGCTGTCTGTTTCAGCTGAAATGCAGCCTAAGAGGAATAATGGTGGCAGACAATAAGTAACAGGAGCCGCTTTGAAAAGAAACTACCCCTCAAGCAAAGGATACGGCGAGCCCTGGACGCTAAGCTGTAACCACCGGGATCAGAGCAGAGCAAACTAAAGGGGTCTAAAGGGGGGTTAACACTAACAGGACAGAGATGAGAGGCGAGCGACTCATCTAATAGATAAACTGCTCCCTCTCATCCAGTGGATAAGCGAGGGGGCTGAGGAGACCCGGACCGCCCTAACCCGAACAAAAGCCGACTCAATCTGCTGTAGACAGACTGAGAGGAACATCAAGTGAAAAGATGAGATCTACAAGACCCGACAGAGGGGGGGAAATAAGAAAAAAACAATCAGTCTGTCTTACCCGGAAACACCTGTGTGATAGAAAAGGATCCTCCGACTGCCGGACAGATTGGACCGGACCGGACCCTGGAGCGCACGGACAGACGGACAAGATTCTGCTCCTGTGGATTCTCAATGGATTCAGATAAAAAAACAAAACAAAAAAAACCACACTGACTGCATCATGAGGGACGTTGACCGGACTAATGAGGAAAAAAGACTTTTGGAAACAGAGAAGGCTCTGGTACTAAAGCACATTTTCCAGAAAATGAAAAACAAACAAACAAACAAACAAAAACTACCTGTCTAGGGACTGAGAGATACACTAACAGATGGACAGACAGAAAGGTCAGAGGGACAGAGATGAATATGAATATGAATGTCAATGACAGACAAAAAAAAAAAAGCTGACAGGCAGAAACTGATACAGACAGGACGATAAACAGAGAGGACGACAAGAGAGGCGTGGAGCTACTGAGGCAAATCAGACAGATACGCTGCAAGACAAGACGGATGGCGAGCTCATAAGCTCCTCGTATGTGTACGGGAACACGACGTCTGAGTCCGGACAGACGGATGGACGGACGGACGGGTTTACAGATAAAGGAAGAGCTAGACCACGCAGAGACACACGGTCAGCCAGACAGACGGACTGACAGGCGGAGACGTACACACGCCAATGGACGCAGAGGCGGGCTAAAGGAAAGACAAACGGGGTTCTAGCCCTAACTGTGTGGACGCCGCTCCACGGTTATTCTGCACTCCGCGAGTGCTTCCCTCCTTTGTTTGTTATTGCTGCAGAATCTTCTGATCTGTAAATCTACTTGCATATATATACAGGAGCATTCACCACCTATATTTTTGTGCTATATATTTACCACAGGGGAGGGGCTGAAGGGAAAAGACAGATTATAACAGAGTTTTTAGAAAAAGAAAAAAAAAGTAAACACCAGAATAAAAGATATTTCAGCGATGTGCTGTTCACACACAAGTTCGGGCAGCGTTTAGGTTCCTTTGTGACATGAACTCGATCTGTTTTGATTTCTGGTGTAGCGTGTGGCGTTCTGCACATGTGTCCCCCCCCACCCTGTCGATGTCTTTCTCACTGAGGCGATCACGGGTGTCGCCGTTGCTGATGTCGTCATCGTCGTCACTGGGGTGCGAGGTTTCCCGACGGGAGTCACACTGTTCAAATTTGTCTCATCAGACACCCATCGCAAATTGTGTGTTTCCAAAACCACGGTGACTGGAGTTTGACCGAGGTTTCTTTCTGTCAGGATTTGCCCATTCTGCAGGAGGTGTCCCCTCGCTAGAATGATTTGATGCACGTAGGTAGCAAATAATGTCGTCCACACTACCCGGATGGTGTCATATAGTCAACATTGGTAAGATCAGCCGGCATGGACACGCCGTTGTGAACCCACCCCCACGCCGCAGGATCGCAGAGGTAATGTGGCGGCTGCAGAAAACTGCAGGGTCCAAACTCAAAACCCAGCGCACATCAGCTTTTCTGTTTTTGAAATATCAGCAAACAAGTCACAAAGAAACCCCATGTGTCTCTGGATGTGTCCTGGTTAGATGAGAGACAAGAGGCCAAACTGATCTAGCTTGGACTCTGGTTTCAGCTGAAATCATGTCTCAAAAGACCCACAAGCGAGAGAAAAAACAAGGAACACAAGTGGGGGGGAAAAGTATTGTTAGTCATCACTGTTAGCAAAGTTGCCTCAAAGTTGTATTTGTGTGTCACGGTCTAGGCCAGATGAGACCCCCCCCACACACACACACACACTTTAAGAAAAACAATGCTGTTTTCTGACATGCCAGCTTTTTTTTTTCACATTTGAAGGGTGAAATCACATTTGATACCTCCTTTATGTAAATATTTTGGTGAAAATCAACCCCAAAACAAATTTTAAACTAAGTTCATTGCTGTACGCCAGCTTCCAGTCAGACGTGTGCGCTTCCCTTTGGAAATGTCAAGTGTCGCACATTAAAGAGGTGCGATGTACACATACTACTAGTATGATTCAGTGCAGATGAACAAAAACTAAAGGTGAAACCATGAACATTTACTACACAGTGTTGAGAACGGAAGTTCATTCAGGCCCACGCTCAGGTGCTCATAGACAATAGCTAAATTATATGTATGTCACTTAAACCATCTAATTTAAAAAGATGCTGAGATTAATTTGAATATTAAATAGAAACAAACGGATGAATCAGGCCCTTGACAATGTGATTTTCACGCAATTTTGATATTTTACTGCCATACAAACCAAGGCTTATAATGTCAAACAAAAGCTACACAGGGCCGGTGGTCATCCTGCAAACTGACACGCTTCCTGTCCCTGATAACAACCTGTGTTTGCAGCTGGCAACCTGCTCTGCGGTTAGGCCTGGTGGGTCGCTAGAGGCCGCTGTTTCACACGTTGGCCACCTCTGGAGCTTTTCTTGGCAATTTTCACAGTCTCATCTGCTACTAATAACACACTGCTGAGAGAAACAAAAGATGATTAGAAATGTGTGCAAAAACAAGCATAACTGACACGGTCTCTTGGACAGCGGTTCGAATCCTGTTCAGGAAGTTGCCGACGAGACAGTTTGATCATATCTGAGCAATTGTGCATATCGCAGATAGCGTAGAAGCAGAGGCTTGTTCTCATTTTGTGTCCCCCCCCCCCCCTTTCACAAGAGTGCTGGTGCATTTTAATGAGCTGTGGCCTCAAGTGAGAGACTAACTTCACATATTTTGTTTTTGTTTTGTTTTTAAATGAGCACGGGCGTTCGTCCCGTTTGTGTCCCAGACTGGTACAGTTTAATAAGTCCTTGTCAGGCGGCCACCAGGGCTGACTGCTGCCAGCTGACAGAAGCCCTGCACAGTCATCACTGATTTAAAGTCCACTGAGGCTGTAGTTTCCTCATTTAGCCTCGCTAAACACAACTGTCTTGCCCAGCATCGCTATGGTAACATTGTTTTGTTTTTGTTTTTTGTTAACCACAGTTTGGTTTGACTGTTGTTGATGTTGATGATGATGATGTTGTTTTTCGGTATGGATCTGACGCAGTGCCTACCAAAAACCACGGGGCCCTCCCTGTCACTTAACGCTATCACACACAATCGCACAGACATACACAATTGCACTCACGAGCAAACCTACCCCAACCCTCCTCCTCATCAGAAGTCATTTTTTTTCTAAGCTTTCAGTCTATTTTGCCACAAGCTTTTCCTACCGATTGACTGCAATAAGACCCATGTAATTTGAAAGACGTTAGGCGTTCCTGCCCGGGGACATTGGAATTAAACACCATTTGAAAAACAAAAAAACAGAAAATATAGAATAAAAAGTGTTTTGTACAGAAATATATTTTTATGATGAAATTATTTGTAAAATGTATGAATCTATTATGTAAATTTTCAATGCAATGTAAGATTAAAAAAGGCTAATTGCTTTTGTAAAAAGTTGTCCTCCTTTTCTTTCTTTTTCTATTTAGTTATTATCTAACTGCTTAGTAGGAAGGGATGCATGATGACTCTGTGAGGACTTTGCACACAGAATATACTTCCTGAACTGGACACATAACATGGAATTGTCTAGAAAATGTGTTTTATTTGGAGTTTACCCTTTGTGCATAACCTTAAAGTGTTATTAAGAGCTGATCTTGCTCTTGCAAACTGCAGCTGCATAAAAATCTTGCAGCTTCAAATATAGATAGCATGAAGCAGGTTTTACAGTCTTGCAGTGTCTAGGAGGGAACGTGAGAATATTTAAGTATGAATAATGAATGACCAGGTATCTCACTTTGTGATAAACTCCCCTAACTTGTCCTTTCAGTTCCTGAAGAAGTCCTTGTCACTGCAGATGGAGTAGCCTATTACCTTAAGTATCTTAACTGTACCGCTCTGTCGGCAACTCTAATTTGAAGGGGCTACACACAATATTTCAGTTTCCCGAAGCGTAACATGACTAGTACACATCAGTGGGGCTTGCTAAGTGGAACGAAGAAAACAACTGCAACAAAGTCAACAACTCACAGTCCCCCAACTTCTCATATTTCTGCATGTAAAAATGCAAGAGCTAGGCCAGCTGAATGGTTTTGTTTGAAGGATTGTGATGCCCCAAAAGTTTTGCACTCCAATCCGCATCAGACTCTCAGTCATCGCCACTAAATGGCATCAACGGAAGGTGTTTGGAAATGGCCGATGATGGTAAACCTGCAGAGTATCCATCACCTTTCTATGTGAATTTGCCTGTCTTGTCTATTCTGATTTGCTGTTGTTATTCACGTTGCTGAACAACGGTGGTCACCACTCGAGTCAAGTCAATTTTATTTGTATAGCCCAATATCACAAAGTACAAATTTGCCCCAGTGGGCTGTAACACATGGTAACAACCAGGTCGACTAATACCAAGGGAAATACACTGAAACCGAAAAGAGTTCATCCAGCTGAGAGTCAACAGACATTATGAGCTCTGATAATATTTGTGATTCTGTTTGCAGTTTGGAAGGGCCGCTGCAACTGTCTCCAAGCTCAATAATGTGAGACATTATGTGCAAATATCAATGATTTTGCCCAGCCACCTATATGCATATTGATAATCAGAGCAGTTTAGTCTGAATTTGATAAAGGACCAAAAAAAATACTTTGACGTGTACACCCATCCAACAACACCTGAATATGCATGAGAATGTGAGCGGAGATAGGACACAACGTTGTTGAGAATACTGAGTAGACCTCGCTTAGCGTAGTCTGGTTTGAAACATTTATGCATTTATTTATTTATTTTTAAACCCTTGTATTTTATTTTTAAATGGTAAGTTTTGGTTTTTTTTGCACCATCGGTCAGAATAATGCATTGTGTTGCTGATGCTCAGTTTTATGTTTTGTTAAAAGGAAATGCCATTTAGAATGAACATGCACTTTCTGGGAGAAACTGGCTTCACGTTGCATATTTTAAAGTCCCGGTGAAATCAAAATATGTATTTAAGTTTATTTGTACTTTTATCACATTTGTCTTCTCGGGAAATCGTTTCAACCGTCACGGGGCCCATACTGACACGTGTACAGCTCAGATTATAATAATTGTGTAACCGGTTATTTTCTTGCCCGGTGCGGGATTCGATATGGGGTGTACTGCACCACAACACCACAAGGCGACATCACTAACCGCTCGGCTAAAGGATCAGACCTGTGACGGGTCAGACTCGTTAGGCCCTAACTAACTGGTCTTATTAGTAGTTTACACTAGTAAGACTTACCGCTCCATTAAAGGTGAACAAAACAGTCGAGTTTAGATAGACCTGAGATTTAAGAAATGCCAGAATCTGGGGCAAATGGTGGGATGGACTATCGGTATGAAATCACACCGCACAGTTGTTGTTTGCAGAGGTATAACGTTGATCAGCATGGCCGCGTCACATAGCCAAGCCTGGAACAACCCATGGTACCACATTTCTAATCACAGAAGCAGCGTTTGGGGGAAATTCGCTGTTTTGCGTATTGATTGCACCAAAGTGTCAAGATAAGCACCAGGGTTGATGTCTCAGACTTGGACGTGTCCATCAGTACAGTGTCCAGTGGGGGGAATAAGTTGCTCAAGTGTTGTGTAGACCAGTGGTTCTCAACCTTTTTGGGGTCCTGGACCCCCTGCGTATTTTTGATCTACCCTGAGGATCCCTCCACCTGATCTTGGGGGAGGGGGTTGCAATTTGATAGAAACAGTAGAAACTGCATTTTAAATTGCATTATAGCATTTATTCACTTTTTGGGGCAAAAATAAGAGCTTTCAGTTGTAACTTAGATATAGTTAACAAAACAGAATTCTTATGCAGTAACTTTCAGATATATGTAACAAAACAGAATATGTATTCAGTAACTTTCAGATATATGTAACAAAACAGAATATGTATTCAGTAATTTTCAGATATATGTAACAAAACAGAATATGTATTCAGTAACTTTCAGATATATGTAACAACAGAATTTTTATGCAGTAACTTTTAACAATGCAAACGGGAGCGAGATCTCTTATTAAAATACAATAAATTACACTTGTGAAACAGATGTAATTAGAGAAAAAAGTCCTGTTACCCTTTATAGTTTAGGTAGATAAAGGTCTCAGTCACATTTGAGTAAAATAATCCTATTTCTATAAATGTCATAGGACCTTTTTTTAAAGATATTTTATTTTCACGGACCCCTTGCAATTACACCACGGACCACTAGGGGTCCGCGGACCCCCAGTTGAGAAACACTGGTGTAGACCTTTAATGGCCTAGTTTTACCGGGAAAGTTTAGACCAATAGCATAACGTCTTGAAATGATTATCCAATTAGAGGCCGAGACGCGCCTCGGGGGGGCGGGGTAATGTGACACGCCAGACGACTGTCAGGAGGATGACGTGTACGGCGGTTAGCCAACAGTTAAACCAGCCGTTAGCTATCTCGTCGGAGGAGGAGGTCTCTCTTTACTAAGCCTGATCTAGACTAGAGGCTTCCCCGCCAGACTCTGAAGGCTACCGTGGACGTCGTCTTGCCTTCATGTGAGTGTTACGGGGTTTGTTTGTTGTTGTTGATTTTTGGCCCAAAGAACATCCGGAAGTGGGCATATTTAACCTGGCAAAGGCAACCCTTTTCCCGCTCGTCTGTCTTCGCAGTAGTCTAATAAAACTCTCACTAATACTTGACATAAACACCGTACCGCTTGCTAACACATTTAACTGCTCGAACTCCGTCACAAGAACCTATTGTCTTAAAGTATTGTTCTGCTTTTACCGGTTAGACATGTTTGTAAGTAGCGTAACGAGGCGGTTAGTCTCCCAATTCGCCTTCACCTCGCCGCCATGTTGGTTTAACTGACATCATCGGGGGGGGGGGGTTAGATGCGGAAGTGCCGTAGACTCCAACGTTAAAACGTCGCTGTAGTATGTGGGTTCGAACGTACACACGGAGTAATACGGCGCGGCCTGCTGCGCGGTTGGTGCTGGACTGCGTCGTCCGGACGGAGGTGGGAGGGAACTTCGCGCTGCACGTCATCAAACGCTCACAGCGGAATCACGGATTATGTTGCTACTGTAACCGGTTATTTTCTTGCCCGGTGCGGGATTCGATACGGGATGTACTGCACCACAAGGCACCATCGCTAACCGCTCGGCTAAATTAGCTAGGGGCTAACGGGTCTTATTAGTAGTTTACAGTCGTCACCCTCCCCGGAAGCGCGCCCTCGCGCTTTGTTCTTCCCGCGCTCCGAAGAGACTTCTGAGGATCTGCACACTTCCGGATCCCACCGCTGCCACCAATGTAACCGGTTATTTTCTTGCCCGGTGCGGGATTCGATACGGGCTGTACTGCTAGGGGCTAACGTGTCTTATTAGTAGTTTACACTAGCTAGCATTGACGCTAGCTAGCATTATAGCTATTTAGCTGTGTGTTTTTTTACAATCCACGTTGACACAGAGTTGGTTCGTAAAGGTGCGAGGGCCGAACGCCCGAGCTGTGTCTAAGGAGCGAGGCCGCAGGCTCAGGATCCCCTCGAAGGGGAGGGGGGGGGGTCCTGGACGAGCGAAGGCCCGAGCTGCGTCTAATATTGGTCGATTCCGCTGTGAGCGTTTGATGACGTGCAGCGGAGTTCCCGCCCACCTCCCTCCGGACGACGCATTCCAGCACCAACCCTCAGGCGGATGTACGTATTGTAACGTGCATGGATAAGTAGGCACGTTGGTCCTTGCCTAACGGGTCGGTCCCTTTAGTCGACTGGGTTACGTTGTCGCTTGCGGAGTGGGAGACACGGGTTCGCGTCCCGTCTGTGCCGGTTCCTGTGGTTGCCCCCCGAATTCGCAGCAGTATGTAGAACTGGAGTCTGTTAGGACACGCATGCGCGAGTGGTGCTCTTTGTTCCTGAATAAAGTTCATAAAAAGGACTACCCGCCAGTCTCCTCATCAGTATAAACCACAATAATAACAACAGTTTCAAGAGTCACAGCTGGAAATCATCTCAGTAGCTACAATAAAACATTTCCATGGCTGAGCTGTTTTCTTACCGTTGTTTTATTGCTTTGAATGAACGAGTCAGTCAGCAGAGCAGCCATTCGCCTTCATTCATTTTAGTCAAGTATATTTATGTAGCGCATTTAAAACAACCACAGTTGAACCAAAGTGCTGCACAAGCTTAAAATACAATATAAAATAAGTGACACTTATGAATATAAAATATATGTAAAGAAACATAATAAAATAAAGAATATAAACAATAAAACAAGAGTAAAAGTGTATTTGCACAATAAAATCATGGTGTCAAGCTACTTGAATTGAATGCCAGCGAGAAGAGGTAGGTCTTAAACAAAGATTTAAAAGTCTCTAGGGTCTGAGCAGAGCTTATGTGTACCGGTAGATTGTTCCAGAGATCAGGGGCAGCCACTGCAAACGCTCTATCACCCCTATTCTTAAGCCTGGATCTCGGAACATGTAAGAGCATCTGGTATGTCAACCTGAGTGCTCTGACTGGTGTATGATGATGTATTAGCTCAGATAAGTAAGGTGGTGCCAGCCCATTTAAAGACTTAAAAACAAGTAATAAAATCTTGACCTGGATCCTAAAACAGACAGGAAGCCAATGAAGGGAGGCCAGTACAGGCGTTATGTGATCACGTTGTTTCTTTCCAGTCAAAAGGGGAGCAGCTGCATTTTGTACAAGCTGCAGGCGACGAAGCGACGACTGAGCTACACCAACATACAATGAGTTACAATAATCCAAACGAGAGGTAATAAATGCATGAATTACCCTTGCAAGATCATTTGGAGGGAGATAGGCCTTTACTTTTCCAAGAAGTCGTAATTGGAAAAAAAACTTGTTTTGACTGCTGAGCTTATTTGTTTATCAAAGTTAAAAGAGCTGTCAAAAATCACACCAAGATTCTTCCTACAGTCACAAGAGAGTGACTGTAGGAAGCTAATGGGCCAAGAGCGCTGTCATAACATCCAGAAGACCAGGTTGGCCATATACAATTATTTCAGTCTTATTTTGATTTAATTTAGTTTTATATTATGAAAACTACAACGGTTAAATACATTTTAAGTATTTTATTAAGGGCTTTGAAATTATGATGGTCTGATCTCTATGTTATTTTATTCAATGCATTGAAAAACTGGAAACCGCTCATAGTGATCATGGTTACAGTGGTCAACCACTTGTAAGGATAAAAAAGCTTGGGACAGAATCATTCATGCAGTTTAAGTAATTCGCTTATAGCAGTCAAGTAACGCAGTGTTCAGTTTGGGTCTTTTCATGCATGACAATATATAGAAAACAATTGGTAATTATATTTTTTCCAAAGCGAACACCCAACTGCACCCGTGGGATATGTGTCGCTAATTGTGGTCACTTACTCATGGACAAACTTAGAGGGACATTCGCACTCCCAGATGATGTATGGACACACGGAGGACAACAAATAGCACTGTGGGTCAGGACAGTTTCATGCTTGTTTCTCCCACGGTATGCTTAAATGACGCCGTGGACTATGGGTAACAAATTGTGGTCACTCACTCACTTATGGACAACCTGAGAGGGACGTTTAGTAATACGTGCTAGCAACTCCGTTAGGCTTGCCGTGGGTTTGGATGGTTTTGTGCTTGTTACTTTACTTCCATGACACTTGATGGCTGTGGCACCATAATTACCTCGAGGTAACCCTTCTACTATTTTAAAACAAACTTCAGTAAATAGCAAAGCTGTCTGTTTCATTACTTAATATTCATGTAATAAATGTACAAATGTAAATTAGATGGTAATCTGCATGCGAAATTAAGAAAAAGGAAAAAATGTTATAATCATCCACTTCTTCTTTTGGCTTGTTCCCTGTTTTTCAGGGGTCACCACTGAGGATTTTATAGTCTCCATCAGTACCATGTGAGGGCACAGCATCAATGGCAGCCGTTGTTAACCCAGGCCTCGACCAATCCAGTATGGTCTTGTCAGTCCGCATACTGATTTGACAAAATTCTACATCCGATGCCCTTCCTGACAACCACTAACCCTATGGATGGGGGCACAGGTAAAGTGCTGGATGCCATCACAGTATTCATGGACTTACACCCTGCCTGTTGCATTATAATAATCATCCGCTTACAGTGATCAATGTGACCCGGACAGACATGATCACTGTAAGTGGTTTCCACTGTAATATTTCGAGTTTTAACATTGGAGTCTATGGCACTTCTGCATCTAATCCCCCTCATGACCTCAGTCAACCAAATATGGCACCGAGGGCGAATTAGCGCACATGTGGAAAATAGCCTTTTGTCATTGTTGTTCATTAGTAATCAGTTGACCCCACGATGTATGAGACACATTGAGGAACTTTGCAGTGCTGCTGGATACAGTTCAAACTCATCACTTTTTTCATGTTCAACCAGTTTCCAAATTGGATTTGACAATCTAAAAACGCTTTGATAAGATTTATTATGTTAAACCATATTTAAGATTTGATCAATGATAAGGGAAATGTAAAGGCTGTTTTGTAAAGATTTGTCACAGAATTTCGCTCACCTACACTGCCTTTATAGATGGATAGATAGATAGATAAAATCCTTCATATGCCCAACTGGAGAAGTGTGTTAGAGATGCAAATATTTTCTTGCAATTTACCTTTTAATGCCTGGTCAATGTTAAGGATATTCATTTCAGTTGTCATTAAATTTTCAAAGTCCAATGCAGATAATAAGACACGCCCATGCCCAACAGTATGTGGACACCCCCTCTAATGAGTGGGTTTGGCTAGTTCAGCCACACCCATTGCTAACAGGTGGATAAAATCAAGCATACAGCCATGCAATCTTCGTAGACAAACATTGGCAGTGGGATGGGTTGTACTGAAGAGTTCAGTGAATTTCTACATGACACTGTCTTAAGATGCCACCTTTCCAACAAGTCAGTTGGTCATATTTCTGCTCTGCTAGATCTGCCCCGGTCACCTGTAAGTCTGTTATGATGAAGTGGAAACGTTTTGGAGCAATAACCGCTCAGCCGTGAACCAGTAGGCCACACAACAATCTCACAGAACGGGACTGCCGAATGCTGAAGCGCCGTGTGTAGCACCTAAAACTCTTCTGTCCTCGGTTTCAGTGCTCACCACCGTGCTCAACTGCCTCTGGAAGCAACGGCAGCCTCATGAAATGGGTTTCCATGGCCAAGCAGCCACGCACAAGCCCAAGATCACCATGTGCAATGCCAAGCGTCAGCTGGAGTGGTGTAAAGCACACCACCATTATTGGATTGTGGAGTAGCTGAAACATGTTCTCTGGAGTGATGAATCCCGCTTCACTGTCTGGCAGTCTAACGGATGAATCTGGGTTTGGCAGATGCCAGGGGAACGCTGCCTGCCTGAATGCGTAGTGCCACTGTAAAGTTAAGTGACGGAGGAATAATGGTACAGGGCTGTTTTTCATAGTTTGGGCTCAGCCTCTGAATTCCAGTGAAGGGAAATCTCAATGCTACCACATACAATGACATCCTTGAGAACCGTGTGCTTCCAATTTTGTGGCAATAGTTTGGGGAAGGTCCTTTCGTGTTCCAGCAAGACCATGCCCCCCTTGCACAAAGTGAGGGCCATAAAGACATGGTTTTCTGAGTCTGGTGTGTAAGAACTTGACTGGCCTGCACAGAGCCCTGACCTCAACCCCATCCAACACCTTTGGGATGAATTGGAACACCGACTGCAAACTAGGCTTTTTCCCCAACATCAGTGCCCGACCTCATTGATGCTGTTGTGGCTGAATGTGAGTGAATCCCTTCCGCCTTGTTACCAAAATCTAGTGGATGACCTTCCCAGAAACAGCAAAGGGGGGACTAACTCCATATTAATGCTCGTGGTTTTGAAATGAGATATTCAACTAGCACATATGGGTGTGACGTTCGGGTGTCCACATATTTTTGGCAATGTAGTGTGCCATGTGCTATTGTTATGGCTATTTGGGTTTGAGGAATATATATACATGTGTGTGTGTGAGTGTATATGTATATATATGTATATGTGTGTGTGTATATATATATATATATATATATTGTAACGTGCATGGATAAGTAGACACGCTGGTCCTTGACTAACGGGTGGGACCCTTTAGTCGACTGGTTAACGTTGTCGCTTGCGGTGCAGGAGATAGGGGTTCGCGTCCCGGCTGTGACGGTTCTCGGGCTGCCCCCCGAATTCGCTACAATATAAATATATATCCCCCCCCACTGAAGAAGTTCCGCCGATCAGTTGTGAAATTATAAGCCTTTCAAGGTCTGGTTCATTTTAAAGCTCATTTTGGAAAAAATAAATAAAAGAAAAAGAAACTACACATATTTTAAGCAAAAAATATTTTATATATTGTACATGACGACAATAAAAACATCTCAGAAACATTTATGGTGTTGGCCATATGTGATCAGTAGATGGCGCCAGCTCATCTCTGAAACTAAGTTTAACGGTCCCTTTACACTGTCATAATTGGGGGTTTAATCTATTTTATATGTTGCCAGAATAAACAAATTGTTCCAAAATATGTTTAATGTTGTTAAAGGTCAGTGGTTGAAGTGGTTATTTTGATTTATTCATCTTTAATTCAGCATC
Organism: Lampris incognitus; assembly: GCF_029633865.1. NCBI lineage: Eukaryota > Metazoa > Chordata > Actinopteri > Lampriformes > Lampridae > Lampris > Lampris incognitus. Next base: position 32,986,407 of record NC_079228.1, on the reverse strand, counting down.
ACCATGCATGGCACATTTCAGTTTGATAGTGTCTTCATGGGTATTGTTATTGTGCCAGCGATCAATTCAATTGGGAAATTCCATTTTGTGTTTGCCATCCCTGGAAAAAAAGGGGAAAAAATACTGTCTTCAAGAGCAAGCAAGTAGAGCTGTCTGGAAAAAGGGAGAAAATTAATTAATTGATAAAAGAAAATGATGAGAAACTGTACAACATATGTTGTTTCTTAATTAGACGGCATGTTGTTGAGTTTGTCATCCTATTTGGTTTTCTTATTTTATCAGTAGATGAGCCAGCTGCTGTCTGAAAAAGATTCTGAGCTTAAACTTCCAACACACAATTGTAAGTAACCATTACTGTTATATTCATGAAAATTTAAATGTACATTATAGATGGTGTTAAAAATTAATTTTGCAACAAATGTTTTGATGCAAGTAGCCTGTTCCAGATAACAAAATATAGGCTACACTGCATATTATGATGTTACTGGATAGCTTGGAATATTTGCTCACTCCTCTCTAGGTTGGCACACATTACAATAAATATTTATGTCACTCTGTTTTTATTTTTCTGATTTGATGAAGTAAATTCTCTCAATTGTCTTCAGATCAGTTCAAACTTACTGCAAAACAACAGATACCCCAATTGTTGTTACTGTACATACCAAGGACAACAATAATTCAACCCGGCTCAACTCAAAACTTTAAATAAGAAGTTAAATAGTTAATAATTGTTTATTTAGTTTTAAAAGTTTCAATAGTTATATGGGGAATTACAATGAACACGTTTCAGCACCGTTTGTAATTATTTACTTAGTGGAGTCGTGTGTTACCGATGCGTTTCCTTTTTTTATATGTCCTGTCGCCAGTAGATGGCGCCAGTTGACCTCTGAAACAGATTCTGCCTATGTTAGCAGCTCAGTGCTAAGACACCGTAATTAGTGTTGCCACCAAAATGTTAATTGTATTTTCTTGAGATGTTGACGAATCTGTATATTATTTTTTGTTTCCTCAGGACATTCAGCATGGACAGAGCTTTCCTTGAAGGCATTCATAGTGACGGGGTAAGCGTGAAGAACATTTTATCTGATAAACCATGCCATGAGTTATTATTCCACTCCCAAAAGTTTCTGATTGATATAGAAAGAGCACACATTAATACTAATAAAACAAACAAGTCATAAATGCCCCCTTGCTTAAGATTTAGTTGATTCGGTGCTCTTACCTTTAAGTCAAGGTCCCATTATTTTGACACCTTGTAAATTTCATGCTGTGATGGTCTCTGTTTCTCGAGAGAGGACCCAAAGCAATCTGAGCACCATGTTGCTCAAACCGGGGTGGGACGATGCCTTGGGGTCCCCGGACAAAGACAGCACTATCATTGAGCTCGCTGTGAATTTGTCTCAATCCCTCTTGTTTAGGTGGCCCTGTTGCGGCGTGCCAGTGTAGATGAGAATGTGTTGAGAGCGTAATTGCAACAAGGACAAAGACCCAGGCCATAATTTTCCCTGCTCCTGCACTAATGGAGAGAAAAGGTGGTTAGGGATAATGTTAACACTGCAGATATAGAGGTGTGTGTGTGTGTGTGTGTGTGTGTGTGTGTGTGTGTGTGTGTGTGTGTGTGAGAGCAACAGAGATGGAGAAAGTGAGGTAGGAATTTTGTGCAAAGAACAGAACTGTTAACGAAATGCTACACAGCTGGATGTGTTTACCATGAGATACTGCAATGTTGCAGTAAACTCTTTTTACCCGTTCAACACTTTTCACTTTTTTTCATCTTAACCTTCTCCATTTTATTTTATTTTTTCTTATTTGTGGTAGTAATACGTCCATAAATATAAATGTTTTAATGCTGTATGAATATCTATTGAAGTAAGCAGCCAGCTGCTATAACAGTATTTACAAGGTCAGAGAGATGACGAACAAGTACTCCCTACTTAACCGGTCCATGTAAACAGTTGTAGCAATAGTTCACATGGCAGTGAAATTTAAATGTGTGTTGTGCGTCAATGAGAAATGTACAGTCCAAAATAGATCTGAAAGATACATTGGTGGAAAGAAGTGTTTCGTTTCTTTCTGCCTGTCTACGTTCTCTCGTTTCTTTCTCTCTCGTGATCGCTGTGAGAGACCCTGGGGTTTTACCGTCCCGTACTCCTGATTTAACTGTCAAAGGATCCGGGAATTTTGGTCTTCTTCTCGTACACAACTGCATGTTGGGTTTTGTTTATTTTGTTTTGGTTTCTTTTTCTCGTTTCCCAAGGCTGCTGTGGTTCAGCCCCAGCACACAACAACCAACACCAGTGCTATGAGATAAAGTATATCTACATTACACAAGTACACACACACACACACACACTAGAGACTTATCAAATCGGTGTGTGTTGTGATAAGTTGTGTCAGGTTAACACAATTATGGCCTTGATAAGCCTCTGGAATTCACTGCTTTTTTTTAGGTTTGAGGAAAAAAGTAGCGGGTCAAGATGTTTTGTTTTTCTCTTCCGCTTTGAAACCTAGGCTAGTCGTTCGAGAACTTAAAAAGCATTGAAGACAATTCAATCATTTTAAATTATGTTCATTTACTTTGAAAGCGTCGATAATTTAGCATCAATTATTCCCTAAATTAGATATCTATCTTGTGTCGGAGGTATTAATTTTCCTTTAATCTGAAACCTGAGCTCATAAACTGTTTCCTTTTGGACGATGGATCGCCAGGCTTCCCGCAGCAAAAGATGTTGCTCGGTCTGTGACAGAAAGCTTTACCAGATTTCAGCGGCTTTCTGTCTTTGACTCCTTTCAGATCAATCCGGGATTAGGCTTGATTACATGGGCACCCCTTAGGGACGTTTTATTTCAGCGAATTAGCTGAGTGAATGAACAGAACTGCAACAGAACGGTATTTTGTACCAGCCACATAAATTATGCATAGTCTGTGGATATCAACTGCCCTTGATCTTCTTTTTTTTTTTTTTTTTACAGTTTGAATTCCGAGTGAGAGAAATTGTTAATTGCCAGCCTTGTCAAGTGTAGTTGTGTTGCCGTTTGATGTACAATAGAAATATAGGCTATGTTGCTGCTTTAGATGCTGTATCGATAAAACAGGAACGTAGCTCAACTTCGTGCGGTGTTTTAGAGAGAATCAGCGTATTAATGATGAAATAAGCTATTTGATTGTATTGTATGGATACCAGAGACATGCGTCTCACGTAGAATTCAAGCTACGTGTCGGCACTGAAGAGAAATGGAAACGTTTTATTTTTGCATTTGTCGCATTTGCTTTTACTGCCTAAAACCTTAACCGCAATTTATATTATGCTGCAATGGGGTGCACAGTGTCCAACTGGTAAAAGAGTGATGGAGCAGTTTAAGGGGGAGAACCTCTCAAATCCTGCTGGAGACGGAATGATCATTCTAATAGAAAGATATCGTGATGTGTAAAGTGTTAGATTTTTAAATCAGGTGGTCTTTTAGCTGACTGCTCGAGCAATGTTTATTACAGAGCTGTGTAAAAAATCTAAAAAAATCTGCAGCGAGACAAAAAAATGGGTGGATAATACATAAGGAAGGCACAAATGCAGTCTAACATGTATATTCACTATAAAGTTATCATTCCTAATTTTTGTGGAAAGCATATATGCATAAAAATTTGAATAAATATTCTAATGCTGAAATATGATACACAGCAGTGCATGAATCAATGATCAGTATTACCCCGAGAATCCAATAAATACAAGGGCTTGTAACATTTAAAAATGCAAATTGCATGCACGGATTTGCATGCTGCTGTACTTCATATCAATGTCCTCGCTGAAAAAGGGTTTTGTAATAGACAAAGAGAGGGATTATGGGTAGACGCCCACTAGTGCTTTATGCACACCAGCATTGGTCAAGATACAATTTGTCTAAACAATAGCGCCACTCAGGAGGCTTGATGGTGTATCAAATGTGGGTTGTGTCTAGGGCTGGTTTGAACAAATGTACATTCTCATCAGGCCTGGGAGGAATACATTTTCCATACCTTAAGCCTGCTCTCCTTCTTGTATCGTAACAAAAGGACATGATTCACCCTTATTTGTAGGCGAACGAAGGTGGTAATTTTGAATATGTTACAGAAAGACAGAACTAGCAATAAATTGTTTCTGTGTCTCAACATATTCGTTCATTTCATATGACTCAACCTTTAAGCCCATCTTTGGTCAAATGCCACTTCTCAACATCAGGAGTATCGTTGAGAGCTCAACCCTCACTGGTTGATGTGACTAATCGATTATCATGACATGCTTGGCCATGTCTTACTGCGAGGGGCTACAATATTAGATTAAACGGCGTCCAGATCCTCATCAGCACCCCCCCCTCCAAAAAAAAATCAATGGTTGTTGTTGTTAAGGGAGAATGGTTACTGCAGGAGTGTGTGTGCATGTGTGTTGGTGGGGGGTTGGGGGCATAACTAGGAGGAATAGTAGGGTCATTTTACATGGTGTCCTGTTTGCGCTCTGGCGCCTGCCTGTATTGACCTGGATACAAAGCCCTGGTAAGGACAGAGGGACAGGGGATTTGTCATGATCATCCTCCTTCACATCAGCCCCCCCTCCCCCCCAGTCTATTCCATTCCCTTTGGCCTTCTTGGAAATGGTGATAGAACTCAAAATCGAGTAGATATGGTGTTGAATTGCTCGTGACATGTCTTGCTTTGACACCCCCCCCCCCAAACCAAACACTTGTTTTTCTCTTGTCCCCAGTGTCAGACCTTGATGGTCCTATGTTGCTCATGATGCTTGTGATACCGGCAATGTGTTGTAGATATTATGGAGGTGTTACTTTACTGGCTCGCAGTTCAACCTTAATCTCTGTAGTTAAACCTCATTCTTCCTACCTAACTGCTCGACTGAATAAGAATAATGATAATTGACATGTGAATGTGGAAAATATATATTTTATCAATTGTCTGCCATTGTTACCTGTTGTGTTTTTAATTGGGTGTCCGTTGAAATCTACATTATAATCCTGTTGCCTTTTCTTTGACTGTTCGGTCCTGTCTGACCCGAGGCCGTTCTCTCTGGGTTCTTCTCTGTCAAGGATGAGTCACAAGACCATAGCAAGATGAATTCAATGCACTACAGTGTAAAATGTGAAAGCCCGTACCTACTTCATTTGTTTTGGGGCCATGAAGCTGACATACTTATGTTTGACTTGGGGGATAAATGCAGTTGTTCATCAGTATATACAAAGCTCATATGGAAAACAGGTTATTCTGTTGCAACTGTGTTGCTCTGCCAAGGTACGTGGGATAAAAAAAATTACAACTATAAACATCAGTAACACTTCAAACCAAACAAATACTAATTTGTTTTACAGTTGTTTTATACTAATAAAAATGGTTAAGTTTTAGTAGTAATTCTGTAAATTCATTCCTTTTGATGTCAGTTAGTAGCACAGGTGCAAGATTCGTTGTTCCTCAGTGAACAGATGTCTTTTTCCCCCCATTGATTAAAAGTATTTTTGCTACTTTCCCAGATATACATGTTATTATCTTTTAAATTTGACATCTTCCCTTCAAAGTAATAAGTTCTGTCTCTCCTGTAGCAGGCACTCTAAGCCCCTCCCCCCATCCCGGCTCCATAGTGTGCTTGTGGATTAGATTCAGAGGCGAAACTACCCTCTATGCAGTTAATGAAGCTGCATTGGGGCCCTCAACAGTTTAGGGCCCGCACGCACAGACCCCTCTTTATCTCGGCATTATCATATCAAAAATCTCTAGCACTGTCTGTGGTGTACGGTGTGTTAAAAAATGTGCAAAGTGGGCCTGCACGTAATTATGGACATGTGTTCTACTGCATACCGAAATCCACACTGAAGAGTTAGCTAGCTGGCAAAGTGGAAAAGCCTGGAGAGTGCACCTATGAAGTAAGTAGAGCTTATTTGACTAATAATCAACCTACACACGTGTGTCTTGTGTTCATAAGGCCTATGCGCAGACATGAATAATGTTGTCAATGTGCGGGTGCATCTCATAAAGAACCAGGTCAAGATCACTCAGTGATGGAGAGAACACTTTGAAGCACCCCTCTATCACACCAACACCGTGGACACCGCCATCTTTGACGAGCTTCCATTGGTGCCCACCATCCAAACTCTTGGTTCTGCACTATCCTTCAGCAAAGTCTTCTCAGCCATCAGCTCACTGAAGAACAACAAAAGGCTAGATCCTGATTCTATCCCTGCCGAAATTCTAAAGCAAGGACGCTGCCTCTGCACATAAGCAGTTTAACTGTTCATTGCTGAGGTGTGGAAGCAGGAATGTGTCCATCAGTGGAGGGATGCAAACATCATCACCATCCACAAGAGCAAGGGTGATAAGTCTGTGCAGGAACAGCAAGGGGATATTGCTCCTTGCAGTGGCTGGCAAAGGTCATGCTGTGCAGGCTGGTTGACAACATCACTGAGGGGCTCCTTCCAGAGTCCCAGTGTGGCTTCAGAAAAAACAAGCACTGTGGACATGATCTTCACTGTACGACAGCTGCAGGAAAAGTGTTGAGAACAGAAGAAAACCTGTTCATTGCCTTCATGGACCTCTCAAAGGCCTCCAACATAGTAGACCATGCACTATGGCAGCGCTACAACATTTTTCAACATCTTGCATCAATTTCGAAAGGATGACCGCTAAGGTTATAGTGAGTGGAACTGACTTAGGCATTTGGTGTAGGCACAGCCATGAGACAAGGCTGTTTGCTTGCACCAGTGCTTTTTAACATGTTTCTCCTCTGCATGACAACTCTCCTGCACAAGGACATAGAGGCAGAGATTAGGGTGACTATTGATTTCTGTTTGGATAGGAACCTCTTTGACATCAGAAGGTTCCAAGCCACCACAAAGCTCAGGTCAGTGTGCATACTTGAGCTACAGTATGCTGACAACTGTGCTGTGTGGCACACATTCCAGCAGCACTGCAAGCCACCCTTACAGCTGCTGGGAGGGTATACAGCTAAATGGGGTTGTCTGTTAACAAACAGCAATTCTCTGCCAACGATCATCTGATCCCCCACGAGAACGTCCCAAGTTTTACATCTCAGACTCTCCTTTTGCCCTTGTACCACACGTCCAATCCCTTGGTAGCATCCTCTCTCATGACTGCAACATCAGTCAGGACATCCAGAACAGGATCCAACAGGTCTTGTACTCCTTTGGATGCCTCAGAGAACGGGTCTTCACCAACGACAATCTGTAGTTCAATACAAAGATTGCAGTATATCAGGCAGTGTGCCTATCCACACTTCTGTATTGATTAGGGCTGTCAAAATCGGCCAAAAATGATGTTTGATTATTCCTTCTAAAAAAAACACATTGGGTCAAACCCATTTCAATATATTTTCGTGCATTATGTCCATAAGAGGGCAAACCCATACAATGAGAGACATAACTACTTGTATAGGTATATTTATTTCAATGTAAACATGTCTTTTAAAAGATCTACATACCTACACATTACAAAATAAACAAATAAAATAACGTCCTATACCATCACCATAGACCTCTCTCTCTCTTTCTCTGTGCCGTGGTTGGTGCAAGAGTGAGAAATGAGAACGAGCTGTCTTTCGGAGCGAGATGAATGATTCGTAATTGATGTGTTATTCAATGGCCTAATTTTTATATAGATTAGGTAATATTCATACTGGTTTAAATAAACAATTTGATAATATTTTTCCATCTTTGCTGAGCAAGAGTTTTGTGTGAAAGGAATTAAAGGTCCCGACTCCTGTCCCAACTATAAGTCGGTTGTATTCAATAATCAAAGTAAATAAAAGTACTGGCTATTAATTGAAGTTTATGGTATGTAGAATGGATATTCACACTCTGAGCGAGCTGTGCTGTGATAAACATGGAACACCCATCCATTATCCAAAAGGCTTAGCCTGCACTCAGGGTCGCAGGGATGCTGGAGCTTATCCCAGCAGTCATGGGACATGGAACAACAGGGATCTTTGCCTTTACATGAAACTGGAAATAATAAACCATTGGGCACTTGCAGTGCATGAAGCTTCTGTATTCATTATTTAATATCTATTCAGTCAGTACAGTAACCTACAATTTTGTAATGTTTTCGTTCAAATAAAATGAAGGCACACAAGTCCGAAAAATGTGACAAAGAAGTTTTATCCTGAGGAATAATTTACATTAAAGTGCTATTAGAAACAGAAAAGCAGGCTACTTACCCAATTTCCCCTCGGGAATTAATAAAGTATCCTGATTCTGATACTTGCATTTCTGACGCTAGATCTTAAAACGTTAGCAAGAAAAAAGGTAAAACTGACTTAACTGGTTCAGCATTTTATTCCAATGTCACTGACTGTCAGGCCTTTTTATTCCACTGTCACTGTCAGGCCTTCAGGCCTACATTTTATTTGCCAAAAACACAACAGTCCAAATTTGAAGAGGCCAGTGCCGATCTCTTTTTATTCACTATATTCCCAGTGGAGGAAAAGACGTGTTCAGAACGCACTGAGGATCCAGGGATGGAGAGATATTTCTTTGCTATCTGGGCGACGTGAGGGTATCTCCAACAGCCTGAGGTTTTCCACCACATGAGAGGATTTTGTCAAGCAGGTATTGGAGATTCTTGTTCATACATGGACATCTCTTTTTCAAGCAGCAGATTGTTTTTCTGGTCTGGCTTGTCAGTGCAATACGTGTCTCCAAAGAGATCCCCCATAGCCGTTTGAGCGGTTTTCCCAGCAGTTTGCTGATCACAGGGTTGTCCGGCACTGGGGTCGATCTCTCTGCCTATGCCTGCTGCCGCATTCACTTGTTTGATCTCCTCCAGTATAGCCACCTCCCCCTCCCACAATTTTTCCTTTTTCTGACCAAAATCCGAAGTATCTCCAAACGGGGCTTTTTAGATTGTTCAGAATGAAAATCACTCTTTCTGCAGCCAAGTTAGGTTGTGAACTCTCTGCCATCTTTACCACACGGTTGTAGAATTATTCACTCATTTCAGCTTGATTTAAATTTCAGTTTCAACCGATGTGTGACTCCTGTCTGTCATGCAGCATATTCAATGCAGCGGCCAAGGCCCTTGTGAGAATTCATGAGACAGACCGTTTCGGTCGTGCTGTTTTTGTTGTTGTTGTTTTTTTTTTGTTTTTTTTCCAAAAAAATATGAATTTTCACACTTGAATGTCTGGGTTTTTTTTTTAATGCGGTTATATATTCGAATTTGGAATATTCATTGATAGCCCTAGTATGGATGTGAGACATGGACGCTTTATAGCCACCACCTGAAACAACTTGAGGCCTTTCACATAAAATGCTTCCAGCACACCTTGAAAGTGATGTGGCAGGATCATGTCTCACATCTGGAGATTCTAAAATGCCCCAACAGCAGGAGCATGGAGGCCACCATCTTTCACCACCAACTCCGATGGCTTGGCCACTTCATCGGGATGCCAGAAGACCACACCCGTCAGAAGGTCCTATATGGCCAGCTGAGGCGAGGACAGAGCTCAGACAGTGGACCAAAAAACTTCAAAGACTAGCTGACGGTATCCTTTAAGAAGTTTGGGCTGCACCCTGGCACACAGACGGCAGCCGCTGATTGTCCCAACTGGTGCTGTCTATGTGATGAAGGCATGAAAGTGGCTGAGAAATGGGGGGGGGGGCACCTGGCAAAGAAGCACAGGAGACACAATTCCATGGCTGCGGTTAATCCAACACCACCCTACTACCTTTGTGTGCACTGCCTGTGGAAGACGGTGTGCATCCTGCATTGGACCTAACTGCTACCAAAGGACTCGTAACAAACAAAAGTAGGAGTCATCATCAGACACAATGGACAACCCGAAGAAGAATAGTGTGTGTGTGCATGTGTGTGGAGAGAGGTTATTTTATTCATTTCATTGTCTCCCTCTGTCTTGTTTTAAGAAATAGTAATTGAATATATTTTGTCTCATTGTCTGTGAACTGTTGTTGTTTGTTTTGCTTTTTGCTTTTTTTTGTTTCTTTTTTTGCTGTGTGAATAAACTGGATTAAATAAAAAAAACTGGGTATAACAAATAATTCTGCAGATATTGATTTTATCCAACTTTTCAGCTTGTCCGAGGTTAGCCATCTATGATACGGTTCACTCTGTATCTTTGGATCTAAAAGTGGACTTGTGGGGGGCTTCCAGAGACCGCCAGCTGCAAGTGATCATGTGATTTTTACTATAATCTTTCTTTTTCCCCTTTTACACACTCTGACCACTATTATCTCCTTATGGAGAGCATAGATAGGCTCCACAATCCAATACAGAAAGTCCTCCCAGTGGTGTCTCTGGGACTAAATCTTTTTAAGCGTGGTTCTGTGGCCCAATGTGTGCACTCCCATCCATTCTGTACAAATTCCCATCTTGTTTCAAAAGTTGGAATTTCAAATTCCAAATTTGATTCCAAAATTTTTGTCATTCAAACAACAAAAATCATAATTGTATATCATGTGATTAATTTTCCACATTACTTCAAGAATCAAAATAAAAATACAGATATGTTTTTGACATACCAGTTTGATGTCCTGTAAACCAATTTTCAGTATGTCTTTTTTTTTCTAAGCCTGTCAGTAATTATAATTTCGGGTCCACAAAGAAAAGCAATTTTGCATTACACAACTGCTTTAACAGCCATTATGTCTTTGGCTGTCTCACACACACACACACACACCACACACACACACACACACACACGAACAATAAATAAATAAATACAGAGCGTTTCTGTTTTGAAAGTCACAAGGTCGAACTATTCACTGGTCCTCATTGCTCAGTCTCTAAGGGTGAATCACAGTAAGATTTTGAAAAGAGGCAGCACCAATTAGACTGTGCTATGCCAATTTGAAGTATTTTTTTTTTTTTTTACATTTGAGAGAGAGAGAAAAACGTGGCGCAAACTAATCTCAGTAATTTTGGCTGAGCTAGCAACTTTTTGTATCGTATACTGCATGTCTGCTTGCATGTACGCCTTTGCACATGAGGCTGCCGAGCCCTTCCCTGATAGTGTTGCGCTGGCAATGACACGATTGGATGTCACTGCATTATAAAAAGACTTTTGTCTAGTCGGTGGCATCAAAATCATTTCCTTCTCACTTGACCTGAATCCATTTTTTTTCTCATATTCTCCACTCTCGGTTACATTTCTCACACAGTCTGAACACCTCAAGGGCAGAAAGAGTGACTTCACTGTTGTGTTTGCCAGGGTCTTGTGTTTCTGGGGAAATGTGAAGATTATTATTGCAGCAGGGGCCCAAGGTGCTGCTGGTGATGCCAGATAATTGTGCATAAACAAACAGAACCTCCAGATATAGGGCCCACAACATTCTCAGTGGTAGACATTCAAACAAATGGGATCTATTTATAATTTGGCAGTCATGGGTGCAACTAATGTATTGAAGCAAAAAGTAGTTTTTTCTGTTTGCTGTGAAGCCATTAGTATCCCTGGTTATGCCTTCATTAAGAAAGTGTATGAAGATGGAGGCCATAGATGAAATAGCATACATACATGAATATGCAGGCATCCTCCAATTTGATATTTCAGTGATGTTTTAAGTCATGTCGTCAAATTTATTGGTACAGCCCTAAATTACAGTTTTGACCTGGAGGGCCTTACAATCACATGACAATCCATATAATGTACAACACCCCCTAGAACCTCAACGCAAATGAGCAAAAACTCCAGAAGAGAGAGAAAATTTAAAAAAAATAAAAATGGAGCAGTCTAGTGCCAACATGGTATGTATTACAATTTTTTTTAAATATACCAATACTATAAAAATTGAGATTTTATGTTGTGATTTTTTTTTTAAGCGCCATCCCCTCTTGTTGGCAGTAAAATTTGTAAACTGTAATAACCACAACAAAATATACAACAAATTGCATTTCCATTAAGCCCCATGTTTTACAAACACTAAAACATGAGTATGTTTCTCTGAGAAAACTTTCCAAAAAAAAAAATCAAATTCAGGGATTCAGAAATGTAAAAGTCATTACATCAATCCTCCTTAAAGCAACTGTGCTTCAGCATCTCAAATCAGAGAACTTAGCCCCCCCCCCCAACCCTTACTTTCAACTAGGACATTAGGAAGAGTGTCCAAGATCCACTTTATTTAAATTTGAAGATGTAGTCTGCAGTCATTGGACATTATGCTTCATTTCCCACGATTTGGTAGAGTATGCCTTTTGCTCTTTGGTTTAAGACAAAAATAACACCTTAACTGTAACAGTGATCGATCATTTTTTAAATTTGAATGATCAGTTGATTAATAGCAAAAGCCATGAATGTAAGAGAAACACAGTTTGGTAAAGCTTTTTAACAGCCACTGTTGTTTCTTCTATCACATTCATATAATTTTCAAAACCTTTGAATTCGTTGCTGCATTTTTCTTTCTTTCTTTGTTGTGGACTAGAGTACCTAGACAGGCTTTGACTGTGAGGAACCTCTGGCAAAGCAAAGTCTGCACGTTTCGGAAGTATCCGAGTACATTCCAGAAGGATGAACATTCACTTATCTCCCTTGTGGCTTCACCGTACTTCAAATATACCACAGTATATTAAAAGCAACATGAAAAAATTATGAAGCCGAAAATTCTACTGCTTTACCTACACTGGAAAATGCTTCAGTAAAGTATGAGTCTCATGACTTGCTGAGATTTCATTGATTTTTTTCTTTTTCTAAATTCTGTCATCTATTTGCTGTGCTTTTTGTTAGCTTTCACTTGACTTATTCTGGCAATAAACTGTAGCATCATAACTGCATAGCGGGACTGTGGCTCCAGTGAGGTATGGATATAGAGACCTACAATACATGAACAAACATATATACATACACATGCACAAGCATACAGACAGTTGACATGTCAAATAACAGTGGAAAATCTCCCTCTAAACATTCTTCCCCTTCACTTCTCAGTACCCTGCAACTTGCTCCTTTTGATTTCCCTCAGACTTCACGCTCACCTTGACCAGAAAACCTCTCCTCTTTCATCGTAGTACATGGGATATCCAGATAACCCCGACAATAAGACGGAAGGGGATCCGCTGGGGTGTGGGATTGCTTGTAGAGAAGCACCCGAGTGCTCGTCTGCAGGATTTGTTTGACTTTGGTAATTGAAAGTGTTTTTAACTATTATGGCAACTGAAGGGCTTGTTTAACTGTCGGGCTGCCAGTCAAACGAGTGGGCCAAAAGCCCGCGCCCGTCAAGGCCTGTCAGTCAATGGAAACGAGAAGTGTCGGCTTAATGGATTTCTCCACACTGCCCTGTCTACGTACCCAGCAGAGCCAAGACAGAGACGGGGGGGGGGTTGGTAGAGGGATGGAAAAAAATAAATGCATTGCCATGTGTGAGTGTATGAACCATTAAACGACCAGCTGCATTGAGACTGTTTTTCGTGTGTAGGTGTTGAGATGCAGTACTGGGAGATAGTTCAAGATATTGGTTTTTGGTGTGTGTGTGTGTGTGTGTGTTCTGGCAGCCTAAAAATGAGCACAGCTTTCTGAGATAGAAGCTGCCCATACATCTCTTGGGTCCTTTGTTGTGATTTGAAGTCTAAGAGGGGTCACATCACCCCTCAAAACAAGTTTTTTTTTTTTAACCCTGTAGTCTCTGCACAGGTGACAAAATGTCCATTGCATGTTGTCCGTCTTGGAAGAGAGATCCCTTGTCTGTTGCTCTCCCTGAGGTTTCTTCCTATTTTTTCTCCCTTGTTAAAGGTTTTTTTTTTTAGGGAGTTGTTCCGTATCCGATGCAGGATACGGAAGGACAGGATGTTGTGTTGCTGTAAAGCCCCTGGAGGCAAATTTGTAATTTGTGATATTGGGCTATACAAATAATATTGACTTGCCTTTTTCTGTATATATGCTGCGTGGATTTTCCTGCATGCACTCCGCAGCATAGACAAACGTGTAGTGAACAAAATGGGCGGTAGGTGGTGAATGACTGAGGCTAGTATCCACCTGATGATGCTGAAATGTAAAAATCTGTTTCATCTCGCAGCCAAAGACCACACAGTTTCTCTTATCTGGCACTGTTTTATGTGAGCATGTCTCACAATATGGCTCTCTTGGTTCATTTATTCATTATCCAATCCGCTTATCCTGCTCTCAGGGTCGCGGGGAGGCTGGAGCCTATCCCAGCAGTCATTGGGCGGCAGGTGGGGAGACACCCTGGACAGGCCGCCAGGCCATCACAGGGCCGACACATTCACACCCAGGAAGAATTTAGCACATACTAGGTAGTGGGTGTCGCAGTGGTTAGTGCGGTCGCCTCACAGCAAGAAGGTCTTGGGTTCGAGCCCCGGGATAGTCCAACCTTGGGGGTCGTCCCGGGTCATCCTCTGTGCAGAGTTTGCATGTTCTCCCCGTGTCTGCATTGGTTTTCTCCGGGTGCTCCAGTTTCCTCCCACAGTCCAAACACATGGCTGTCTTGGTTTTAACAGCTAATAAAGGACATTAATGATTACCACAACTCACTGTATTGAATGATTTGACTCGTAAAGAAGCAGTTATATAGTGACTTCTGTGCATATTCTGTAATTTCCGAAATCTGTAGTCGGAACTTGTGTGTGCATCTTACTTATGGCAAAACTGCTACACAGGAAGACAATGGCAACGAAGGTCGACTCTGGGAAAAACTCTACAAAAAAAAACCAGTGCACATGCACGCACCGCATCCACACACATGCCTTTCCTCTTGAGAGCCTTGCAGATATTTATTTTATCATGCTTGGAGCTGATTGTGGCGAATGCCAGTTGTGACACGTACCTTTGCTTCATCTCAATACCACCTTCCATGATTTATAGCCAGAACATCTGCCTTCTGGGCTGTCATTTTGCCTCCACTTCTTTTATCTGTGCCAAATGATCATCTTAACCACAGCCAAAGACTAACACAAGGCAGAAGGAGATGTCCGTGTTGAGCTTAACCAGGCTCCCCTTTGAAAGGAATCAAATCATTTCACCATGTTGAGGGCGAAATGTGGTAATTACTTGTAATTGGGGCTTCAATTTTTTCTCTCTCTCCGACGTTCCTCTTTTTCTAAATTGGATGATTTCCTTTTTTTTTCTCGGTAGAGGGGTTCTAGATAGCTAGGAATCAATCGCAGAGGAAAATTAAAAACAGTTCTCTGTTCAGTTTGAAATGCAGTATCGTTGTATGCGTGACACTTCAACACACACTTTCGTGTACACTGTTTTTCTCTTAAGAGGCTTTGTATTTGAAAGCAATGTTGTCATCATAACCATGCTGTAATGTTGTCTTTCAAGTTGAATATGCTCAGTCTCCCCTGTCTTTCAGTGTCGAATGGGAAGACTGTTATTTACCCTGTAGCTCTTTGTATTTAATTCATGAACTGTGTGTATATGGCTATGTTCACACGCTGCAGAGAAGTGGCCCAACACATCTGTTTTATTTTTTTATCACACCCCCCATAGGTTAATATGTTAATGACACTAATTTTCTTTTTTCATTATAGTGTAAACAGAATAAAATCACATGGAATTCTTAAATTCCAATTTAGGCCTCATCCTTATGTTGTTTTTTTTTTTAAATCTCCGATCCTGTGATGATCTGGCGGCCTGTCCAGGGTGTCTCCCCGCCTGCCGCCCAATGACTGCTGGGATAGGCTCCAGCATCCCCGCGACCCTGAGAGCAGGATAAGCGATTCAGACAATGGATGGATGGAAATCTGATACCTGTCTGAATTTTGGGCAATGCAACCTCAGTCTGAAAAATTAAATTGGAATTCATGTGACTTGTATCATCCTGTGTCTGCAAGATTTGTAGCGGTCTGGTGATTTTTAAAGCCCATATAACATTCACTACAACACCGGTAAAACCTACTAGGCTTATTAAAGTAGTAGTAGTAGCAGTGGTGATGGTTGTAGTGGTAGTGGTGGTAGTAGTAGTGGCGGTGGTGGTAATAGCGATAACAGCGCATTCTTTTACCACTAGATGGCAGAACGGATGATGGTAGAATGAATAGGTGGTGCTGTGCAGGGAACAATGACGCAAAAGCCAAGTCGCTGAACTGTATATTTTATGTTAACACGGGCAAGGCATTACACTCAGACCAGACTTTCACATTATGCGCAATTTTAAGATAAAAAAAAAAGTATTAGAAAAAAGTCCTCTCAGTATGTAAGTTGCTCACATGTAGTTGAGATCTGGTGTGAACGTAGAAAGGGTTCAGTTGTAGTACAGACCCATATTGGTGTTACACTTGAGGTAGTTAGCACTATGCTACTTCCAGTCATGGAATTCCCTGCAAATACTCTACACTGTGTTTTTTGCTTTGTGGAGTTGTGATCAAAAAATGATTTTCATTTTGTAAAGTAAAACAATGAAACCCTAAGTATTTTAGTGTTTTTTAACCTCATACTTGCTAATGAGAAATACTGATGTAGCTGACCCTCAAAACATTAACCTGGAATGTGCGTGCACACAAATACCAGATACCGGCCCAAGCCTAGATTGACTTGCCATCATTATGTCACATGTCTCCCGGTTCAGTCCAGTAGGTCATTTTCTCAGCCGTTGTTTCCTATAGCCTCAGTTATTTTCGGCAGTCATTGTCTCCCATATTTTCAACTCAAGTCAATTTTATTTGTATAGCCCAATATCAGTCAGTTCATCGTTTTCTGTTGTCCTTCGTGTGTTATTTTGAAGTACATACCTGTCTTGGCGTTTCAGTTCCTGCCTCTGTTTTTGCCATCAGTAAGACCTGTGTATACCACACCTTTACCCCATTTTCCTGATAAGCTCCCCAGCACTTATACTCTCTTTCCCTGTTCTCCTGCCACATTGTCTTGTGTGTCCTGCCAAGTAATTCAGCATTCACTAGTTCACATTCTGCCCGTCTACCTGGTTTTTGAGTCTTTGCCTGTTTTCTGGACCTTGTTTCTCTTGTCTGCCCTCACTGGATCTATTCACCTGTTGGGACTGAAAACATGGTAACTAGAACCTGTGCTCTGGATTTGTTTTTGTTTGTCTGCCTGCCCTTGTATATCTGGTTGCCTGTTTGGACCGATTCCCTTCGTCCTGACCCCTGCCTGTTATTGATCATTAAACTGAGTGTTACTGTAACCTCCCTGTCTGTGAGTTGTGCACTTGGATTCTCACCTGTGGGTTTCTCCTGGGGAACATTGCATATTAATCTTTGCTGGCGGTCTTCCATACGGAAACCAAATTATCTTAGTAACCAACCTCTGTTGCTGGCAAGTATAGCCAACTTCTTCAGAGAGATGGGTCGCCTCAACGGTGTGTCTTGTTGTGAAAATCGTGCAGAAAGAAGCTGAGAGGTATTGAGAAATTGCACTTGATATCCTGAAAGTGGTTATCCTCAATTTCTTCAGTTTCGGTGGACCTGGCATCATCTGGTGGTCACAGTTGTTAATTTCCATACCAAAAATCCCAGCATTGGATTTAAAGTGATCCAGAATGCGCCGAATGTATTCACATGCAAGCCACAATCTTCGATAGCTGCATAATATTTTTTATTTTTTGGGGAGATTTTTCTCCCCCCTTTTTTCTCCCAATTGTATCCGGCCAATTACCCCTCTCCTCCGAGCCGTCCTGGTTGCTGATCCAACCCCTTTGCTGATCCGGGGAGGGCTGCAGACCACCACATGTCTCCTCTGACACGTGTGGAGTCGCCAGCCGCTTCTTTTCACCTGACAGTGAGGAGTTTCACCAGGGGGACGTAATGCGTGGGAGGATCACACTATTCCCCCTCCGCCCCAAACATGCACCCCGACCGACCAGAGGAGGCGCCAGTGCAGCGACCAGGACACATACCCATATCCGGCTTCCCACCCGCAGACACGGCCAGTTGTATCCGCAGGGACAGCCGACCAAGCTGGAGGTAACACGGATTCGAACCGATGATCCCCGTGTTGGTAGGCAACGGAATAGATCTATGCTACCCGGATGCCCGGCAGTTGCTCCAACAGTCCACTGGACAAACTGAACAGACTTTTTTTTACCGACTTTAAATGGGCGTTACAATAAAAGTCTTGCCGAGGTCTTGATCAGTACAGCACTGTGCGGACTACGACGAAGATCCCGAAGGGGTAAGCAAGCCAGAGCGCTTGTTAAACTGCAACAGTGGGGATTTAGAACCACACTCCCATCAATCCACCTGGTGAATGTCCGCTCTCTGGCAAACAAGATGGACGAACTGCTACTCCTAAATGGAAAAAACTCGGACTTTTCCAGATCTTCCGCTGTGTCTCACTGAAACCTGGCTTATTGAGCATATCACGGACAGTACACTTCATCTGCCACAGTTCCAACTCTTCCAGGTGGACCGCGAAATGGAGCTATCGGGGGGGGGGGAGGGGTGGCAGCATATGCTTCTACAGAAACGAAGGTTTGTGTACGGATGTCACATTGTTGAAGAAATCATGCATGTCTCATTTAGAGACCTTTTTCATCAACTGTAAACCATGCTGTTCACCGTGGGAATTTTCATAATTTATTCTGGTCTGTGTCTATGTCCCACCCCAGGTCTGTGTTAAAGAGGCGTTAAAACACCTGGTTGATCAAATTACAAACATGGCGCACAAATATCCAGACTCCCTACTCATTATCCTTGGGGATTTTAACAAGGTAAACCTCAGCCACGAACTGTCAAAATGCAGACCGCATGTTAAATGTCCCACCAGAGACAAAAACACTCTGGGTCATTGTTACACAATATTAAAGGATGCGTATCGCTCTCCTGTGCAGCCTTGGGCCTATCTGATCACTGTCTGATTCATCTTATACTAACCTACGGTCAGAAACTAAAATCTGCAAAGCCTGTGGTTAAAACTGTGAGGAAATGGACCAGTGAGTCAAAACTGGAGCTCCAGGCCTGCCTTGACTGCACTGACTGGAGTGTTTTTAAGACTGCAATCTACAGATCTGAATGAAAAGCCTGTGACAATTAGCGAGCAGCAGTATGGTTTCATGCCACAAAAGAGCACTGCAGATGCGATGTTTTCTTTGAGAATGTTGATTGAGAAGTATAGAGAAGGCCAGAAGGAGTTACATTGTGTCTTTGCAGATTTAGAGAAAGCATACGACAGGGTGCCGAGAGAGGTGTGGTATTGTATGAGAGAGTCAGGAGTTGCAGACAAGTATGTAGGAGTGGTGCAGCATATGTATGAGGGAAGTGTGACAGTGGTGAGGTGTGCGGTTGGAATGACAGATGGGTTCAAGGTGGAGGTGGGATTACATCAAGGATCAGCTCTGAGCCCTTTCTTGTTTGCAATGGTGATGGACAGGTTGACGGACAAGATCAGGCAGGAGTCTCCATGGACAATGATGTTCGCAGATGACATTGTGATCTGTAGCGAGAGTAGGGAGCAGGTTGAGGAGAGCCTGGAGAGGTGGCAGTATGCACTGGAGAGAAGAGGAATGAAAGTCAGTAGGAGCAAGACAGAATACCTATGTGTGAATGAGAGGGAGGACAGCGAAATGGTAAGGATGCAAGGAGTGGAGGTGACGAAGGCATATGAGTTTAAATACTTGGGGTCAACTGTCCAAAGTAATGGGGAGTGTAGGAGAGAGGTGAAGAAGAGAGTGCAGGCAGGGTGGAGTGGATGAAGAAGAGTGTCAGGAGCGATTTGTGGCAGATGGGTACCAGCAAGAGTTAAAAGGAAGGTTTACAAGATGGTTGTAAGACCAGCTATGTTATATGGTTTGGAGACAGTGGCACTGACGAAAAGACAGGAGGCGGAGCTGGAGGTGGCAGAGTTGAAGAGGCTAAGATTTTCACTGGGAGTGACGAAGAAGGACCGTTTCATCTGTCAGCCTGTTTCTCTCTTTTGACTTGATGTGCTTCATTGTTGAGAAGCTGCTCTCGCAGATGTATGTGCTCCCAAACATGCTGGCCATTAAGAGTGCAAAATCCCTGAGGAGTGGAAAGCGGTACTTGGGTAGTAGTCTCTAAAATGAAAGTCCTCTCTCATTGTGCTTTGCTTGAAATAAGGGGTCTGACTAGTTTGCAAAGTTTAAGCTGCAACTCTGGGGGTTGCTCACTGACAGCAGCAGAGAGGGGGTCAGTGAATAATGCAATTCGTGGCTTCATGGCGTGGAAATCTTGAACGTGTTCCTTGCACTGCTGCTGCAGTGTTTCCATGTCTGCTCTGTACTTGAGAAATGTTTTCTCACATTCAGGGACATCTTTGCACATCTGTTCACAGGTGGGAAAGTGTGCCAAATTTGGATGGTCCGATGAAAAGCCTTCTTTGAACAGGGCTAATTTACGCTTAAATGCATTCATGTGTGCATAGAGATCCGACACAGTTTGGCCTCTTCCCTGCAACTGCATTTTAAGGTGATTAAGATGCGAGGTAATATCTCTAAGGAAGGACATGTCGCAGAGAAAATCTGTATCCCTGAGTTTACTGCAGTAAGCACTTGTATCACATCGAATACTGTCATCCAAGAACAGTAGAATATCAGTGCGCAGCACAAAAAACCTCTCCAAGCACTTCCCACGGCTCATCCATCTGATCACAGTGTGCGTCTGTAAATCCCAATAAGTGGCACTTTATACAAAAAGGTTACAAACTTCCTATGATTGAGAGATCTGTTGCCCCCTCGAATGAGATTGGTAACCCTGGTAACTATAAATCCATGACATGGCTGAATTTCATTGTCTTGGCACAGAGGGCCTCCTGTAAGATCAAAAATGAAATAGAATTTAATCTGTGATAAAAATTCTCGTTAAGAAAACCCACATTCATAACCATGTATTAATAGTTGGCTAGCAATAATGTTACCCATCGAATGATCCAAGATGGTGGTGCGCTGGACGCAGCGGCTACTGTGGTTCCCTGTTCCCCTCATTTCATTTTTAACATGTGCCTGCACATTGTTTTTAATGACAATAAATTGAATTGAATTGAACTTATGATGCAGTGCAATATTGGACAGTCAATTCTGCTCTATTGGAGCAGCCCGGCGAATCCAATGCATCTTCCTCGCAGTGATGGTGTGCCCTCAGTAACAACAGCTGAAAGCTTGTCAAAGCCCCCATGCTCACTTACAACACTTTTAACGACATTGAAAACATCCTTGCCCTTAGTGTCATGCAAAGACACTAATTTCAATAACTCCTCGTGCCCTTCAAATGAACTGTCAATGGCTCTTGTATATATGATAAGCTGACTAACATCGATCACATCTGTACACATCCAACAGTAAGGAGAAGTACTGTAGTCATGCATGCCTTGTTTTAGCTTTCCCTCGACATGATTTTGAATGTCAAAAATTCTTCACGTCACTGCGATAGGACAGAGAGACTGTTTCAAAGTTCTTAGCCATGTTATCTCCAAAACCTTTAGCCATCTCTCCTGCACATAGTTTCATTGTTTCGCCATCTGACAAGGGCTTCTTTGCTTTAGCAAGCTCAACGGAAATAGCATAAGATGTCTTGAGAGAGGACTCCTGTGTGGACGTGGCTTTGGTGAAAAGGCTCTGCTGTCGGTGTATTTTTCCTTTGAGGTCAGCGATGATAGTGGCTCTGGCACCTCTGGTGTACATGCCATATTTGTCTTTGTGCGTGGTATTGTAGTGATGATTCAAGTTGAAATCCTTCATGGCTGATTTTGTTTCCAGGCGCACTAAACACATAGGTTTGCCTTTGAATTCCGTAAATATATATTCTGTTTCTCATCATGCCTGGAAGACACAGTTCTCTAGGTCACGTTTTCTTTTTTTTGCCACTCATGTCTCTCCTCATCACGTGTCATTGTGGAAGAGGTGCGCCGAGACCAAGACGGGGCCATGTGCAAGCAGTTGCTTGGCTACAGGCCTCTTGTGTTTCGAGGGAGCGCCCTCTATTAGTGGACAATATAATTACAATTGGGATCCGATTCAAATGTTGTCAAAGGGCTCATTTGCTTCCAACGCCTGTGAAACCAACAATTTATTGACATTAAGAAATTGACCCGCGGGCCGTACTGAGTGAGGATGGGGGCCGAATGAGGCCCGCAGGCCGCTATTTACCCATGTCTGTGCTATACTGCACTGTACAGGCAGGTTACTTACATAAGTAACCTGCTAAAATCTATTTCAGCATCTCTGATATATTCGCTGCACCACTGCACTTTTCATTCATTCAGTCATTATCCAAACCGCTTATCCTTACTCAGGGTCATGGGGATGCTGGAGCCTATCCCAGCAGTCATTGGGTAGCAGGCGGGGAGACACCTTGGACAAGCCGCCAGTTCGTCACAGGGCCGACACACACACACATTCACACCTAGGGACAATTTAGTACGGCCAATTCACATGACCTGCATGTCTTTGGACTGTGGGAGGAAACCGGAGCACCTGGAAGAAACCAGGGCAGACATGGGGAGAACATGCAAACTCCACACAGAGGATGACCCCCAAGGTTGGGCTACCCTGGGGCTCGAACCCAGGACCTTTTTGCTGTGAGGCAACCGCGCTAACCACTGCGCTGCCGTGCTGTCCGTTGCACTTATCACCTCTTATTTCGCCTCTATATGTCAATCCTTGTGTATATATCTGAAGATTGTTGTGTTGTAGTGTTGTTATTCCATGTTTTGCCGATCCGAGGAGGGCTGCAGACTACCACATGCCTCCTCCGATACATGTGGAGTCGCCAGCTGCTTTTCACCTGACAGTGAGGAGTTACGCCAGTGGGATGTAGCACGTGGGAGGATCACGCTATTCCCCCCAGTTCCCCCTCCCCCCTGAACAGGCGCTCAGACCGACCAGAGGAGGCGCTAGTGCAGCAACCAGGACACATACCCACACCTGACTTCCCACCCGCAGACACGGCCAATTGTGTCTGTAGGGACGCCCGACCAAGCCGGAGGTGACACGAGCCTTCGAACTGGCGATCCCTGTGTTGGTAGGCAATGGAATAGACCGCTACGCTACCCGGATGCCCAATTAAAAAAATATATATCAATTTTGATTTCATGTGGACAAGATTGCATTGTGAACTTAGCCTACGTGCCTATTGTTTGTGTGTGTGTGTGTGTGTGTGTTTGTTTGTGTGTTACCTTCTGCAAAGTAAACTCCATGCATTCTCTTGTAGTTCCACTAACTTGGCCAAACAACCACTTATCCCTTCAGCCATTGACATGGCAACCTATTTGCAGAGTGTAATGTACATCCACTGGACACGTGTCGGGTTTCAGACCACAGCATGGTACCAAGCAGCTATGTTAGTCAATGCTTGCTTTCACAGAAATAATATTCTCAGTAATTATTTTCCTGATCCCCTGCAGTTAACGCTCCAGACATGTAATGCAGATGGAAATAAATACTTGTACTTCAGTGGGTGTTCATTGTGTTTGAGCCCAGGCAAATACCATTAACCATTACCATTTACTGTTTTGGGTTCAGGTGTCACTAATGACTCACGTCGCTGTACTTACCACTCAAAGTGTCTAACAAAATGGAAATACCACAGACACAAACCTGCAAATAGCCCACTGAATAGATTGTTTCCATTACTGTGCTTCACAAATGACATGTTGTATCGCAGGTAAAATTGTGTACCAATAGTTATGTGTCCTTCAAAGCATTTCTATGTACATTATGAAGTATCGCATTAGAAAAGCTGGATGGAAGAGACAAAATTTGATCAAGTTTCCGCTATATCGTGGAGAGAAAAAAAAGCACACTCGTTTGAGGTGGCTTTTGGTTTTGTTGGTTTATATATATTTTTCATAATTATAATATTCATAAAATTTTTATCATAATATTTATAATAAGGCCATGTTACATTTTTAATTCAGCAGTATGTGTTGTCCATTTTGTTTTTCGGGTACTATTTTCACTTTTTCAATTTTGCTATTCAAGTTCGATCACGTCTGTCTGAAGTTTAAATTGTTAAAAAGAGTGTTATCGTTGTTAAAATGTTAATTTTGGCTTCAGTCATTTCCTAACAGACATACTAACATGTGCAATGCATTAATATCTCAGTTGGGTATTTATCTGACGGCCTGGTGGCCTGTCCAGGGTGTCTCCCCGCCTGCTGCCAGGTGACTGCTGGGGTAGGCTCCAGCATCCTTGCGACCCTGAGAGCAGGATAAGCGGTTCGGATAATGAAATAATAACGGTTTATATTTATGCGCTAAATGGGCGATGGAAATGCATTTTTTTGAACAAAGGGAAATGCATATAGAATTTGATCCCATGATCAGCTGTTGATATTCAATGGCCCAGCTTCCTTGTGGTTGTCCAAGTGTGGACATTTGATATAGGACATGTAAATGTTCAGGTTTTTATTTGGTGACGCAAATCTCATGGAAACACAACTAATTCTCATGACATTTTTTGCGACTTTAGAAAAGTTCACTCAAAACTTGCTTGACAAGTGAATGGAAACAGCTAGTTATTCCTTCCTGTATAGATGGACTATTAGCAGGTGGTAATACGTGTTACGTGTAACTTTGGATGAACTTTTTTTTTTTGAAGCACATCGGATTATTGGGAATTGAGTCGACGCTTACTTTTTCTGAAAGAATAGTATACAAACCTTCGGCATATCGGTTCATCCTCTTATGGGAAAGAAAGAAACAAAGTGAGGTAGCGACAGAAAAAGGGAAAAGATGGTAAAACCGAGGCAAGGAATGGGGAGAGAAAAAGCTGTGGACGTGGTGCTGGAGGAGTGTTTTCTTGTCTAACCAAATCAAGTAGTCTGCAAAAAAATTGTATTGTGGGGTAGCAGGAAGTTGCCGCTGGTGCTGCAGTTCCAATGCAACTGGCCACGTTTGCTCTTTCGACATGTAGAGACCGTGTTATGACGGTAGACTAACCTTTTATCAAAATTTGACTTTTTCAAAATTAATTTTAGCTGTTTTTCTGCTTTTGTTTAGACACAAAAGTTGAAGGTGATAGAAAAGATGTTGAGGAGAGGGAGTAGGATGGGACTATGCCAGTCAAGTATAATATATAGCTGCATGATATCCAGTTAAACAGACAGTTCACCCCAAAATCAAAAATGCATGTTTTTTTTTTCTCTTACCTGTTGTGCTATTTATCCATCTAGATCATTCTCGTGTGAGTAACCGAGTTTTGGAGATCTCGGCCACAGAGGTGTCTGCCTTCTCTCCAATACAATGGAACTGGATGGCACTCGAATTATGTTGCTCAACGCGCCAAAAAACATACATTTGAAAAACTCAAAAGCAATGTCTCTTTCCAGAAATCATGACCCTGTTACTGAAGATAATCCACAGACCTTGTTGTGAGCAGTTTCGTGTAGGTGTAGTTCGGTCTAAGAAAATAGTTCCTGCATGAAACTGCTCACAACAAGGTCTGTGGATTATCTTGAGTAACCGGGCCATGATTCCTGGAAAGAGATATTGCTGTTGATTTTTTTCACATGTATTTTTTGGCGCTTCGGGCAGCACAAGCCGAATGCCATCCGGTTCCATTGTACTGGAGAGAAGACAGATATCCCCACGGCCGATATCTCCAAACCTCGGCATCTCACGCCAAAACGATCTGGATGGATAAATAGCAGTACAGGTAAGAGGAACAACACGCATGTTTGATTTTGGTGTGAACTGTCCCTTTAAGTCCCGAGGACCCCACCCCCTCTCGGATTTTACATTGACTACGAGTCGGAGGCTCTGCTCCGTGACGTGCGTGCATCGTGTTGCCAAATCTGTGTGCAGCTTGACTTGAGGAACACATGAAGAATCCATTTTGGAAAAATTTCCCGGAGGTTTAACACTAAATACTGTTTCACTGACGTGTTGTAATGAACTCCCTTAAAAGCCCCTTTTTAAAAAAAAAAAAAAAAAAAGCCTGAAACTAAAACTGAAGAATTTTCTAAATTGCCCTTTATATTGGACAAGAAAGGCTCGGCTGTATGTGCTTTCAACAGTACATACTATATGATTGTGTGGGGCTCATTTTGGAAAACCTACCCTGTCCTGCCAGCGGCGGAGACATGAAAGCGGGGGATTTGGCAGGAGATGGGGGGAGATGGGGGGTTGCCGAGCACGTCGACGTGCAGCAGGAATAACACCGGGTGAGATGTTGTTATTGCAAGGCCGCTGCTGATTTAGGGCTATTACAGAAAAACTCTGTGGGGGTTTTAACGTTAACTGCTCTTCCACATGCGCACGCGCTCCAGCACACGTTGACACTCGCACACACGGCCACTCGTATTTACATTCGAACCCAAGTATACAACAGGGTTTTACTTTTTTTTTTTTTTTACGTTTTGGAATAAGAGCGACTCACAAAATACATTTTGTTAGATGGCAGATTTTGTACTTTTAGCAGCAGTGGAATATGCTCCAGTACACAGCACGTGCAAGTAGTCCGTTACCGGTTGTGAACCAATAAGATGTGTCTTCCGGCCATACGCATGCACGCACGCACGCACGCACGGCTCGGCGAGGGATCGAGTTCTCCACTCGGAGAGGAGGGGTGTGAGGTTGTCTGACGTGGAGTAAATCTCGTGTGACAGAATCCAAACTGAACCGAGGTGTGGCTCCAGACACAATGTGATGGGGCCCGCCCCGACGCATTACCGTCCACCAGGGGTAGTGTGTATGGGTTGGCTTGCCGGAGTGTGTGTGCATGTATGTGTAAGACAAAGCATACGTGTGTGTGTGTGTGTGTGTGTGTGTGTGTGTGTGTGTGTGTGTGTCTGCAGCGTGTGCATCTGGGCCCTCTTTACTCCGATGTGGTGAGCAGCCAATCATTTCTTCCAGTCTAATTAGCACACATGTAAATTCCGGATTGCCGTGGCGCTCATCCAGGGACAACCAACTGCGACATGGCAACTGTTCACAATGGGGAGGGGGGGGGCTGTGTGTGTTTGTCTGCCCTTGTGTGCGCGTCTCAACTGGGTATGAGGGAAAGACGTGTCACAGTTTAAGGGGAGGTGTCCGTCCATGCAACGTTGGCCTATGAAGTGCTGCGTTTTTTTCATTACACGCACATGTTCGTGTAAGGACGGCCCCCACCAATAAGAGCAACAACCACTCCTCTCCTGTTTCTTGTTAAACACCAATAACACAAACGCCACACACTTGTCATCCTCCACCGTGACGCACACGTTGGATAAAGACCAGCATGCAGAGTCTTATTTCCTTTTTCTCCAGTGTTCAGATCTACTGAAGTTAATCCTGATCTGAGCCATGTGATCATACGAGTACCAGGGATGCGTCTGTACACTGTGCATGCCACGGAGCTCGATGGTTAACCCACACCTGACAGGATCTGGCTGGACTTGGTGGGCCTGGGTTGGATCAAGGTGAAATTTTCCGTCAGATGCTTTCGTTCTTTCATTTAGGACTTAGTTTGTGTGTGGGGGGGCAAATAAAACCTTGAAAAATTCTCTTATTAGCAGTTTAACTCAAATCTTCTTGGGTGGAAAAAGACGGCGTTAGGATTTTGATTGGCTCATATTTCCAGGCCGTGGTTTAGTATGCAAACAATACAATAAGCTGCACAGTGTGCAGACGGTGCAGAGCACATGACCCAGAAACTGGGGGGCAGGGGGGCGGGAGATGAAGGGTGGGGCGTTTTGAGCTTGAGGAGGGCGCACATCACACCTGATCTAACAAGACATTGTTTCCTCGTTGGCACTGGCGGGGAGGGGACGGGCGTAGGTGGAGGAGGGAGGCTGGACGAGCGCGGATAACGACAGGGAGAATACATACATGAATAAATAAGGGCAAAAGGCAAACGGAGCCCAGCCATCAGTCCGATTTGGCCGAGCCTCGTCGCCTGCTCGTTCGCTCACAGCTGGGAAGTTCATGGTAACTTGGCTTGGGTTTAAAATAAATAAATAAGAATAAAACGGGCACCGTCGCCCCGAACGTTGGGCGCACCTAGATGTCGACTGCCAAATGCATGTGGCAGATGTCAGCACATGTAGAAAGCTTCCTTTTTTCCTTCCGCCGATGTTTGGAACGCCACAAGGAAGGGGCTGTTGGGTGGTGGTGGTGTGTGTGTGTGTGTGTGTGTGTGTGTGTGTGTGGCAAAAATAAAGATAATATCAAGACACTGAGTACATCATTATAGCATAAGGAATATTCATAAAAGAAAGAAATGAGATCATGTTAATGGGGAAGGCTTTCCTCGGAGTTTGTCTCTTTAGTATCGAGTCCAACTGAAAATGACTCATTGTTTGTTTGGTTTTCATTGTGTAGTGTTTTAATACTGATTCCATTATTTAACCAACTCTACTTGGAGAGCAAAAACGATATTGTATCGAGGTGCAGCGCTTCATAGTGAAAAGTGGTAAAAACTACGCAGGATATAAATGAGTAAGAAGTCGTCATGACTCTTGAAGGATTTTCCTTCCTTCCTGTCACATGCGGCGAGAAGCGGGGCATGTTTTCAAAGAGGAAAGAACGTGGCCTCTGCGTGCTGAAATTCGGCACGTGAGAATGTGATCAGAATTCAAACCTGTAAATCAGTAATTACTGTACATCAGCCATACCACCGAGTATGCTGTGTGTGTGTGTGTGTGTGTGTGTGTGTGTGTGTATGTGTGTGTGTCCATCGTTAATACTCGCTCCCAACTCACCAGAAACAATTTTTCTGGGATCCACTCGACAGTTA
Source organism: Lampris incognitus (assembly GCF_029633865.1). Taxonomy (NCBI): domain Eukaryota; kingdom Metazoa; phylum Chordata; class Actinopteri; order Lampriformes; family Lampridae; genus Lampris; species Lampris incognitus. The sequence goes on along the minus strand of NC_079228.1, from coordinate 32,957,832 downwards.
ATTCTGGAATGAAACTCCCGCAGGAACGCTTTTGAGATCCATTTCTTTGGGCATGTGTGTATGCACCAGCAGCAATCCAAACCAGCACATCTAACATATAAATACGTGTGTGTGTGTGTGTGTGTGTGTGTGTGTGTGTGTGTACACGGCTGACTCAAAGCCTACCCTTTGAAGTGAAGCAGCAATGAGGGGAAGTTAATTACGTCCCATTATGCAGGCTGGGTGCGACCATGCACCAGTTAAGGCCATGTTTTTCCCTTTAATTAACTAGAAAGCCAAGCGTTCGCCTGTCAGGGAGTTGCTAAAAGAGCATTTCAGAGGGAGAAAACCCTCGGGGCGCCAATGAGAGGGCGCTAGCACCGGCCACATGTTAATGGCGAGGTGTTAGCATCTTAAAAACCACGTTATCGCCAGCCACTCACGGCAATCGTTGGGGGAACGTGCAAAGGGAAATCTCGGGACGGTCTCGAGGGGAAACCGGCGAGCTCTTTGACTCTAAGAGCACTACAAGACGAGCATGGTTGGGGGATATTAAGGAACTTTTATAACTGCTTTAAAAGCACTGAAAGTGCTCAAGTGGTAACTTATTAATTAGCGAGTCCTTTGGATGGCTTGTGGATATGCTGCCCAGTCGCCCAGGCGGGAACTTTTAAGCCCTCAGTACCTTCCTCAGTCGAGGGAAGTCTTCTTTAAGCTGATTGGTTTCTCACATGAGATGCCGGGGTTAAGATTTGTCACATTAAAGCAGCACACATTTAAATGAATAAACGATTAAAAAAATGAAAAAGGCCAATTACATCGGAAATCACTAAAGTGTTTGAGCAAAAAAAAAAAAAATCTAAAAATTAGTTATATTCTAATATGATCTGGAAGACATTTGATTTGTAAATGGAAAATATGATTTTGGAGCAGTCTATGATCATTTAGAATACAAATATATATTTTGTGGGTTATAACAAGCATGCAAATGTAAACACACCAGCTTTCAGTCTCACAGTAAGTGTAGTGCTCACGTTTAACTGCCCTAGGGTGTCGGTCTTTGTGTAAAAGCGCCGCACCTTGTCAGAGTTAATATTAAAATAACTTTAATCTAAGCCAGTGGTTGGGTGAAAGCGTTTAAACACAGGCTGCCATAATACAGTCATAATTTAAATTATATTATATCCCTGCGGCCTGTCCAGGGTGTCTCCCCGTCTGCCGCCCAGTGACTGCTGGGATAGGCTCCAGCATCCCCACGACCCTGAGAGCAGGATAAGCGGTTTGGATAATGGATGGATGGATATTACATCCAAAGCTACTTAATGATCCTAACCCTCAAAATAAGCAAACATTTTGTAAATTTAGCAGCATGTCATTGTCTATATAAAAATGGTCCTCATTGTATTACAATTCACTCCATTGGTACTACTTGTGTATTTGGTGATGGCACATGCAAGAGTTGTTTATCTAAGGATGGAGATAATAAATCCAACAGTAAATCCCTGTTTTTGATATTACCGTTGATAATTTATCTTTGCCTCTTTTCTGTTTTAAGGACTAATAAAATGGTGAAATATGATTGACAATTTTGTGCAGTTTTAGAGCACCTAAGCAATAACTGTGTTTCACCACAACTTTGCTTGACAACATTTTGGAGCTTGAGAATATTTTGGTAATGTTAAAAAAAAAAAGCCAAAAACATTTCCAGCCTCACCAGGATCTCTTGTGGGGTGTTTTTTTTTCTTTTTCTTCCTCTTCCGTCATCACTGCAACCACAAATGTTTTCACTGAATGTTGCTTTCATCAAAAGTTACTTTACAATTTTGGATGATTTGTTTTTAAGGTTATGACAAAACTTGACGAAGAGAGATTTCCTATTCCCTTTCAAACCAAGTATTCCTTTTCATCATTTACACAGTCTTTATATTCCTCAAAACTGATGAAAACATTCAGAACATCGCTTGGTTTTCGACGTTCGCAAAATCCTGGAGGTAGCGTGCTCCCATACAGTATTTCATGTGTTCAGGAAGTGGCAAAAAAAATAAATGCTGTCACTTATAAGTTCGTTTTCGACTCGTTTAAAGTGACGTTGATTTTACTGAATGGGGTGGACACTGGCTGCCGTTGCTCAAATCCAACTTATTTACCGTCCTGTCATCTTTCTATTTGAGCATACAGCTGAACAGGATTGGGGAAAAAGGAGACGTCGAACTCACCATTAGATTGACGACTCACAGTCAGCTGTTAAAAACAGGAGCAGCGTGCAAATCTAATGTTTGGTCACGAGCAGATAATAACTTAACATGTGTTTTGAGCAGCATGCTGACGGCACACACACGCGCGGCGCTTAGCTTCCATGGATATAATTGAGCAGCTATGGTGTTACTCACGCTAAAGAACGTCTATGCAAACCTCCTCACGCCGTTTGCCTGAAAAAGTGACACGACTGCAAAGAATTAACTTGTCAGGCGCCCCTGCTGCAGCTATACATAAATACTGGATTATTTTTTTTTAATTGGTGTGTGACTGTCTTTCCAGCGACGTGCTCAGTGGGATTACAATAGTTGCAGGTAGACACGTTTCCAAGGCGAGCAATTAGATGGAGAAAGACCGCATGAAATCTGATGATTACTGTTAAGCAGAAGGAATATTTATTGAATTAAGAAGATGCCCCCCCCTTTGCCTTGGCTGCTATCTTGGTCATTTCACTTTGCTATTCTGATGCCGTAATGATATTTATCCCCAGAGATGGCCAACGTTGTCCGTTTCACTTTCCAGACTCTCTGTTTTGTCTCCTCCTTGGTGTTTGGCTGCTCATTATGAGTCTGATATTTGTTGACCTTTGTCCGTCAAACGATTTCTTTGGTCAAAGTTTTCCTTGGTGAGTGATGGGGATAATATCCATGCCATAAGATGGTACCGAGGACAAAAGAATAGAAAGCTTTCTGTGGTTAAAGGAAGAATTTATCATCATAGGACGCGGCACAGGATCTCAGGACTACTGTGGACAGAAACTGAGAGACTTTGGTTCAAATTCAGAATTTGGATGTATCCTTGCTTTTTAGAAATCTAAATCAAAATATGAAGGATTAGATATTTGCACAAACACGCATTCCATGCATATAATGAATATATGCTAAAAACAGTACTGTGCACCACCAAAGGGTGGTGCTAACCACAAACTGAATGTCTTGTTTTTACACACACTCACATGCAACCCTGTGTGCATGTTTTTAGAAAGAGAACGATTGATATTAGTCCAGCTTTGCCCAAATATCTAAAATAATATGCCTAATGTGATAATACACACACACACACACACACACACACACACACACACACACACACACACACACACACACACACACACACACACACACAGACATACACACTTTTCCTCCCTCTACATACTATATTGACTGGACCAAGGGTCAATGACTGTGCAGATGACAGCCGAGTTGTTATTAATGGGCACTGCGTTCCAATATCTCTGTATCTTTGCTGGGAAAATGGTCTGTCTCTGAAGCCCAACCACACCCCCATCCCCCACACTGGGCTCCAACAGTCTGGCTCCACTGTGTAAAGAGATCCAGGCTCGTCTCTGTTCTTTACCCTCGTCTAACCTCATGAACTAAAGAGATGTGTAGAAAATCGATAATTAAATGTGCTTTCGGAAGTGAAGTTAAGAACCAGCTTATAGATGTTACCGGAAGTGAATATAGCACAACACAGTCACTAATGAATTTGTGTGCATGAGAGAGAGAGAGACAGAGAGAGAGAGTGAGCGAGAAAGCCAGGTGTAAAAATTCACATAGCTCTGTTAGAAAAAGCTCATTAGAGACCATTTTACTGTACCAGTAAAATCAAGATCAATGATTCTGCTCTTGGCACTGGGTCTTATTTGCAGTGAGATTCGTAAAGCAGTATTTGAGTTCAGAAAGAGATAGCGATGGAACCAGAAAGCAGGGCAACATTTGGTTTGTGTGCCGTCAATAGAAGCAGAAACGTGGACTTGGAGTGACGGTAGAGGAGGACTTACATCTTCCTAACATGCTGTCTGCTTATTGAGCGTTATCGTCTATTAGATGACAACTCTCACCATTTGCACCTTATCACCTCTTATTTTGCCTGTATAAGTCAATGCTTGTGTATATATCTGAAGACTGCTGTGTTGTAGTGTTGTTATTCTATGTTAAGTACACTGAGAGAGCCACAAAACCGGAGTCAAATTCCATGTATATGCAAACCTGCATGGCCAATAAACATGATTCTATTACACCGCCATTTTATTCTCCAAGTGCAAACAGTATTCTGAAGCCCTCTTGCCTCCGTAAAATATACTGTGTAGCCCCCCACCCCCACATCCCAAAATCTTGATATTATTGATAATCGATAACCTTTATTTTTGTTTTCGTGCTTCGCTGTCAACTTGTGAAAGTCAGGGCTAGGGGTGGGATGATAAAAATTTCATGTCACGATTATCCTGGCCAAAACAAATTGTGATTCACGGTATTATCCCGATAATTCAAAAGATGCTTAAAACTCTTACCATGGCAACAAACATAGTGGAATTTGTTTTACAGGTAGTACCCAGGATACGAATGTCCGACTTACGAATGTCCATACTTACGAACCGACCTCCATAAAGCCTATTATTCTAAAAAATTGAGTTACACACAATGGTTCGTACTAACGAACGGATGGACTGCTTTTTTTTTTTGATCCCCCCCCCCCTTTTCTCCCCAATCGTACCCAGCCAATTACCCCACTCTGAGCCGCCGTCCCGGTCACTGCTCCACCTCCTCTGCCGAGCCGAGCGGGCTGCAGACTACCACATGCCTCATCCAATACATGTGGAGTTGCCAGCTGCTTCTTTTCACCTGTCACTGAGGAGTTTCGCCAGGGGGACTAGCGCCCCCTCTGGTCGGTCGCAGCGCCTGTTCGGGGTGGGAGGGGGAATGGCGTGATCCTCCCATTTCCCCTCCCACCCTGAACAGGCGCCCCGACCGACCAGAGGAGGCACTATTGCAGCAACCAGGACACATACCCACACCCGGCTTCCCATCCGCAGACATGGCCAATTGTGTCTGTAGGGGCACCCGACCAAGCGGTTCGTTGGCCCGAGGGAGAGCAACGCCACGCCGCCGTCGCCATTTTAAGTCGGATCACGTAAACACAGTTGTGTGCATTGTGTTTCGACTTAAATGTTTCGTGTGTTTACCCTCGTAATCACGGCTTCATAGCGTAAATCTGATGCAAGTGATGGTGATGCACCGAAGAAAAGGAAAACGATCACGATTGATATGAAAGTGGAAATAATAAAGCGTTAAGAGAGAGGTGAGAGGCGAGCCCCGAGCGAGCTCTCGTTTCTGGCGTCAAACGGCCCGCGTCCGCTGGGCGCGACCCGCTCCCAGGGCAGTGGCAGGTGGGGACTCTGAAATATGAGAAATATTTCTTTAAAGTTTTTCTGTTATACCTATACACACATTCTCTCTCTCTCGATTATAAATACTGTGCTGTAGTTACATTTATTATTATTACTGCATTATTATATTTGTGACGTTTTAGGTCAAATATATACTAAGACACATTTAACTAATTGACGCTAGATGTGAACTGTACGCAGCTGTTCTGACTTGCATACAAATTCGACTTACGAACAGAATCAAAAACTGAACTCGTTCATAATCTGGGGACTTCCTTTATTCTTCCATTTATTCACATTTCCATATCTAGGGCGGAGACCCTGCGACAGCGGGCCTCCTGGTGGGTGCCGTAGCTGGGGAGATCTGCGAGACGGGCCTTGCGCAAGACACGCTTCCATTTTATCAAACCTATCAGTCCACACTGACCGCGGGTTTTTTTACGCTTTGAGTATCTTTGTCTTGTTTAATGAAGCATAATCTGCACAGACAGCTGTTTAAATCACACAAATGTCCCGCTGTATATGTGTGTTTTGAATTTACTGAGCGTATTTTGATCAAGGCTCCCAGTCTGTCTGTGAGCTTGCCTGTTTCACTACAGGCAGACTTTTTCTTTACGTTAGTACAAAAAAATTCCGTGACGTGAAAAGGTGGTATTGGTCGTTAGGAATACAAACAAACATGTAGAGTAACAATATGCTGAATCAAAATTTAACAGTTATATAGCAGTAATGAACAAAACTTTACCCATTTTCTGTGACGCTTCAATGCTAGCGGTTTGTACCTCCAAGAATAGTCGTCAACATCTGGTTGGGTGGGCGTTTACGGAAGACGAAGTCAGTGTGGATTGGCTGACAGAACGCTTATGCATCGCTGACGTCTCGCTTCCAGTGGGTCGTCCCAGTTAGAGCCAACCCCTATCTCGAAGTTATGGATCTGACTTGCTGACAGCTTTTTCAAGTCTGTGGTGTGGAGATATTAATTATTATCTCCATTTACAGTTATCCCGATAATGGAAATTCACCACGATCAACTTTTTGTGAGTGTTTTTTATAATGACAGTCCGCAACGAAATCCTATATCATCCCATCCCTAGTAGAGGCAACAACAGCCTTGTTGCCACTTTCACTGTTGGACTTACTCTTTGGTGACTCCGAAACTTTTTATATTTGTGATCAAGTGCTGCAATTTAATGCAAACTGCCTTTTCTTAAAACTAGTTCAGTCTTTCTTTTTCTTTGTCTTTCTTTCTTTCTGATCCTCTGTTTTTATACCAAAGTGCTAAAACCCCAATTTGATTTTGATCTTCACACTCCATTCGGCAAAGTGTTAAGTAAAAGATAAAACTCAATAAGGTCTATGCTAAATTATTTATGTGAATTAAGTGGCACACAGCCTAAATCTCATTTGTTACCAGGGGAACTGATATATATCCTCTTGCTAAAGAGAAGTCCTGTGTAATTTTTCACGCATCGAATAATACTCAGAATATTTTTAGTTACACATAAGATGATTTAAATGGAGTCTGCGTAGGCAGCCACTCTTCAAATCAGGTCTCTCTTGACCCCTGTCGTTTCCATTCAAAATGTCTAAGGTAAACCCAGTCAGCTGTTATTCCTTACTTGTTACTCACTCTGTTAGACAGACAAACAGAACATTAGGCACACACACACACACACACACACACACACACACACACACACACACACACACACACACACACACACACACACACACACACACAGAGTCCAAAACACTTTTTGAAAATGAGGTAGACTGGCGAATGGCAATAGCACTACTGCACAATCCATTTCCCCTCGTCTTTGTCGTTCTGTTTCTGTCTCATCCCATCCTTTACCGGCACTGCATCTCCCTTCACAGTGCTCTTATTCACTTACACTCATGCATTTTCTGGATGTCTCTGCTTTTCTCCATCTGTCTTTCTTACTTGCACTGCCCCCTTGTCTGATCCTCTTTCTGTCTCCTTCTCCCCGCCCGCACCTCTTTTTCACAATCTGTCTATTCCTTCCCCCTCCCATCATTCCTCGTCTGCCCCCTTTCTTTCAAACCTCCTTTCAGTGTCAGTGCATTCCTTTTGACCACCCCCATACCCACCCTCTACACACACCCCTACACCATTTTCTCTTCCCATCTCACTCTTTCTTTTAATCTCTCTCTCTCTCTCCTTCTATCTCTCTCTGCCGATGGATTCCGGCTGTTGAGCTGGTGGGGCTGGTGGCCAGTATGACGGCTCGGCTGTCTGGTGTCGCGTGCGATCAGGGCGGCCGTCGCACGGCGAGGACGATCGGAGTTGAGCGCCTCCGCCTCACCGCGGGTCACCTTTCACGGGCAATTAGTGTCGGAGCACAGGCGCGCTCGCCGCTTGTCGGCCCCGCTTATTGTGAAGATCAACGGCAATCAGTCTCCGCACCCCGGCTCTGCAGTCCCTCCCGCGCTCCTTTTACATGCCTCTCGCCCTTACTTTTCCCCTGCCTCTCCTGGTTGCCTCCCTCTTCCTCTCTTTGAGTTTTCCCTTGATGTGCTTTTGTAGCACTCCAGCTGATGGCTGCTGACTGGAGATATGTAATTCCACTTTTCTCTGCTCTTTTTATTACACGCTCCCAAAATTATTCACCCGTTGTCTACCTCTCTCTCCTCATCGCAGCATGCTGAGGTAAACTACTGAGCTGAAACCATATGCCGCTATGATGGAAACCATTCACAAACCGATTCTCCTTCCCCCTTTTCAGAACATTTGTTATTTTCTTTAGCTGAGTGTGCAAACTATCTCTTGTATTTCACTCTCATGGACATTTATTTGTTTATTTATTTATTTGCTATTTCATGTAAACCCCCCCCCCCCCCAGCACCTTGCAGTCACATTGTCTGTCTGTGGCTGCCTGAAGTGCAACTTAGTGCACCTGATCACCTACTGAGGGCAGAAAATGTTTGCGTTACCATCATTTAAAGGTATGACTAGCATACTTTAACAATGGTGAGAGCAGTGATTTTAATTACAAAATGGGGACTACATTACTTTAATCCTGGTTTGATTGGGATTCAAGAGGGAGACCATTTTACTATCACAGATCAAGTAAAAGTCCACATGATTTGTGCTCAACAAGATTAGCAGTGCAGTATAAGTTAAATTGTCTGCATAATCCTTATAGCATGCTGACCCAAGGGTAGGGGGAGCTTGCTCTCGGTGTGACAAAGGAGAAGCATGTCATGTCAATGTGTGTTCATAATCAAGTAAGTTTGTGTGTACATGCATATGTGATTGTGAGTGTATTGCCCACAGTTAACTTGTTTTGGCAAAACTGAATTCTTTGGCGACAAGGTGGCGCTTTTATGTCATGGCCAGTAATAGACCCTAATCCATCCAAAACTGGCCGTTTCGTGGAATAATAAGCTGCTCACATATGCAACATGCCAAATAGATTTGTCTATGAAAAATACTATTTACAAGTCACTGAGTCTAAGCAACAGATTTGGTGTAATGTCAAGCAACACTTTCTTTGCTTTTCTGCAAAATAAATAAAACTAGGACCTGTGACTGGTTCCCATTTTCCAATGGGTTTATGTATAATATTTGGTTTTCCTGCAGAATCTTATTGCTAGTATACATCAGTAGTAAGGGTTGCTGAGTGGTAGTGATTGAAACAAGGTAAACGACCCCCGAACCCCAAGTTCCCAGATACTTGCATTCAAAAGCCTAAGAGCAGGGCCAGCTGAGTGTTTTTGTTGTATCTTGAATCCCCCCCCTAAGTTTTGGCTAGCACTTGGCAGTCCTCGGCGAACTATGCCGTAATCGCAGCTAACTGAGATCCACTGGAGGGTTCAAAAAATGTAGATGTTGGCTATCGTGTTGGATATCCAATTTCCTTCTACTTGAATTTGCTTGTCTTGGTTTCTTTAGGAGGGGCCGAGCTGAGTGTCTGTTTTGAATTGTAGTTGTTATTCAAATTGTTGTACTATAGAGGGCAGCACTCAGGTAGAAATTACACACGAGTCCTTTAAACCGTTGAACTTGACTCCATAAAGAGTCCTCTGACCTTTAGCCATTGAACACAGGAAACTCATTCAAAGTCCACTGTATTTTTTCTCCCACCAAAATGCATGCATTAAGTACCAACCAAGATAGAATGTCTTTTCTTTTTTTATGACGCACCGGTGAACAATGAAACGATCACCCTCTCTCAGATGTGAGACAATAGATTTATACAGAGACGGCATCCAATATCTGGCGCCACCAGGCATTGATTAATCATATCTGCTGGAGTGTTTCTTCCTTATCAGAGGACGGTATTAGTTTTTATCCTAATAACCACAGCTTGTGTTGTGTCTTCCTCCACACTCGTGTGTGTGTGTATGTTTTCATGTAAACGCTGTCACAATACAAGACAAGTGGAATACCACTGGGAATGGCTCAGTGGTTGTTTCTTTGGTTATAGACCGTGGTAATGACAATGTGATTGCCTTTGTGTGAGACGGGACTCGAGTACAGCATGTGTCTCAGAGACTGAACAAATAAGTGGAGAATGAGTGTCGGAGATATGCTTATTTGTGTGGAGGTGAAAGGGAGGAAGGAGAGCAAGAGGGGGAGTGAGGTTTTGGCATGTAGGATGGTGTGACTTCTTGTCTTCTCGCTGACACCGTGTGGGAGCGCAGTTTTCATTTCAGTATTCAGTGATTATGTCTCCTTTTCACCAACAGTTGAAAGTCACTGGACTGGTGACAGAGTTGGCTGTTAAGCTCAGTCAGTAACCTGCACGCAAACCTAGCGTCAAATTTGAGCTGGACAGGTACCAACTCACTGAGGATGGACGAAGACCAGCTATGGATCGGTCTCCGTCCGACAGTCCATCTGACCATCACACGCAATATGTCTGACACCACTGGTCCAATTTTGATGAGCTTTTCAGAATAGCAACGGCTGGGCTGATGTGGTGTTCCCAGCAGGCCGAAATGATCATAAACTTCAAATAAGCATAACATTCTCCCCATTCCAGCTTAAAATTTGGTATACACATGGATTTGCCTCTGTCTGAGCATTTATGCCACCTGGGACATTACAATCTGTGTCCATTTATATTTTTTGTTGATTTACAATTTTCTTCTTCTTTTTTTTTGCACATTCCACAGTCATTATCTTAACATCCAAGAGTGGAACGTTTTTAAATGTATGGTCCAGTTATTTCAGGAGGGTACCCTTTCACTGTGTAAAACAAAAAACTGAACCACAGCCTTTTCCTCACATGATTTCCAAGTGAAATGTTACCTGATTCCCCTCAAATTTTAAATAGCATAATTTCCCTTCCCTTGCACTTTAACTCGAGAGATTTGATATCCACGTGCTTCTCTCGAAGCTGGATATTTTTGTCTGCCGCGATAGGGTTAAGGACGTGGATATGATGTGTTTTGCCTTGGGAAAAAAATGTTTGAAAAGGAGAGTAGGTCATAACTCCTGCTTTAATTGTCACAGATTTAGCCAGGGGGGGCACATCATCATTCACGGGGGACAACATATTTACTGCTGTTTTATTACCCTTTTTTTTTCTTCCTTAAATCGACTTATCTGGATCAGTGTCTAAACTATCTGAGGATGTTTGTGTAGGTTGCCACGTTTGTGAAAGGACATGGTTCCTCTTAGGACTTAACCAGCAGTCAGGGGAAATGTAAGATGGCGGTGTTTGGTGTGTGCGTGTGTGTGTGTGTGTGTGTGTGTGTGTGTGTGTGTGTGTGTGCGCGTGCGTGCATGTGCATGAGGCTGCTATTCCCAGTTCTTCATATCATACCATCTAAACGTGTAGCATCTTGTGAATTGCACTTCTGCACACTCTGAAAATTATGGCCATATTGCAATGCCCACTTTTCCACATTAAAATACAAACATCACAGAGGGAAAAAAATCAAGGAAAAAGGGCATGCTCATTTGCATACCGGTCTTCATTAAAATAAGCTAAGGACAGCCAGAAGTGCATCTTAAGCCACAGTGATGAATAGCTGCCGCATCACAAAGTCAACTCAAAGTAGTCTCGCTGTAAACCTTATTTGCATCACTGCTTACTTTATTTATATATTTATTAACTCCCTTAATGGAGGACACTTACGGTTAGTCACTTGGCCTCTCGAGAAACCTCTGAAAGTGTTCTGCAGTTTAAATGGGTTCAACGTTTGATGGTGTTAGAGGGGTTGTCATTTAAACGGGGGAAAAAAGCATGGGCTGGTATGAAGTGAACACTGCAAAGAACATTAATGTACCAAATTGATGCTATTTAGAGGACATTTTAATGGTGAGCCAATGAGACCTGCATATGCTAGGTTGAGGTTGAGCTTACTAGACTTACTAGACTAAAGAATATAATCAGAAATGTCAATTGAATCAAGTTTGTGTGCAGACACAACCCCTACACAAATAACTGCAGAATAAAATTTGAGTATAGGCTGTGTTGTTTTGAGCTAAGAGAGTGTGTACACGTGCAGGAACCGTACATTTATTCTGGCAACGATAACTGCAAAAAGTATGTGTTTGCTCCAAATTATTTCAAAAATGTCGGAAGAACCAAGGTGGACACCTTTCCTGCCTTAAAACCTCAATAATGATCCACCCTGGGAAATCGATGGTTGAACAAAATATCTTCCATAACCTGCCTCTGCTGACTCTAACTTCACGAAACTGTCAGGATGTATTCTTGTATTCAATTTGATAGCAACCATTTAGCTATTTTGATTGTCAGCTAAAATATCTGAGAAAGGGGCGTCCAGGTAGCGTAGTGGTCTATTCCGTTGCCTACCAACTCGGGGATCGCCGGTTCGAATCCCCGTGTTACCTCCGGCTTGGTCGGGTGTCCCTACAGACACAATTGGCTGTGTCTGCGGGAGGGAGGCCGGATGTGAGTATGTGTCCTGATTGCTGTACTAGGGCCTCCTCTGGTCGGTCAGGGGCGCCTGTTTCGGGGGGAGTGAGAACTGGGGAGAATAGTGTGATCCTCCCACACGCTACGTCGCCCCCGGTGAAACTTCACTTCCACGTGAAAAGAAGCGGCTGGTGACTCCACATGTATCCGAGGAGGCATGTGGTAGTCTGCAGCCCTCCCCGGATCGGCAGAGAAGAGTGGGGTAGTTGGTGAAGTGCAACTGGAGAGAAAAGGGGAATAAAATTTAAAAAATAATTAAAATCTGAGAAAGTTTGTCTGTATAATTTTCACTTGAATATCTATGACTATAACCACTGTGGTTTCCCAGAACCAGTACAGTACTTACCATTATGAGGTTTAGTAGTCTTCTCTAGTTTACAGCTATGTTCATCTAAGCAGCTTGAAATGCATACAGATGAACTCGGCAATGTATGACTATGGGTGCTTCTTGGAGCAGCAGTCTCGGATGTGTGCTAACGTAGACGGTCATGACATTGTAGGCTTGCATAGGTTAATGTCTTTGTTGCGCTTTCCCTCTCGCTATTCAATGCTGAACCTAGAAAAAGCCTTAAAATTATATTTTCTTCATTAAAACGGTGTAATTATATTCTGTAGACATTCTTTGGCGAACAGTTAATTAAAAATGATTGAGTGTTATACACTAGCAAATACGGAAGGCTTTTAATTATCACCTTGCAATCTAAGTCCTCACTCGACTCTTCGTTTGTTGACTGTTCGCCACGATAAAAAAAGTGAACTTCAGGAAGATGGAAAAAAAAAATCAAAGTTTGGCAGTTTAACAGCTGATCACTAATGAAGTCTGATTCCCCAGGAATGCAGAGTTCAAGCTTGCGGGATTTCCTATCTATTTTCTTTTTTGTTTGTTTGTGTGAAAAATTAATCTGCTCTTCAAGGAAAAGCAAATAGTAAACACAGTAAATAAATTATGTTTTTTCCCTTTTTTTTGTACCCCTTGCTCTGCTCTCTGTCTCTTTCCTTTTTTTTTTTTCTGAAACGCACCCATGGGCAGTTGCGTCTCCCAGGCCTCATGCCGTGCTGTCTTTTGAACGCAAACCTGCACGGATGGGCCTTGAACGGCTGTTTCATCTAGTCATCCAGGGCCTGACGAGATCTGACTGGCTTGGTCCCGGGTGAGTCCCGCATCTCAGCAGCTAGCCATCGCTCCCTATAAGCAAACCGATCCCGAACAGCATCAGATGTTGGCTTGCATTTAAACGTTGGGCATTCAGTGAGGTAGGTATGGGATGGTGGGGTGGGGTGGGGCGGGGGGTAAAAAAAGAAAGCGGAAAAAAAACCCCACAATAATAACCAAAGATTGTGCGTTAAAGGTTGAAAAATTTGATATTGCAACAACATTTTTTCTTTTCTTTGTTACGTATATTTTTAAAGTGTAACAACGATCACAAAATCTCCAGCTGATTTTAAGATGCTAATTCACCAATGAAGTGGATTTTTTTCCTTTTTTTTTTCTTCTTCTAATGGTTGCTACTGAGTCTTATTTTTTGTTTCCTTTGTTCATTGTTTAAAGATTCAAACTCCCTTGACATCAGGAACCTGGTACCTAGTAATCTGTTAATGATTCACAGGTAACACTCACATGAGAGCTCTTAATGGAAAGCTGCCCATCGTTTTGGCTCAGTGATCACATGGAATGGCGCACTGCCTCGCTTTGTGGTCGAGAAGTGCGGCTGAATGCTATATTTACATGCATTTCACATGATTTCTAACAGCGTTAATTATGTATAAGGGCCAATTTGACTCATGCGACTACTTAGTGCTGGCTACTGTACGAATGTCAAGCAGGAATTTAACTACCAGAGAAACCGTCAGTTTGCAGCCTGTTATAGTTCCACCACAGCTACGTACAGGATACTCAAGCAAAGACGCTCTCATAATGCAAGCACTCTCATAATACTAGCACTCTCATAATACTAGCACTCTCGTAATACCAGCACTCTCATAATACTAGCACTCTCATAATACTAGCACTCTCGTAATACCAGCACTCTCATAATACTAGCACTCTCGTAATACCAGCATTCTTATAATACCAGCATTCTCATTACACCATACCAGCACTCTCATAATACTGGCACTCTCATAATACCAGCACTCTCATAATACCAGCATTCTCATTATACCAGCACTCTCATAATACCAGCATTCTCATTATACCATACCAGCACTCTCATAATTCCAGCACTCTCATAATACTAGCACTCTCATAATACCAGCATTGTCATTATACCAGCACTCTCATAATACTAGCACTCTCGTAATACCAGCACTCTCATAATACTAGCACTCTCATAATACCAGCACTCTCATAATACCAGCACTCTCATAATACCATACCAGCACTCTCATAATACTAGCACTCTCATAATACCATACTAGCATTCTCATAATACTAGCACTCTCATAATACCAGCATTCTCATTATACCATACCAGCACTCTCATAATACGAGCACTCTCATAATACTAGCACTCTCATAATACCATCACTCTCATAATACTAGCACTCTCGTAATACCAGCACTCTCATAATACTAACACTGTCATAATACTAACACTGTCATAATACCAGGACTCTTATAATACAAGCACTCTCATAATACTAGCACTCTCATAATACCATCACTCTCATAATACTAGCACTCTCGTAATACCAGCACTCTCATAATACTAACACTGTCATAATACTAACACTGTCATAATACCAGGACTCTTATAATACAAGCACTCTCATAATACTAGCACTCAGGTTACTTCTCAGTGTGTCAAAGCCTAAGGGTTGAAGTTAAACCAGCCTTCAGGACTGCAGTGCTTTAAATCTTGCTGGTATTTTTTGAGAGGAAAAGGGAAAAAAAAGGGGGGGGGGACTTCCCAGAAGCTTGCAGGCAGTGCCTTTATTTCTATTCCCGGGTGCTGATTTATTTGATTTCCATGGAAGTTTTGCTAAGCGAGCTAATGAGAAGCACGGTGCTCTTGAATGATTTAGTAGGGAGATGGAGCACATACAGAGGGAGTCTTAAGACAAATTCTCTTTTTATTCTTTAATTGGCGAGAGGAAGGAGAAAGGAGAGTTTGCAAAAAAAGACAATTAAAAGAAGGTTTATAAAACTAATTGTATGTCATTTAAACAAAAAAAGCAAAATAACAAAAGCCAGGATATACACTCACTGGCCACTTTATTAGGTACACCTTGCTAGTACCGGGTTGGACCCCCCTTTTGCCTTCAGAACTGCCTTAATCCTTCGTGGCATAGATTCAACAAGGTACTGGAAACATTCCTCAGAGAGTTTGGTCCATATTGACATGATGGCATCACGCAGTTGCTGCAGATTTGTCAGCTGCACATCCATGATGCGAATCTCCCGGTCCACCACATCCCAAAGGTGCTCTATTGGATTGAGATCTGGTGACTGTGGAGGCCATTTGAGTACGGTGAACTCATTGTCATGTTCAAGAAACCAGTCTGAGATGATTCGAGCTTTATGACATGGCGCGTTATCCTGCTGGAAGTAGCCATCAGAAGATGGGAACACTGTGGTCATAAAGGGATGGACATGGTCAGCAACAATACTCAGGTAGGCTGTGGTGTTGACACGATGCTCAATTGGTACTAAGGGGCCCAAAGTGTGCCAAGAAAATATCCCCCACACCATTACACCACCACCACCAGCCTGAACCGTTGATACAAGGCAGGATGGATCCATGCTTTCATGTTGTTGACGCCAAATTCTGACCCTACCATCCGAATGTCGCAGCAGGAATCGAGACTCATCAGACCAGGCAACGTTTTTCCAATCATCTATTGTCCAATTTTGGTGAGCCTGTGCGAATTGTAGCCTCAGTTCCCTGTTCTTAGCTGACAGGAGTGGCACCCGGTGTGGTCTTCTGCTGCTGTAGCCCATCTGCCTCAAGGTTCGATGTGTTGTGCGTTCAGAGATGCTCTTCTGCATAACTCAGTTGTAATGAGTGGTTATCTGAGTTACTGTTGGCTTTCTATCAGCTCGAACCAGTCTGGCCATTCTCCTCTGACCTCTGGCATCAACAAGGCATTTTCGCCCACAGAACTGCCGCTCACTGGATATTTTCTCTTTTTCAGGCCAATCTCTGTAAACCCTAGCGATGGTTGTGTGTGAAAATCCCAGTAGATCAACAGTTTCTGAAATACTCAGACCAGCCCGTCTGGCACCAACAACCATGCCACGTTCAAAGTCACTTAAATTACCTTTCTTCCCCATCCTGATGCTCGGTTTGAACTGCAGCAGATCGTCTTGACCATGTCTACATGCCTAAATGCATTGAGTTGCTGCCATGTGATTGGCTGATTAGAAATTTGCGTTAACGAGCAGTTGGACAGGTGTGCCTAATAAAGTGGCCGGTGAGTGTATGTCTTTAAAAAAGATTTTCTGTAAATCCAGTTTTACAATCCCCCCCCCCCCCCAAAAAAAAAAATCAAACATAATAAAAAGCACACACCACACACAACTCAAGTGACAAAACAGGAAATTTTCACATGTATATTTTGTTTTACAGAGACTTTTTGTATTTGTAGGGAAAACAACAAGGGTCACCGAAATATCCTATGCATCAAGCTCAAACACATGATAATCATAGCTCAAACTCTTCAATTTGATTCACCTACTCTCCAGTAGGCTCTTGTTGTTCCCAAAGGTAAACTGTTGCACAACAGATCAACTTTATATTACATTATATAAGATATAGATTATATCATATGACACTAAACACACAATATATGCAATAAAAGCATATTAGGTATATTGCCCGTGTGTGTGTGTGTGTGTGTGTGTGAGAGAGAGAGAGAATTTACAATATTTCAACTCAAAAAAGGTCTGGGGGGAAAAAGTCAGGTTGAATTAAATATAAACGACAAAGAGTATCAATACATGGCCAGAGATCTTGATCTGCTGTTCCACAGGCAAAGAGGTGTACGTAGCATTCCAGAGCAGAACAAGGTACATTCAGAAGTAGTGTGATTAGCATCATTTGATACTTGTCTCTTCTGTGTGAAGCTAGGATGATGAGAAAAATAACTTACTGCATGCTTTCGTACGCGTGAATATTTTTAATGGTTCGACTGAAGGATTTCTTGATGGAATATTTGTTCTTCTGGGACAAAGGTTACGAGCCTGATTCGGTCCCGTGGCGCTACCAGAGCATGGCTCTAGTCGGAGCAGCCTGCTGGACCACCCCATCAAGCTGTGCTTTGACCCATAACTGACCTAGTCATCGCTGCTGTGAACTGTACCTCAGAAAGGGATTGAAGTCCAACGTGTTTGCTGTAAAGAGTTGTGTGCATGGACTCAGACCGCAAAATTATTAATGAGGGTTGCTGACTGAACATCAACTACACCAACATGGTGTGCAAACAAATTGCTTAGACCTAAAATATCAATCAGTAATGTAACCGATGTCACATTATTGACTGATTAAAATCCCAAAATGTATTTTGAACAAACTTGTGAGAATATGCTGTATTGTCCATAAGCTTGCGTGGCATAATAGCGATGTACTTTCCAAGCTCTTCCAAATTTTACTTCTGCGAGTTCAAAATTGACTGGCCATGTTCTTTTCGTGGAATTTTTTTTAGGGGGGGGGTGGTTTCCCCCTTTTGTCACCAATTATACTTGGCCAATTACCCCACTCTTCTGAGCCATCCCGGTTGCTGCTCCACCCCCTCTGCCGATCCGGGGAGGGCTGCAGACTACCACATGCCCCCTCCAATACATGTGGAGTCACCTGCCGGAGTTTCGCCAGGGCAACGTAGCATGTGGGAGGATCACGCTATTCCCCCCAGTTCCCCCTCCCCCCTTGAACAGGCGCCCCGACCGACCAGAGGAGGCGCTAGTGCAGTGACCGGGACACATACCTACATCCGGCTTCCCACCTGCAGACACGACCAAGACATGGCTTGGTCAGGGATGCCTGACCAAGCCGGAGGTAACATGGGGATTCGAACAGGCGATCCCCGCGTTGGTAGGGAACAGAATAGACCTCCATGCCACTTGGACGCCCTCTCTTAGTGGACTTTGGTACTCAGTCATCAGCTGTGCTACAAGAGAGCCCAAACCAAAAGCCGTATGATAATGTAACCCCAGGCCACGTTGCATGTATTTAGGTATATCCTTGTGACACTGCTTTGTAGACATTGTGGAAAAATCAAGCTTAGAATTGATAATGCTCCAACTGGTGAGGCTCACTTGTTTGTTGAGACATTGGTGTTGTATTTGGTAGTATATCTCTATCTATCTATCTATCTATCTATCTATCTATCTATCTATCTATCTATCTATCTATCTATCTATCTATCTATCTATCTATCTACAATTTGGTCTGTGGTGCTCAGAAGATGCACCGGGGCAGAGTCGGTTCAAGAGCAAAGCATTATCATGAGGCGTAAACAAACATTAATTTTGACGGAGAATGTTTGAAATGCATCTTGACAGGAAGGCTCAAAGATAAGAACTAAAGTAATAAAGGGTCCAATTACTCTGTGCAGCCTATTGAAGCCATGGTGTACTAAATAACAATATTTTTGTCTGTAGCTGCTAACTGTTAAATCAGAGTGGCGCTATCTGGTTTTGAACAATGATAAATTATGACACTAAAACCTCTAAGTGGAAGTTGTGCAAACTTGCAATTTTAAAAGTAGAAATAGATCTCTTCTGTTGGTGGGCAGCTCCAGTATAAGTTAGTAAGGGCTATTCTTAAAAACGCGTTTTGATTTTAAGTGGTTGTGTTGTTCTTGTAAATATGAACTTTGACCCCGTACAAGTGTAGCGGAAGGAGGTGTGGGCTCATGTTTATTCAGCATGCGCTAAGAACCCCTGGGACAAATCACAGTCAAGAGTGGCTGTCGCCCCTAGAGATAGAGAGAACCACCTAAGGGTGTGTAGCTAAATATGGAAATTACAAGACACTGTCCAATATGCATATTCGCTAATAGCCAATTCCTAAAAGTAAAAAAAACAGCTCCTTGTCCGTTTGCATCACCCTGTCCTCTTTTTCACAAATACCACAATGTAAAGATTGAAGTCATGATCTTGTGGAATGTGTCATTCATGTAATTAAAACCTGGCTCATGTCTCTACCCAACTTCTTCCCTTCCTGTTATGTCTATGTCTGAGGCGTGACTGGAGAGCCAGTTCTGCATTTTGTGACTGCTCACCAGAGAGCTCTGTTTGCTCAGGTCTACTTAGCCGCGGCTCAAGTTGTCATTGTTAATATAGGTTTGTATTCAATCATCCTGTCGTCTTCTGAGAAGTGTGTGAGTGACAGATTTAAGAGGCAGCCAAACCGGGGGCTAAACTGAGGGAGAGTGATTTCTTTCCTGACATCGTTAGATCTCAGACAAGCGGGTGCTGGCTGCTGAAAGTTAGACAACACCGTCTGGTCCGGTAAGCACACTGACAGTGATCAACAAAGAAGTGTTGTCTTAGGGTTTTTTCATTTTCTTTTTTCCTTTTTTTTTTTTTAAATGTCTTCTTCTGGTCTCAGAGATCAACTAATATATATATATGTGTGTGTGTGTGTGTGTGGGTGGGTGTGTGTGTGTGTGTGTGTGTGTGTGTGTGTACTTTTTTTCCCAAGCACTCTCGTCAAATGTTCTGTGTCTGCTTTTCGGTGTAAAAGCTGTTGGAGTAAATGATATTTCCCTAAGAGCTGTGCTCACTGAGAGGCACTCAAAGTGATATTGACATGTTGTCAAG
The DNA here is from genome assembly GCF_029633865.1 of Lampris incognitus. NCBI lineage: Eukaryota > Metazoa > Chordata > Actinopteri > Lampriformes > Lampridae > Lampris > Lampris incognitus. Next base: position 32,937,749 of record NC_079228.1, on the reverse strand, counting down.
CGGGTGCTTCTCTCAGAGGATGTGTTGAGATTTTGATGGGCTTGAGCTGCCATCAGAATTTTTTCCCCTCAGTAATTTCAGCTTGTCTCCCAGAAAATGATTTGTTTCCCCTATTTTTAGTCCAAACTCCAATCTCACTCAGCCAAGTCAGTAAGACTTTTGTCTAGAATACACCTGCTGTGAGGCTCCTCGGAGATCACCCGTCTAAGATCTGGTCAGCTGAGGGTTTCTTGATTGAGCTCCAAATGATTACCATGATGGGAGATTAAGTGGGAAGTAAAGCGAAGTGAGCTATTTTATTTGGCCGTTGCTTTTGAAACATTGAGGCAAGCATCCTTGCCGGTCAGTGGTCTTTAAGCTTGACCCTTACCATAGCGGATATCGAGAATTCTCTATAGGTCCGTTTTGAGACTGAAATACAAATGAAGATGCCTATGAAAACAAATGCTTTGTCTGCTGACTCACTGATCACAATCAGTGAATCGCCGTCTCTATATGGCATTCACTACAACAGCTTTATGTAGTGTCATTTGCATTTTCTTATACATTTTAGCCTATTTTGATGCAGATAGGTGGCGGCAAACCAGGAACATCGCCACCAGACACTTAACAGCAGTGTTTTAGAGACACACAGAAGACTGCTCAGTATTATGGCTGCTAATGGAGTGTAACTACTACAGCCTATATAAAGAAATAATGTTGAAAAACATGATTGTTTCCCTTTAATTTACTTTGATCGCATCATGTTTTTTACGGGCATACTTGGGCATTGAATTCTGAAAAGACGGTCTTTTATCATTTGCTATTCCAATTAACGCATACTCACCCTTGGCGGTTATGCTTTTTATTCAGAATTTTCTTGTTGGTAATTGCAAACAGACAAATGTACTCCATGTGATAGTCAACGTAGACCACCCTACAGCATTATCCATTTTGTATCCTCAAAGATCATGCAAGCATCTAAAGTATTTTATGAAAGCAGTGAATTGACATTCCAGCAGATACTCCGAAGCAGCCACTATAGATAGTTGACTATTCATGGACTTATGGGAATTAGGGTTGCTGAAATGGGAAAAGTTGCTCTAAACAGATAGATCACGTTAATGTTGCAGTGCCCCCCTCAGGGCATTGCAACCTTGCAGGGTCAGAGCCCTGCAAGGTTGAATGGTCGAGGTCATCACGCCACTGTGTGACATATTGTTCTGATGTTTCACTGGCTGGGCACCTCATAGGCCTTCATCCCCCCTATCGACTCATTCCCTTCTGCAACACATATGAGGCCAGACTGGTTCAGATGACAAGCTCCTGGGTGTTGACCATAAAAAGAACATCAGGGCAATGAGCCACAAAGAGGAGTGGAGAAAGAGAGCACGGTGGGGGAAAGAAGGATAGGGTGGATGGGGAGATAGATGAGAAAGAGAGCAGGTGTATAGAGCAATTTGGTAGATGGGTGAGAACAGAGGATAAGGGAAAGAATGGGAGAGAAGTTAAAAAGAGGTGGGAGAGCAATAAGACAGAGGGAGAGAAAGACACAGATAGAGGGAAAGAGAGAGAGATATTGCCCACTCTGGGCCAAATGGGAGCTGCATTTCTCCAGCTGTGACTATAAAACAGCAGGTGGATGCCATCATTAGGCCTGGCAGATAAAGCAGGGTTCCAGACTCCCAGCTCCCTTGATGCCTCTCTCTCAGTACCATGCACTCATCTAGTCTGGTATGCAAAAAGACCGAAAGTCAGGTGAATCATTCATGGATGCAGTGACATAGAGCTTGAGTATGCACTGAAGAGAAAGAGTTGTTGATTTCTGTAGCTGTCTCAGTTAAGATGCCTTGTATTTTTCAGCGACTGTGGCATTTTGCATGTTTTAGCTCCATACTTTTATAACTTCAAATATGGAATTATGCTTAAAATGAGGCTGAGATGAATGCTGTTTGGAAGGGTAGAAGTAAGATGAAGAGATTAAAGATTAAAAGAAAAAGAGAAAGCAGGAAAACTTAAGAAATCTTGGAACATTTCTGACTTTACTGGCAAGGTGTCTAATCAGAATTAATAACAAACGCTCATGTTCTCCGTGCTGTTTGCATTAGATGTTATATTTCATATTTTCAATCAAATATTAGTTCATACAAACAGGAAAACTATTAGATATGCTCCTCAGACCCTCTTAAAATTTGATCGGGGGGGGGGTGTCCGGGGTGTCCCGGTGGCGTGGCGGTCTATTCCATTGCCTACCAACATGGGGATCGCCGGTTCGAATCCCCGTGTTACCTCCGGCTTGGTCAGGCGTCTCCGCAGACACAGTTGGTCATGTCTGCAGATGGGAAGCCGGATGTGAGTATGTGTCCTGGTCATCGCACTAGCGCCTCCTCTGGTCAGTTGGGGCACCTGTTTGAGGAGAGGGGGAACCGGGGGGAATAGCGGGATCCTCCCACGTGCTCTATCCCCCTGGTGAAACTCCTCACTGTCAGGTGAAAAGAAGCGGCTGATGACTCCACATGCATCGGAGAAGGCATGTGGTAGTCTGCAGCCCTCCCCGCATTGGCAGAGGGGGTGGAGCAGTGACCGGGATGGCTCGGACGAGTAGAGTAATTGGCCGGATACAATTGGGGAGAAAAAGGGGGGAAATTAAAAAAACAAAACTGTTTTTCTTATCAAAAACAACATTGTAGTATTTTTACCACACGCCCAGTCATGTTTTCATTGTCACAAGACGTGCACTTTGCGGTATCACATACACTGTCCAGTATTTTATAATTACATGAGCATTTGTAGTGGTTATTTTTGTAGTGGTTATTTTCCCCTCTCGTTTCCAGTATTTTATGCGGTGTGGTTTGCCTGTAGATTTAAAATCGTTATCAGTTTGCCTTTGTGGGGCATGTGCTGTGTGCGGAGAAGTGATAGCTGATTATGGCCCAAAAATTGGAAATGTGTAAAGCCTCTGATGTGAATATCAGATGCCTCCACCTTGGAGGTGTTGGGATTTTCCCGCCGTGGCCCACGCACTGTCGGGCATTGTGTTCTCGCTGATGAGTGTCTTACATGCCGCCACTTTGATTAGCAAGGATTCCTATCAAAGATCTCTAATTAAAATGCACCGGCTTTACATACCCCACATCTCTTTTTGCCCTGGTACATATGCAAATACAGCCATTTTGCCTCCTGGCTTTTGGTAATTAAGTTTATGAAGGACAGCTGTAATACATAATTAACAAAAATGTTTGCGAGGCAGTCTTCAGTCCTCCTCTTCCTCTGTCTTTCGCTCGGGGGAAGCCGGTGCAAGAGTTTGGAATTTGGCTGCGAGTGTACCTAAGAGCTGTCGTCAGGGATGATAGTTTGATGGCAGATTAGAGTTGCAATTGTAGCACCCTCCAGGTGCCCCTGGGGCTGAATGGATGATGACTGCATCATATCACTTTTGGAAGGCGCTTTTCTTAGTACTGATTTATTCTCACCATGTTTTTTTTCCCCCCCAGTTATCAGCGGATATGTTTAAGAATGCATGTAATTCTGTACTTAATGCTCTTTCTGTCTTAGCGTCTCACAACTATACCATATGTTAACATTTAAAGATGCAATTGATGTGGCATCTGGGTAGCATAGCGATCTATTCCGTTGCCTACCAACACGGGGGTTGCTGGTTCTAATCCCGGTGTTACTTGGCTTGGTCGGGCGTCCCTACAGACACAATTGGCCATGTCTGCGGGTGGGAAGCCGGATGTGGGTATGTGTCCTGGTCGCTGCACTAGCGCCTCCTCTGGTCGGTTTGGGCGCCTGTTCAGGGGGAGGGGGAACTGGGGAGAATCGCGTGATCCTCCCACGCGCTATGTCCCCCTGGCGAAACTACTCACTGACAGGTGAAAAGAAGCGGCTGGCGACTCCACATATATCGGAGGAGGCGTGGTAGTCTGCAGCCCTCCCCGGATCGGCACAGAGGGTGGAGCAGCGACCGGGACGGCTCGGAAGAGTGGGGTATTGGCCGGGTACAACTGGAGGGAGGGGGGGGGGCCCAAAAAAGATACAATTGATGAATTAGAGCAATGACTCAATAATCAGTCAGTGAAAGTGAAAAATAAGTGTTGTCACTGATAGAATATAACATATACTAGATGATGCCTGCCTATTAAGCAATTTGATGGCATCTTTACATTGAGGTTGGAACATGATGGACTTTCTGCTCTTCGTTTGTATTTGGAGCAATAGTATTCACACTTTAGACTGATGAGCTCGTCACCATTAGCTAAATGAGGGTTGTGTTTTCTCTGAGGACCGGGCTTTGCTTGCTATAAGATTTTATGTTTGTTTTGTTTGTCGTGCTTTCTCACACATACTTTGCATTGGTTAATAATGTTTTTTTCACTTTACCATGTGATCCAGATTCCCCCGATACTGCTATTGTCTGAACTTAAGATAGATATATATATATATAATGGATGGTAGAGGCTCATTAAAGTGAAATATATTCAATCAGTCTTAACAGCCACTCGGTGAGAGCCGCGTTGATGAGGTCGATCGTCCTGATTCTCTTGTTTAAGCCCAGGCAGCGTTTGATGCCTCTTTGAGTCTGTGATTGGTCTTCCGCTGGAGTTCAGACTTTTTCCCTCTGTGGCCTCGGCGGGGAGTGAAGTGGTGTTTGAAAGCATGTCATCCGGTGATTTCTTTTTAAAACGCCGACCCTGATGCTTTTAAATGCATCATCAAGGCAATGGGCTGTCCAAGTCGGTTACAAGTTAACCAAATAAACACTGACAATGAAATTAATAATGCATATTGTTTGCGAATGCCTCAGCTGGATGATTTGACTGATGTATGCAAAGATGGTAATTTATTGAAAGTAAATTCATGTAATTGTGCGGCGGAACTTGATGAAGCAAAAGAAGGCGTCAGCATGGCTTCCATCATCATCAGACGAAAGAAATAATTAAAGAGCAAAAACAAATCCAACTTCAAAGGACGACGCAGAACAAACATTTATTTTATGGATGTGTTTCATTTAGACCCGAGTTCAGACCAGCTGTTATGGTAAATATGTCAGATTTGTTGTCGGTTGTTTTGGAATCTGATAGTTTTGGTTTATTTATTCTCACAGTCCGCTGGGATGTAAACACTCACTCTGCACATATCAAAGTAGTCAATGTAAATTTAATTTGAAGATGAGGGGGAACAAGAGCCTAAATGTAGTTGTCATTATCGAGACAGATCGCAAGGATGAGGAGCTCAACTGGCATGGAGATCTCGGTGCCCCAACTTGGTTAAAAAAAAAGAAAAAATAGTTTGCAACAAAACTGTCTTTTTAATAATGATCATCCCAGCGAAGTGACACGATGCAAAAACAACTGGCGTGGCTGCCTGGTTTCAGGAAGCCGAAGTGACAAACTAATTCTGGACCTGATTTGAAGAAGTGCTGTTGTGATGTTTCAGTCAGTGCCACTAAGTCGCCTGTTTGAAACGAACTGCGGGAATGTTTGTAACTAGGGAATTCTTAGCCGTACTTCCAGTTGTTTTTTTTTAAGAGGGTTAGTTTGTTTTGCAGCTTTGCGAGTCTTTGTGGTTTCTGTCAATTTTTTTGTTGCTTTTTTGGGTAGCTGATTCAGCCCATTATGTTCAGATAGATAGATAGATAGATAAGTAGAGTTATATTGACATTAACACAAGAGGTTGGAGATTTCATGAGTTCAGAACTTCAATGGCAGAAGGAACAAGACCCCTTTTAAAGCAGCCCGTCTGCAGGTGAGGAACCTGAACGTGAGACCAGATGGAAGCCATGTAAGGACTGGGTTAAGGGCCGGGGGGGGGGGGGGTCTTGAATTATGGTTAGTGCTCGGCATATTGTGGCTTTGCTATTGAGGTCTGATGGGTTCGGGGTGGCAAGGCCAATGATTTTGGATGGGCTGTGCGAGATGCGGATGAGGCAGTTCCTATTGGTGACTTTAAAAATAAATAGTTGTAGCAGTAAAAGTTGTATGGGCTGAATTGTATTTCTGTACAATAGTAAGAGTTATTATCATCATCTTGGCATGTTCACCTGTTATAAGCGTGGTTAATTAGTACACATCTGAATGAGTAAAATTGTTCAAGCCCAGTATTAGTATCATTATTATCATTATTAGTATCAGGATTAAAAAACAACTATGAGGGTGTCCGGGTGGCATGTCGGTCTATTCTGTTGCATACCAACATGAGGATCGCCTGTTCGAATCCCTGTGTTGCCTCCGGCTTGGTCAGGCGTCCCTACAGACAGAATTGGCCTTGTCTGCAGGTGGGAAGCTGGATGTGGGCATGTGTCCTGGCCACTGCACTAGCGCCTCCTCTGGTCGGTCAGGGCGCCTGTTCGGGGCAGGGAGAGAACTGGGGCGAATAGCGTGATCCTCTCATGCGCTACGCCCCCCCTGGCGAAACTCGTCACTGTCAGTTGAAAAGAAGCGGCTGGTGACGCCACATGTATCGGGGGAGGCATGTGGTAGTCTGCAGCCCTCCCAAGATCAGCAGAGGGGGTGGAGCAGCGACCGGGAAGGCTCAGAAGAGTGGGCTGATTGGCCAAGTACAACTGGGGAGAAAAAGGGGGAAGAAATAAAAAAAGAAACTCTGAGCAAAGCCTCTGACGGCTAAGAAGTACACATATAACTAGCATGCACTGTATTGCATCACTACGCCTTTATCTTATACCATCGTCAATTAATATTAAAAGAGTGATTTTTATCTTCTGGAACACAAAATAAACAAGCCAGTGGGGCACAAAACTCAGTATGTCAACCGTGTTGACCATACAGCAGTTATGGGTGGTGTTTTAGGGGGAACAGACGGGTTAGGGTTGATATTAGGCCTCTGTGACATGCATCCCGTGAATCTGCTTATTACTTCCTTGGCACAGTTTCCTTAGTGGGTCGTGACATCTGTCAGTTGTTTTCATTTATCGTTGTACAAAACCCCACACAGTGTATTTCATAATGGATCTACGGGGCTTTTTCCTCTCCTCCTGACCCAAAACTGAGCAGCCGGTGGCTTGGCAGAAAGGTGTGTACGCTACCATTTAACACGGTGTGGTGCATTACACCATCACTCTTAATCTGTACCTCATCGTCTCTCTTTTCTGCTGCTCGCCTGTCAGTCGCAGAGTTTCCTTTGAGCTGTTTTAGCATAAATCTTAAAGTTGAAAATATGCAGAATGAAATGTCAAAATGACAAGAGAAAACACATTTAAAAAGTAAAAGTATTGGGGGGGGTAGCTTGAGGTCCAATAGCCGATTGGATACAGAGTAAGAGATGAGCAATTGTGGGAATGCAGTTTTCATATTTTTTATTCAATGGCATATAACCCATGCCATCATTTCTCTGTTTTACCCCTTGAACCTTCTTTCATAATGTTTACTTAACATTTTGGCGGCAGCTTAGCTACTTTCCATTATCTCTTTCAAAGTAAAACAAAACCTGAAGCTTTTTAGTTTAAGATGGATGTGCATAGAATAGCAGGGCGAATGTCAGAAGTTAATGTTGTGTCTTCTCCTACAAAAGGTAGAAAATACATCAGAGTATGTGGTACAGAGGCGATAATTTTTGCTACTGCAGCAGAGGAATTGTCTTGATCTAACGGGGATGCTTGTGTTGGTCTGTGTACCCAGCAACATGTGTTTTAACATGCAAAGAGGAGCCATTTTTTTGCAAGACAGCTCCTCCCTGCAACGGATGGGCCCACATACATACATATAACAACACAGACACTGTGAGATAGTATATGCTCTCTCTCTCTCTTGCTCTCTCTCTCCTCTCTCTTGCTCTCTCTCGCGCTCACATTCAAATTTGCTTTATTGGCATGGCAACATTCTCTCGCTCTCTCTCTTTCTTCAAATATGCTTTATTGGCATGACAAGCTCTCTCTCTTGCTCTCTCACTCTCTATTCAATTTTGCTTTATTGGCATGACAAGCTCTCTCTCTCTCTTGCTCTCTCTCTTGCTTGCTTGCTTGCTCTCGCTTTCTTTCACAGACACACACACACACACACTCGTCCCCACACAACTGGTATTTTCCATCGACACACATTTTCACAGTCAAGTTCACTCTCGTCAAGCTGGAAGGGACGTCTGCCGAGGTGAATTTGTGAGCTTCCTCCGTGGCAGGTTGTGAACAAGAGCCTTAGAATACCGGGCAAAATGTGCAAACAAACCCCTCAAATAACTCACGAGTGTTTCCTCGTGTCACAAAACATCAAAATGGCCTTTTTGCAAAAGAGCGTGTCACATGCAATACAACGGTTGATGTTGAATATTAATAAAGTGCACCATATGTTCCGGACAAAATATTATCCATGCATTATTAAATGTGATTTCGTGGTGTCAGCCATTAATTAATGCCTGTTAAAACAAAGTAATAGAATGAGATGTTGAGCATGATTAAAGAAATTGGAGTTTGCTGTAAAGAGTAATGAGATAGAGAATGAATTATTGTCAGTGAGTGTCTGTTACTTTCTTTGCGGCTGCTGGCAGTAGGGCCACCATAGAAATCGGCACTTTGTTACATCAAGTCAGAATATTTGTATTGTGTCTGTGTTAAAGGGTTTTTTTAGGGAGTTGTTCCTTATCTGATGCGAGGGTCTAAGGACAGGATGTTGTGTTGCTGTGAAGCCCCTTGAGGCACATTTGTGATATTGGGCTATTCGAATAAAATTGACTATGTAAGATATACTGCTGCTTTTAATTTTGGGATTGTCTGCATCTGAATTTTGGGGCAAACATTCAGATGGCGGTGTACTGACCTGATTATGTTCATAAACCACAGGTAGGGGGCTTAAAAAGAGGATGTATCAAACTTTTAGATATACCAAACCGTAGATTTTCAGACAAGTCACTTACACAGCCCATTAACAGTGTCCACGTGCGGTTTTCCTTTTTTTGGATTTTCCGCCCCCCCCTCCTTTTTTTTTCTCCCCAATTGTATCCAGCCAATTACCCCACTCTTCCGAGCCGTCCCGGTCACTGCTCCACCCCCTCTGTGCCAACCCGGGGAGGGCTGCAGATGACCACATGCCTCCTCCGATACATGTGGAGTCGCCAGCCGCTTCTTTTCACGTGACAGTGAGGTGTCTCGCCAGGGGGACATAGCACATAGGAGGCTCACGCTATTCCCCCAGTTCCCCCTCCCCCCTGAACAGGCACCCCGACCGACCAGAGGAGGCGCTAGTGCAGTGACCATAACACGTACCCACATCTGGCTCCCCACCCGGAGACACGGCCAATTATGTATGTAGGAACGCCCGACCAAGCTGGAGGTAACACGGGGATTCGATCCAGTGATCTCCGTGTTGGTCGGCACGGAATAGACCGCTACGCCACCTGGACGCCCCAGATGTTAAAGCCGAAAGTGTTTTTTCAGAGCAGTCAGCTGCGAGGTGCACAACTTGAGAGTATATTCCTGCACACTGCAGCAAGTTCACAGTCAGCCTAAACGTCCAGTCTGTAATTATTAATCAACAGTCTTTAGATTGATTTCATATGGAGAATAATACGGCAGAAATATAATTTATGATTTCATATGACCTCAGAAAGTTCTGCATAATCATGCCATTTTTGGCGAGGGATTAACTTGTGTGGTCTCGCAGCATAAAGTGCAGAAACCTATCATTTTTCTCACAACCATACCTCGAGTAAAACATTCCCAGCTGATGTATAATATTTTAGTCCGACGCGTGCCTGCACTGAGCTGGGTGGGGACGAGAAATGACCAGCGGATGGAGTCAGAATAAATCTGGCATAACTCCACTCGGTCTGACACGATAGCGTGACTTAGTTGATGGCCACAAATGCACCCCAGTTAAAAGCAAATTGATAGGCTTTGAAAACTAAATCCAACTTGATCCCATTCCTCCGACAGATGAAGAACAGGGTGGGAAAAATGCACTCATCAATTTTGCCTCTCCCATGTCTTTTGGCGTGTTAATTTGATCTCAAACAGCTAAACATGGTGTCATGTTTTTTCATGACAGGGCCTTGAGAGAGAGTTTATTTCATCATTAATTAAGTATCATATTTCCCAACATGCTGCCTGTGCTTAATTAGGATGAGGGGGTCATTTGGGAGGACTTATTAACCGGAACAAATTTGTTAAAGGAAGGAGAGTGAGATACATAGGGAAGAGGGAGAGACAGAAAGAAAGAGTGAGTTTTGAGGGGGGAGAAGTGCCTCTGGGTTCAGTCGTCCCTGACAAGGCTCGGCTCTCGTGATTGATAACTGCACCAGTCGTGGCTAGAGTCAAACTGGGCGAGATGAAGGAGTGACTGGGGGAAAGAGAAAGGGAGGGAGAGAGAGAGAGAATCCACAAGGAAGGAGAAGAAAAGGAGCTGGAGGCAGGGAGGAAATGACGGGGGACATATGCTTGCTCTCAAGCATGATAGAATTAGACAGAGAGGCGGGTGAGGTAGGAAAAGTTGGGAGGGAGAGCGATGTATGAAAACAGAAGTAGAGAGAGGGAGAGTGATGGAGGAGCTCCGCTCCAGCACTGGGTCAAGTCACAGAGACTCTTTAACATGAATTCCATCTCATCTCTATTATAATTAGTATATTAAGTAACATACATATGATATGGTGGAGAAGGCACGAAGCATGTGTTGAGGTTGTGTCTGTGTGTGTGTTCACGTCTGAGCATTCTTGCAAGAAGTTCAGATGGAAAGAACGAGTCGGCTAACATACTTTGTTCACCTACTTTCATAATGTACGTCTGAGGTGCATTGTCTTAGTCTCCTATGTGTAGGCAGTTGTGATTTGATCAAAAAAAAACAAAACAAAAGCAGCATGCTTATGTATGGTGTGTGTGTCTGTGTGTGTCTGTATGCAGCCAGCAGGAAAGCCAACCAGGCAGCGGTGTCAGAATGGTAGGGTGACACTGTTTCCCATTTCCATAATTCGCTGCGACAGAATGGGTTTGGCCAGGGCGGTAAAACAACAGATGTTTTGCTCGCATGTGACACCGAGGTTGCCAAAAAAAAAAATCCCGATGGCGGTGCATGTGTCTGGAGCTGACCTAGCACGGGTTTTGGCGAACGGGGATCAGCAAGGGACGATATGACTTTGGGCGTGGCAGACGTACCGTCAAAGTGACGGGCCGTCGAAAAGTCGACTCTGGGTGGCTCTTTAACGGGGCCCGTGTCTTGCTTTGTTTCAGACGGTGTCCAGGATTTACACGTGTGAGCTCACTACGTCACAGTGAGAAAGACAACAACAACAAACACATGTTGGGCACCGTTAACTTCAACACGACTTCTGCTGGAAAGTCTTACATTACTTCCACATTCGAATCAGGTCATACTGTACACTTAACTTAGTGTCATTACTGCACCTCTCTATATTTTATAAATTTGTGCTGAATATAAGCAGTGATTATATGTGTGTGTGTGCGTGCGTGTGCATGTTTGCATGCATGCAATTGATTTGCATGCATGTGTGCATGCAATTCAATTGCAATTGAAGTTGTGTTTGCAGATAGTCGTCTTTTTTTCCATCTAGTGGGTGCAGGTTCATGTGCTGCTGGGTGAGGGTTCAAACTTGTAAATGAGACAACAGACTTTGCACTGGGAGACATGAATGGACTTCAGCATCAGGAAACAACCAGTGGCTGTGCATGGTGTTTTTAGCAGAGAAACTACACACAGATGGAGGCTGATAAATGTAAACACGGCACACCCATTGAGAGAGGTGTGTTTATTCTCCAAAATCTTACACTGGAGGATATCCTTGTCCATAATATCAACACACATATGCACAAGGATGTAGTGTCCTTTTATTTCTTCCCCAATTCGGTTTTATTTTCGTCTATTTTCGCTGGATTTGTTTTTTCAAGTTATTTCTTTTCCACTTTTTTTCACTGTAAGAATTTGTGTAATCAACACCTGTAATTAAAAACAAAATAGTTGTGTTTCTTCGTTTGCTTTTTTTTTCTTTCTTTTTATTTTTACATTGTTGTCTTTTACAATGCTTGTTGGTTTGACATTTTATCTCCATCCCTTACAACAAACCCACGTGCATTTACTGACATGTGCACACTCGTGCACAAAGACACAGAAGCCCAACAGGGTTTCTCCAGGAGGACAGTCAAAGGACAGATTACTTTGAATTCCCAATATGCAAATTTCATAATAATCATCCCCAAATCTCCAAATTCCCTGTACACCCCCCCCGTTCATATCTGCAACCAGTTTTCCCGTCTCCATTCCGTGGTTGCATCGCACTCAGGATGGAACCACAAAATACTCCAAAAGGAAGTATTGTTCGGTGTGAGTAATACTGCCATCCAAAAACATTGCATGTCTACTCTTTGTAGTCCTGCACACCTTAAAATGATGCGTTAACCCTATTTGATAATTTACTGGAATTTGTTTTCTTTAAGGATAGGGGATCTGGAGGGGGGGGGATATCCCAACTTTTTATGTTTCAGCCATGCTATCGCTTTTTTGATATGAAAACTTCTGAGAACCATTAAATCTTGAGTGAACCGTCTTTGAAGGCAGGGGCAATCGTTGCTTCATTGACTGACAGCGTCGGCCTTGCCTTAATAGAACATAATTGGGGCAATTTTGAAGGGTCTCTGAAAAATGGCCAAATAATAACACATGACTTGACTCGAGCCTTGTTTTCTCAAATAATTGTGCAAAAAGTGTCTGGCACACCATTAGTTCCATTTTCACATTAGAATAATAAGCCTTTTGAACTAATAAACTCACTCAAATGCCAGTGTGTGGGTGGTGGAGATTGTGAGGGGGTAAAACTGTATGTCTCACCAAGAACGAGACGCAGAGTGGTAATTTGGGGGTAGAATGAACGAAAACAAGATGTAGAGGTCCAAGTTCATCTTTTCATGTGAATTTCAAGAGTTCTTCTTTTCACCATTTCGTTTTGGGGGGATATAGTCACCGCCGTGGCTGGGGGGACGTGCAGACGTTCTTTGTTAATGAAATGTTGGTAAATGAAATCGGCTCTGCATATGTAACACTTAGGACGGCGCCTGCATCTGAGATGGGAAAACGGTAAACCTTCCATCTACCTCTTCATCATTCTTCTTCATGCGGTTGGACGACTGCAGCCCAAACTACTGCGTTATGACCGAACTGAAAATTCGGGGTGACGTTTGAAAAAACACAGCGCCGTATTCGGCGGGACAAAACAATCACGTTTCAGTCAGCTGCTGCTTAAATAATGGCGAGCTTCAAACAAAACGTCTCGAGAGTGATGAAGTATACTCACTGTGAAAAAAGCAGGGTCTTGTACTTTGCCCCCCACTCCCCCCCCGCCACCTCACCCCCACCCCATCTCCGTAATGTAGCTTTCTCATTTTAAAGTCATACCCGGGGGTATTTTTATTGCTCGGGCCTCTTTTCCTCTGATGAGAGATTGCACCAATATCACATCTCAAATTAAAGGATAATTAAAAATTGTTTTTTTTTCTTCCAAAAGTTATTGCCACCCATAAAACTTTGATAAGTCGAACATTAGCCACATTAGGCTCTAATGGCCTTGGCCCATGTGATTACTGTCAACACTTTTATGTACTACAGAAAACATATGAAGTATTGAATAATTAAATAAAGCAGAGTTTTAGATAAAATAATATACATAACTAATGTTTTCCTTGTTTGTTTGTTTTTTTACATCCGGTATTTGGCAGTATGAGAAGCATGAGGATTTAATCCACAGGAGCAATGCTAAATCAAAAAAAAGTCCGCAACGTATGTCTAACAGTTGTGTTGTTGTGGAGAATAGCTACAGGATCGTGAACAGAAAATTCATTCTCTGTCATGTGGCGCAGTAGGAGAAACAACCAGCACAATAAACGATCAAATGACGCACACTCAGATTACACTTGTGTGTAGGGTAACGCAGCACGCGCAGGAAAAAAAAACAGAGAAGTGACAAGTAACATGACTTGACAAAAATGAGCGCGGTCCGACTTACACCCAGACGTCTCGTCTTTCACCCAGAAACACTTAAAACTAAGTCGGCTATCACGGAGAACAATTTGAAAAAGAAGCCTACAATTATTCGACTAAAAGCAGTCATTTTTATGGCCAGCTGTGGAACTCGGCGTAGGGGGACGTTCTTCTGCCGAAGTCACATCCCGGCACCTTTTATACTACATAGTAGGTTCCCGTGCCCCGTGAGGGGGGAAATTCTTTCACTACTCACATTGTCAAACCCAATTAAGGGTAACAGTAAGCATGTGCAACCTCCACTACCACTTGGCATAATACATACAATACACTCAGTGTGGAGGCTTGTTCCCCTCACCTATTGCCATGGTGACAGGTTAATGAAATCATCAATCGTCGTGGCAATTGGCAGATGCATGATGCACTACACCTAGGCTGCCAGGTCACCTCCGCTCCGGAGCTACCGGGGAGTCCCTGATCCTGCTCTTGTTTCTATACTCGCGTTCACAGCAGTGATCTGTACTACACAGTCGTGGCTGCATTTATGTGTACGTGCAATACTGATTATAACGGGACCTTCTGCCAGCCGTAGTGATGCGACCAAGAAAGGACCTCAATTCAAACTGGTTCTCTAAAACTGGTCCCTGTTTTAAGGGACAAATCCTGTCCCCTTTGGCGGACGGGCTGCACTGCATGTACAGATCAACATAAAATGCTGGTGTTTGTGGCAGCGATAATCAAGCAACGTTTAATCATCATGCTCACACAGAGATTTACAAGCTAAATGTGTTAAAAAGTGATAACCTGTTAGCGCCTCTGGTAATTTTGAATTCAATAAACATTCCAGCCCTTTTCATAAAACGGTTTATGCCGGTGTTGTGCCGTGTGCCTCGTCTCTGTCCCTCAGTCTCTTGTCGCTTTGCACGCAGCACCTTTAGTGCGGGCTTACAGCTGTCTTGTAGACTTCTGCTTGTGTTTTTCATGGTGTTTATGAGCTGTGTCAAAGTGACATAAAGTTGGGGATTAAGTTTCATTACCGTGACAGCGCTGCCAATCCATCTCTGTACACATCTACATCTCATCCTTCCAGCAAACCAAAAAGCATTGCTTTTATATATATATATACACACACACACACACACATATGTATATACACATATGTATATATACGTATATATGTGTGTGTGTGTTTTTATTTTTTTTTGGATATGCAAGCATTAAACCTTTAAGAGAAAAAAGGCTTTGCAGATTAGTTTTTTGCCTGTTGAGCTTGCTCCATCGTACGGAAATGGGAATGAATTTTGTCTTCTTCTCATTTTCTCAAGCCTGCGTACAACATACACTACCGTTCAAAAGTTTGGGATCACATTGAAATGTCCATATTTTTGAAGGAAAAGCACTGTACTGTTCAATGAAGATAACTTTAAACTAGTCTTAACTTTAAAGAAATACACTCTATACATTGCTAATGTGGTAAATGACTATTCTAGCTGCAAATGTCTGGTTTTTGGTGCAATATCTACATAGGTGTATAGAGGCCCATTTCAAGCAACTATCACTCCAGTGTTCTAATGGTACAATGTGTTTGCTCATTGGCTCAGAAGGCTAATTGATGATTAGAAAACCCTTGTGCAATCATGTTCACACATCTGAAAACAGTTTAGCTCGTTACAGAAGCTACAAAACTGACCTTCCTTTGAGCAGATTGAGTTTCTGGAGCATCACATTTGTGGGGTCAATTAAACGCTCAAAATGGCCAGAAAAAGAGAGCTTTCATCTGAAACTCGACAGTCTATTCTTGTTCTTAGAAATGAAGGCTATTCCATGCGAGAAATTGCTAAGAAATTGAAGATTTCCTACACCGTTGTGTACTACTCCCTTCAGAGGACAGCACAAACAGGCTCTAACCAGAGTAGAAAAAGAAGTGGGAGGCCGCGTTGCACAACTGAGCAAGAAGATAAGTACATTAGAGTCTCTAGTTTGAGAAACAGACGCCTCACAGGTCCCCAACTGGCATCTTCATTAAATAGTACCCGCAAAACACCAGTGTCAACATCTACAGTGAAGAGGCGGCTGCGGGATTCTGGGCTTCAGGGCAGAGTGGCAAAGAAAAAGCCATATCTGAGACTGACCAATAAAAGAAAAAGATTAAGATGGGCAAAAGAACACAGACATTGGACAGAGGAAGACTGGAAAAAAGTGTTGTGGACGGATGAATCCAAGTTTGAGGTGTTTGGATCACAAAGAAGAACGTTTGTGAGACGCAGAACAAATGAAAAGATGCTGGAAGAATGCCTGACGCCATCTGTTAAGCATGGTGGAGGTAATGTGATGGTCTGGGGTTGCTTTGGTGCTGGTAAGGTGGGAGATTTGTACAGGGTAAAAGGGATTCTGAATAAGGAAGGCTATCACTCCATTTTGCAACGCCATGCCATACCCAGTGGACAGCGCTTGATTGGAGCCAATTTCATCCTACAACAGGACAATGACCCTAAACACACCTCCAAATTGTGCAAGAACTATTTAGAGCAGAAGCAGGCAGCTGGTATTCTATCGGTAATGGAGTGGCCAGCGCAGTCACCAGATCTGAACCCCATTGAGCTGTTGTGGGAGCAGCTTGACCGTATGGTACGCAAGAAGTGCCCATCCAACCAATCCAACTTGTGGGAGCTGCTTCTGGAAGCGTGGGGTGCAATTTCTCCAGATTACCTCAACAAATTAACAGCTAGAATGCCAAAGGTCTGCAATGCTGTAATTGCTGCAAATGGAGGATTCTTTGACGAAAGCAAAGTTTGATGTAAAAAAAATCTTATTTCAAATACAAATCATTATTTCTAACCTTGTCAATGTCTTGACTCTATTTTCTATTCATTTCACAACATATGGTGGTGAATAAGTGTGACTTTTCATGGAAAACACAAAATTGTTTGGGTGATCCCAAACTTTTGAACGGTAGTGTATATCGGTAAATTGTTCAATAAAAACAATGTGGGTGAAAGAACATGAAAATACCATGCAGCATTTTACAGTGTTTCTGACTGCGTGTTGTATGTGCAGCCAGGATTAGGAAGTAAAAATCCCATTCCTGTTCTCCATAGGGAATTTGATTATTAGCTATAATGTGTTAACAGCACGAGGCAGACTCACCCTGAGCTGTATGAGACTGAAACCACTTCATGTGCTCCTGTTCAGGCCACAAGTCAGGCTGATTTCAACTAGGCTTTTCAGATTTCATGTTATAGTTCTAGTACTGAATACCCGGTGAAGTACTACACTACCCACAGTCCTTTACTGACTTCCACCAATCGGAGAAGTCGCCGTTACCGTGGAGATATAAATCTCTGAAGCTGAGTGGGTGGAAGTAAGCAATGTAACATTGTCTGGTGTACTTTTTAGGGATGAAGAGAAGACGAACCATAGAACACAATAATATATATATATACACGAAAACATTAAGATAAAATTCACGCAGTCAGAGAAGCTGATTGAAACTGGTTAACCGTGATAGAAAAGGGATTCTGTCATCATTCACAATGCTCTATGGGATGAGTAGTTATTCACTTTTAAAAACCATAAAATACGTAGTGGTGTACCTTTGTTTTTTGTTTTCCCACATTTTTTTAAATCAGTTGTTATAAGGCATTATTCAACTCACAGCAGGTTTGATCGGTTCAAGGCTTAAAGCAGTGAGCAGCACTGGCGGCCCAGTGGTTAGCACTGCCTCACAACCTGAAGGTCCTGGGTTCGAACCCAGGCCGTCCCAGGTCCTTTCTGTGTGGAATCTGCATGTTCTCCCCGTGTCTGTGTGGGTTTCCTCCGGGTTCTCCGGTTTCCTCCCACCATCAAAATGACATGCATGTTAGGGTTGATACTCCTGCCTGTGCCCCTGAGCAAGGCAATGGAAAGAAGAACTGGAGTTGGTCCTCAGGTGCTGCACCGCAGCTGTCCACTGCTCCTATACAATAGGATGGGTTAAATGCAGAGAACAAATTTGTTGTAAGAATACAATGACAGAATAAAGTGGCCTCGTCCTTCTTCTTCGTCTTCTTCTTCGTCTTCTTGAGATGGTCCCTGGGTGCTGCAGCTTCCCACTGCCCCTATACAATAGGATGGGTTAAATGCAGAGAACAAATTCGTTGTAAGAATACAATGACAAAATAAAGTGGCCTCCTCCTCCTCCTTCTTCTTCTTCTTCTTCTACTTCTTCTTCTTCTTCTTCTTCTTCGTGAGTTGGTCCCTAGGTGCTGCAGCTGCCCACTGCTCCTATACAATAGGATGGGTTAAATGCAGAGAACAAATTTGTTGTAAGAATACAATGACAAAATAAAGTGGCGTCGTCCTCGTCCTCCTTCTTCTTCTTCTTCTTCTTCTCCTTCTTCTTCTTCTTCTTGAGTTGGTCCCTGGGTGCTGCAGCTGCCCCTATACAATAGGATTGGTTAAATACAGAGAACAAATGTCATTGTAACCTGTACAATGACAAAATAAAGTGGATTTCTTTCTCTCAAAAAGTCTTTAAATAAAGATTTTCTGAAATGTCTGTGGCAAAAATGAATAAGAAATTTGCTTCCAGAATGCTGGCTACTGAAAAAGTGTGCGGTCTCTTTTCAGCTCTTTATTATGCTAAGTATGAAAATAACAGTTAACGTGTTGTACAGATGTGACTGGGGCTTAAGGACAGTCATCGTCTGTCCTTGCCATGGACGGTAAAAAAGAGACATGAAGCTAGACGTTGGAGCAATGTTACACTGGCTGGAAAGCTGAGCCCCCCCCCCCCCCGGGGAGAATAACTGAAACTTTTTTATGTGGATATGGGAATGTATTATTAATTGTACCTTCATGTTTTCTGAGACACCAATAAAGCAGCCATGCTCTCCCAAATCACCTGAAAAATGAGTCCAAGGACAACAGGCGTTGTGAAGAAAAGGCGTAGCTGTCCACTTTGAGAAACGATGGAATTCAACAACTAAGATTAATGGAACTCAGATGGCTTTTAATTAGTGCAGCTGTGCTCGTTAATTATCTACCCAGAACACAAATATTGTTATATTTAGGGAAAGTGTTGATTTATTTGATTTTGCTTTCCAGTGGATCTAGATGAATGTCCTCATTTTGAGTTTTGTGGGTACAAAAAAAATGAATGGAGGAACGGAGGAAGTCTTGTTTTGTGCGGCGCTCTGCTCCTGACATACAACAGAATGTTGTTCACTGTAATCTGACCACGTGTGTGAATGGTAAGTGCAGTAGTCCAACCCGGTCTTAGTAAACCATGTGATGAAGAGGAGTGTTTTGGTGTTGTTTGGCCAAAGGGCTCCACGAGACGCTAAAGATTTTCTAATGTGTTATAAGCCGCAGTATTAGCAAAACTGCCACAAAGCAGTGTTTGACTGAATAAATTGTTTGATTCAGATTCGGGAAACTTTATTAATCCCGAGGGAAGCTGTTTCTGTCACGGCTCAGAAGTACACAAGTTAAGAAACGCTCAGAAGTACACAAGTTAAGAAACGCTCAGAAGTACACAAGTTAAAGAAAAACAAATAATCAAGGGAGCAAAAATAAGACTTGAACAACAGTAGATCAGAGCACAAGAGAAACGGGTACATTGCCATTAAAGCTGTTAATGTGGGAAAAAAAGGAAGTGGAAAATTCAAGTGAACAGTGTTGCATGGTGAGAAAAGCAGCAACGGTTGTACATAAGGTGACAGAGCTGCACATGGGCTATTGAGAGCGCTATTGCATATTGAAATATTCCACTCCACATATAAATGGTGTTTAAGACATAAAATGTAAAACACAGTCTATATCATCCCGGTAACATAGCGGTCTATTCCTGGTTCTAATCCCCGTGTTACCTTCGGCTTGGTCGGGCGTCCCTACAGACACAATTGGCCGTGTCTGCAGGTGGGAAGCCAAATGTGGGTGTGTGTCCTGGTCGCTGCACTAGCGCCTCCTCTGGTCGGTCATGGCACCTGTTCGGGGGGAGGGGGAACTGGGGAGAATAGCATGATCCTCCTATGCGCTACATTCCCCTGGCGAAACTCCTCATTGTCAGGTGAAAAAAAGCAACTGGCGACTCCACATGTATCGAAGGAGGCATGTGGTAGTCTGCAGCCCTCCCAGGATCAGCAGAGGGGGTGGAGCAGTGACTGGGATGGCTCGGAAGAGTGGGGTAATTGGCCAAGTACAATTGGGGGGAAAATCCCCCTCCCAAAAAAAAAACAAAAAACACAGTCTGTTTGGTGTTAGAGTGTAAATGATGTCCAGGAAAGAAAGATAAAAAAAAGATCAGGCATCAAAAATCACAGTCAAGGCTGACTGAGGTCCCCCCCTCAACAGAGGTGAGAGGAGTTGTAGAGTTTCGGGGCCACAGGTAGGAAGGATTTCCTGTGGCGTTCAGAGGAGCACCCCTGTCTAACAAGCCTTCTGTTGGATGGCAGACATTGTCCAAGATGGTCAGGGGTTTGGCCAGCATCCGTCTCTCTGCCACAGTAGTCAGGATGTCAAGTTCCACCCGCAGGAAAGACCTGGCCTTCCTGATCCGCTTGTTAACAGACCTGGCCTTCCTGATCAGTTTAACGGACCCAGTCTTCCTGATCGGCTTGTTAAGAGATCTGGCCTTCCTGATGAGTTTAACAGACCGGGTCTCCCTGATCAGTTTGTTAACAGACCGGGCCTTCCTGATCAAACTGTCGAGTCAGTTGGCATCAGACTCAACAAACATAGACTCAATTTTTGTAGTCTTAAGTCATTCTTATCTCGATGTGTGCTGGTATTTTGGCTTTTGTCTGTGTTTTTATTTTGTTTCGAAGTTTGAGCAGCCATCATTGTCAACAGTCTGCCAAAAAAACACAACTTAAACACCTTAAAATCTTTACTAAAATCACAACATAGATGATGAAACTAAAATGTTGGCTAGGTAGTTACACTCTTTTACTTAAATGGCTTTTCCATTGTCATTTGATGTATTGTATCCCAGTGATGACATCTCGTAGGAGAGGTGTCGGGTCATGACTTTAAAAATAAAGAAAAATTCAACCAATTGATGAATGCAGATGTAAGATTTTGGACAATTTTGCTCGTCTCAGAAAGCAAATGGATGACTCCAAAAAAAAAAAAGACTTTAGATGCTTAAGACCTTGAAAGATATTAAAATAAAGTTGAAATGTTAATATGATTGATAGGTGTAAGGATATTTTTTATATATGAAGGTGCCTATTATCAGTAACAGACCAACAAATTCCACATAAAGTATGAACCCCAGCCATGCTCTGTATTGCTGACTTAATGAAAACAGCATAAGTCTATGATGCGTCCATGTAGTCGCGTGTCGCAGGCTGATGGTGATTGTGTGATGGTGTGGGATGGGTTATCGTGTGGCACAACATTGGAAAGCCACATGATATAAGTATATCATTTCTGATATCCTTTGGCATTTTTCCAGTGTCTACTTTCTGTAAATGCAAACATTTTTTTAGCATAATGCCTCGGGCCAAAAGGCCGATTGTCGAGTGATGATTCTAAGAACATAACAAATTAAGCTTAAGACGGTTTTCTGCCCAATCACTAATTTCACTAATTTCACTTTCATATCGGTAAAAAAAAAAGGCTGGAAGAAGTTATTCAGAGTAAAGTCCTATCTTCAGATGTTCCTCCAGTGGAACATCTCAGTACATGTCCTGACGAACTGAGGCTGTTGTAAGGGGGAAGGGGGTTACAACGAGATATTAGGAAGGCACCTGTAATGTTTTGCACACTTAGCGCGTTATAGTAAACATGACAAAAGTAATGCATGTCAGGGCACCTGGGTAGCGTAGCAGTCTATTCTGTTGCCTACCAATACAGGAATTGCCAGATCGAATCCCCGTGTTACCTCCAGCTTGTCGGGCGTCCCTACAGACACAATTGGCCGTGTCTGCGGGTGGGAAGCAGGATGTGGGTATGTGTCCTGGTCGATGCACTAGCGCCTCCTCTGGTTGGTCGCAGCACCTGTTCAGGGGGGAGGGGGGACTGGGGGGAATAGCGTGATCCTCCCATGTGCTACGTCCCCCTGGTGAAACTATCAGGTGAAAAGAAGCAGCTGGTGACTCCACATGTATCGGAGGAGACATGGTAGTCTGCAGCCCTCCTCGGATCGGCAGAGGAGGGTGGAGCAGCGACCGGGACGGCTCAGAGAGTAGGGTGATTGGCCAGGTACAGTTGGGGAGGAAAAGGGGGAAACCCCCCCCCCCAAAAAAAGTAATGCGTGTCAATGCATTTCCATCATCACCTTTCAGAGTTGCAATATGTGATTGTGTTGCTTGATCAGGCTGCACTGACATCATGTAAAACAATTGATTTAAAGCACTCTTTGACATTTTCAAATGTCAGGACTTAGAGGAAAGGAAAAATGGGATATTTCTATGTCCCTCCCCCACACTCCCTTCGTTCCCATTTCTCTCTTCTTCTTCATGGCTGTGATAAATTTCTTTGAAACATGCCTCTATACATAAGGGAGGAAAACGCAATGGCAAGAACAGAAATTAAAATTTCATTATTTACTGCGCCTGAGCTGGGGCACGCAATTAGTATCTGCAGTTGTGTGGCCAAGGGATATTTACTGCTTTGGCCTCTTCTCCTTTCTTTATTGCACTCGCTTTCTTTCATCCCATCTACTGGACACTGATGCTACCACTTGCTCATTACCGCTTGTGCTCTTAGACATAAACAATAATTAGACAATTTTAGAAGGTCCAGCATGTTTCCCGTGAAGATGTACGAGATGAAAACTGACACTATCCCCCGCCCCCCCAATTTGGCATGTCCATTTCCCTGTCCTCCAAAAGACCAACCGTTGCATAACCTGTACAGTAGTTGAGGATGGTGTAGACCTCGCCGTGTGTCCTCCGATACATGTGGAGTTGCCGACTGCTTCTTCTCCCCAGCTAGCTGCAGGTTTCTCCCGGTGCGTGTGATTTGGCCCTTATCCGCCCGCAGCGATACAGGCACCCCACCACCTGTAGGAGTCTCAAACACTGCCAATTGTGCCTCTTGCAGTGCCCAACTGCAGGAGGGGGGGGGGGGTAAATGCTGTGAACCTCAGCATCAGGATGCAAGCGCACCAGTCTGCTGCATCAAACAAGTACCCCCGGTAATGCTACTGCTGAGGGAGCGTAAGCCGTTATACCTTTGCTCAAAAAGCAGTTGTTAAATTCTCAGGTTTCTGGTAATATTTCCTCTCCTAATCATGCAGAAAACAACTTTATTTCTATCCTACCCGGGCCTGTCTACTGCCTGACATCATCCACAACCTGTAAAGCACTGTCAGTCTTCAGCAGTATACCTTCTCTTACCTGGTCACTCGCTTATACTCATACAGCTGATTTGATTCAGCGGTGACGAAAACAATATGGCAACTGTTGGATTTTGTCATACTGATTTTCTTCTTTCCTTTTTTCCTTCCATTCTTCCTTCCGTCCCTCAGTGAGAGACATTTTATGGCAGGTTATCCTTCAAATTACATCACAGTCTAACACACAGCAACTCATAATAGGTTGTAACCTATTTCATTTCAGTTTAATCAATTACTTAATTCAGTTAATTAAAACCAGTTAACCATTTAAATGACCATGGCTTTCTTTAACATTGAAAATGTGTTTATAGTAACTCCAGAAATAATTGGCTGATCCATTTTTCTCGACATTGTTTGTTTTTGTGCGGTCGATACAAATGATCCCCAGCCTTTGTTATCTCACGTTTAACTGGATTCCCAAGAGATTCCTTCTAGGAATTCTTCTCCTCCTCCTTCTAGAATCAGGCATCATCTAACTCCAAAAAAAAAGATAAAGCAGCTCATTAGGGGCGTCCGGGTAGCGTAGCGGTCTATTCTGTAGCCTACCAACATGGGGATCGCCGGTTCGAATCCCCGTGTTACCTCCGGCTTGGTCAAGCGTCCCTACAGACACAATTGGCCGTGTCTGCTGGTGGGAAGCCGGATGTGGGTATGTGTCCTGGTTGCTACACTAGCGCCTCCTTTGAGCAGTCGGGGCACTTGTTCAGGGGGGAGGGGGAACTGAGGGGAATAGTGTGATCCTCCCGCGTGCTACATCCCCCTGGCGAAACGCCTCACTATAAGGTGAAAAGAAGCAGCTGGCGACTCCACAAGTATTGGAGGAGGCATGTGGTAGTCTGTAGCCCTCCCCGGATCAGCAGAGGGGGTGGAGCAGTGACCGGGACGGCTCAGAAGAGTGGGGTAATTGGCCGGATACAATTGGGGAGAAAAGGGGGGGGGTATCATCCCATTGTGTCAAAACCAAGCAAGTAAACATGACATAGTGGCGATAGGCAATGCAGCCAGGGGGCTCTCACCCCCCATACTTTGAATTGTAAAGTTTCAAGTTTTAGGTGCAGGGCATGACATTTCAATACCCATGCTGCATAGAAGAGTCTGCTATTCACTTGGGGGCAAAGTGGAAGTACCTGCTTACTACAATAAAACACCAGCAGCAAACAAAACAAAATTAAACCTTATTTACATACACCATTCCCTAAGTCGCTTGTTTCCTCATATGAGCAATTAAGGACAAAGCTGTAACTGATAATTTGCTTGATGCGTACTTCTCAGAAGCTGCAGTGCCAGCTAAAAAAAAAAAACAACATCCCCGGCAACGATAACAATAACAACTGGAAGTTTTTGTGTTAATTGTGGTTAACAAACACTGCGTAGACCACGGGACAGTGTTGTTTTTCCCTCTCGGATTCCGCTTCGTTTCTCTTGCGTCCTATTTCTTCCTTGTTCCTAGACATAATATGCATATGTGAACCAGAGCCTGTCGGATACAAGAGATCAGACGAAGCACAGCCGCAGATCAAAGGGAGCTATCTGATCTCATAAAATCTTATTAGCTCCCCACCCCACCCCACACACACTTCATTCCAAGACACAAAGTATCGATCGCAGAGGAGACGAGGAAGAGGGTTTCACACCAAATAAAAACTCGTGGGTGACGGGCGTCGAATCAGGAGATCGGCGCATGGCGGAGGTGATTAAAATTGCATAGCGCCCTGTTTTTCCACAGACAGTCAAACGGTTAACGCAGGGACAGAAGAGGGAAAGCGAGTGAATGTATGTTCATAATAGCTGATCGGTTTCCCCGCTACCGCAACCACCTCACACTCCTCCCAGTCATTGTATGCTTCCCCCCCTTTTTTTTTTTTTGAGCGAGCAATTTTCAACGAGTGTGTAAGACAATAAGCAGGCAGCTAACTCTAACCCAACGTATCAGTAAAAATGACGGCTTGGCTGCCTCGGGAATTGTATGCTCACGGCGAGGTATGGAGTGATCTGTGGGGATGGTGCCGCCGTTGTTACCCAGTTTGACTAATAAGTACTTTTCAAACCTGCCCCTCTCCTCCCCATTCAGCAGGAGCGCTAAGGTTTCTCTAGGAGTTAACTTAACCTTCACACACTATTATTACTGTCACTCTCTGAAACCCCACAGAGGGTCTCTGTGTGCAAGTGTGTGTGTGTGTGTGTGTTTGTGTGTGTGTGTGTGTGTACATGCTTGTTCAAAATCCCTGTCTTTAATTTCTCACAATTACAGATTCCCCCCTTTGTTGAAGCCAAGTGTTTCTGTTGGCTGTCTCTATGGTGTTCGAGTCAGAGTGCACCTTTATAAGAAATTATAAATAAAAAAAAAGCCTTCTGCTCAGTGTAAAATAAGATTTTAAATGTCATTTCTTTACAGTGAACAGCATCAGAATTGGGCAAAAAGGTGGTTCTGGTTGAAAACATTGTTATTGATGGAGGAATAGAATACATTGCAGGCAAAGAATACAGACGTCAGGAACCAGTTTTTTTTTTAAATTGTATTTATTTATTTATTTTTTGTATATCCATTTGACTCCGGAGAGTTAGGAATACACATGGTGTCTAACCTGTCCATGAATGCGAAGTACTTTAAGATGGGGGGGAAGTGTACAAAAGTACATCAGGTTGCCATATCATGATAGAATTTGTTGTTGTGCCCCGTCTACATCCAAATGAATTGCCCTACAGGGATCACTGAATCAACTGGTATGCAATGGTTTACATACGGTGGCGCAGTGGTTAGCACAGCCGCCTCACAGCAAGAAGGTCCTGGGTTCGAACCCTGGGATTGTCCAACCTTAGGGGTTTCCCGGGTCGTCCTCTGTGTGGAGTTTGCATGTTATCCCTGTGTCTGCGTGGGTTTCCTCCGGGTGCTCCGGTTTCCTCCCACAGTCCAAAGACATGTAGGTCAGGTGAATCAGCCATACTAAATTTTCCCTGTATGTGTGTGTGTGTGTGTGTGTGTGTGTGTGTTGGCCCTGTGATGGACTGGCAGCCTGTCCAGGATGTCTCCCCACCTGCCGCCCAATGACTGCTGGGATAGGCTCCAGCATCCCCGTGACCCTGAATAGGATAAGTGGCTTGGATAATGGATGGATGGATTCTTTACAGTGTTGTCCCCTTGGTGTAGTATGTGTCCATAGTTTTGCTTCACAGTCTTATCTAAAAAAAAAAAAAAAAAAAAAAAAACTGACCTCAGTTAGTATTTAACAGGTTAATCATACATTTTAATTATAGAAAAAAAACTAAACATACTGTGCATGTTCGGCCCAACTCCATTTATTTCACTTGCCTGATATAACCATTATGAATGACACAAGAACCGCGGCGGTGAGAGGAGATAGTATTGTATACAAGGCTGTCCAACATCAAAACAAGTTAATCAATCGGACGGCAGTGAAAGGGGAAAGTAACAACAAAATCAATTCCCTCCTGTCAATAGTACCTTAACAAGCTTAAACCCTAAGTGAAATATACTGCACCGCGAGAGGCAAATATGCATCAAAGGCCAGCGGCATTAGCTAGCTCACTACTCAAAACCCCATGACGGATGCCCTCTGCACAAAAATATGTAATCCTGGAATGGAGGGATAGCAAGACCCGAGGGAATATGCAGAGTATGTAGACCTGTATTATCCATGTAAACAACCTATTGTAAGAGTTCCAACCACGATTCATTAAACAAGACTGCCTTACTGTAGTATACTTTTAACCAACAGAGCATCATCAATGATAAATACTGCCAAACTTGCCAATTTACCTCATAAGCCATGTTTATGTTTAGAGTCACAGTGTTTTGTATGGCTTGTCTGGGGATTTAAATTCCCCCATGTCTCGCTTGCCCGTACAGTGCAAAAGGCTTGAGCTTTAGTTTTCGGATATATTTGTACGAAATGTCTTAGCGACATGACCCCTCTTGCATTCCTGCGAGAGATCTCCCCCTCCAGAGCAGACAAAATCCTTGCCTGTCAGTTCAAGTGTGCACTTCCCTCTCCACCCTCCACTTGTAAGAAGCATTTGAACCAATAAAGCCAAGTGGAGAGAAGAAAAGTGGCTCCATTGTCGTGACAGGGAGCAGCGGTGTGGGAGATTTAAGCTGAACAAGGTACAACAGAAGTGGAAGACCGAGCAGAGAAAGGAAAAAGGAAAGGAATCAATTTTGTTGAGTGGAAGTCTTACCCACACAAGTCACGCATATGTAAGGAGAAGGACAAAACAGAAATGAATCTCATATATCACTGTGGGCTTTCTTTGCAGACTAAGCAGCGAAATAAATGTTAAAATGAGTGTTAGAGTTTCAAAAATTTGGTAAATTTTAAATAGGGTAATTAGGTTGAACATGGAACGTGAACATGGAAAGTCCAATTGGTGCCCCCAGTTGGACATATAATGTGTTAGTTTATAAGTAAATACAACATAATGGGGGCTGAATCTGGCCTAGGACATTTGTTTGCATGTCTCTCTTGCTCTCTCTTTCTTGCTCTCTCTCTCTCTCTCTCTCTCTCTTCACCAAAACAGTACCAGAGAGGTTTGGGTTGTCCTTCATTGATTAGAATTTGCATCAGCAGTAGTTGGTGAAGTTGCCCCCCTCCCCGGTTCCTGAAGGGACAGATAACAGCCCCTCTAGTTTAGTGGCCATGTTCATTAGTGTTGCCAAACCACACAAAGGGGCCCCCTTTTTCTAAAACCTTTAATGCAGCTGTTTGCTTCTACCAGACTCCTTCAGTTACCTAAAAGTGGAGGTGATGTTGCGTTTCGGTGATGGAGTCTAACTTGACAAAGTCATGCTGAGATTTACAGGCCTGGGAACTTGAGTCAGTTTGAAGCAAGATGAGGCGTTTCTCCATTGTAATAGAGGTTCAAGTGCCCTTGTGCTTCTTAGCTTTTGGTGTCAAAGTGTCCTTGAGCAAGACACTGAACCCGTAACTGCTCCTGATGAGCAGGTTGGAGCCTTGAATGGCAGCCTCCATCATCAGTGTGTGAATGGGTGAATGTTAGGCATACACTGTAAAGTGCTTTGAGTGGTTGGTAGATTAGAGAAGCGCTTTATAAATGCAGTCCATTTACTGTTTAATGGCATTCACAGCAGTGTTGTTGGTAGTCCTGCCACTTTGCCACAACAATGTGATCCACTGTCAGAAAACTCAGAATTTGGAATCAGAATTAAATCGGGGGGGGGGGGGGCGTCCGGGTAGTGTAGCGGTCTATTCCGTTGCCTACCAACACGGGGATCGCTGGTTCGAATCCCCGTGTTAGCTCCAGCTTGGTCGGACAGCCCCACAGACACAATTGGCAGTGTCTGGGGGTGGGAAGCTGGAGGTGGGTATGTGTCCTGGTCACTGCATTAGCGCCTCCTCTGGTCGGTTGGGGCGCCTGTTCGGGGGGGAGGGGGAACTGGGAGGGAATAGCTTGATCCTCCCACGCGCTATGTCCCCCTGGCGAAACTCCTCACTGTCAGGTGAAAAGAAGCGGCTGGCAACACCACAAGTATCAGAGGAGGCATGTGGTAGTCTGCAGCCCTCCCTGGATCGGCAGAGGGGGTGGCGCAGTGACTGGGACGGCTCGGAAGAGTGGGGTAATTGGTTGGATACAACTGGGGAGAGGAAGGGGGGAAAAAATCAAAAAATAAAAGAATGTTGTTGATGTGTATGTTGGATATATGTGTTTTGTAGGTTTTGTAGTTGTTTTGTAGTTTGGATATATGTGTTCTTGTAGTTTGGATATGTGTTTTTGTCTTTGTGTTGCACTGCTGTGAGCTGGGGGAAACGATATTTCATTTCATTTCATGTGCGCAGGTGCATGGAATGGAATGACAAATAAATATTCCTGATTCATGATTCCTGAAATAGCCGAGGGAGCAGCACAGCCCTCGGTCGCTGAGGTTTGTACCAGGTTATACTGATGTACAAGTAGACGAAAACCAAAAGAAAAAAAGTATGGGGTTAGATTCTAAGGTAGATATAGGCAAAAAGAGGCGACAAGAAACCAAAAATAACGATGAAAGAAAAACGCTCAAGGATTTCTCATTTAAGCTGACAGGAGCAAATCGATTCTGTGAGCTTCTGACTAAAGTTTTTCAATTTGCGCTTTCTTTCTTTCTCCTTTTTCTTTCTTTCCCCCCATTTTTTTTTGTGCTTTCGTTCTATCTAGATAGCACTTTCAACTCCTCTTTCTATCTTCCTCCCACTTCTATCGGTCTTTTCTTTCCTATTGCTTTCTCTCACTCTTGTCTCTCATTCTCCCTCCATGTATGGCGTTATCCGTCCTATGTGACATCACCCGTCCTGCCCTCCGGTGACACAGCCCTGCCCTTGTTAAGTGGCTCCGGTCCCTTTCCTCGTTTACAGGTGAAATCTATTCTCACACACAGGCCTCAAGGGCCCAACTGGACTGTAACAGAATTTCTGCAACCCCGCCGGGTCCCAACCACAAAGCTGAGAATAAATGGCTAGGGTGCCAGGGCTGGACAGAAAAATCAATGCCTGTTTATACAGACATGACAGTCCCGGCGCCCAAGCAATTCGCCCGCTCGCTCCTCTAGACACTGTGTTGTACTCGTTTTTTATTTTTTATTTTTTTCCCCCCACTCCTTCTCTTCCTCCTCTACTGCGGTTAAAATGTCTGCCCTCTTGAGAGGATGGAGCGGTAGGTGATACGCTGTGGCCATTTTGTCCTCAATTTGTTCTCACCATTTGTTGAAGTGCTGCGCGGGGGTCAACCGAATGTTTTTGATAGACTTATTGTTGCCAAAACCGCTTTTCCTTCTCTGAATGGATGACGTGCAGACGACTGGGGTCACGCTTTTCGGGCACTCTGACGGCAGCGGTTCCAACTGGTGGGTCGCAATCCAGCAACGTTTTTTCTGCAGGACCGTTCTGACAGGGTCGTGGACATGGGCCAATTAAAGACATTAAGATAGTATTTCATTCTAGGAACAGGAACCATCAACTAATGTGATTTTTATTTTTCTTTGACAGCAGATTTTCAGACCCTTCCGAACCCTGTGATCCCTGTAAATCTCCACTAACTTCTGAGATTAATCCTATGGCCTTGGGCAGCTCAGATGCTGACAACAAACTTTCTTTACTGTCCTCCATAACCTCAGCCAGAGGAGAAAAAAAAAACTCGTCTTCCCTTTAATCTATGATGTCATGCCAATACACAGCTCTCTAGGGATGAATAGAGAAGAATAGTGAAGGAGATCGTAATATTATCCAACATGATTTCCACATAGGGTATATTTTCTTATTCAAATGTGCAAGCACAACTATGAGATCACTGGAGCATAAATGTTAAGGGCATTTCAATTGTGTAAACTTCAGTCTCCAAATTACTGCCTTTGAAGCAACTAAAGCCAGTATATTGATATGACCTCATAGATTAACGTCTTCGTTCTAAATTTGCAGCTTTGGGGAGAAACGTGTTTAATTCGGGTCGGTGAGATTTTGTCGAGAGTTGTATTAATTACCATTAAGCTGAACAATGAATGTGGTAATAGGCTGTTATGCGTCAACTAGTGTTAAAACCCTCTGAAAGTCTTGAAAGTAAGAACAGTCGGTAGATTTGATTCTTAAATTTAAAGAAAAAAACAAATGAAATTATGTATTCAGCGGGGCAACAGTCACATGACGTGTGAAGAATAATGGAGGCGTAAACCAACAGCTTGGGCAGAAGTTGAAATACCTTCAACATTACCATGCTAGGACAAACGTTTAGATATGTTATATCTATTTAAACAACATTTGCTGCAAGAGTAAGGCAAGTACAAGATAACAGTGAGCTTCATTTGCTTTTTGAATTTAATTACAGAAAAAAAGCATTCGGGGTGAGGAAATCAGATCATCCTATCCAGGTCATTGGACTCTACATGTATCCTCCTCTGAGGCATTTTAGGTGGTTGTCTTGGCAGATGCCGAATATAGGAAAATTGAAAACTATAGTTATTCATTCGGATTTACCTTTGTGGTATCAATAAATTTGGTAACTCCGCGTTATTATGTCACATTTAATATCAAGTCTTTCCTTTGCTGCATTCTAGCACCCATTGTCCTTCGCATACTTCACTACCCCGACAGAAATGACTTATTCTCCTGCTTCAACCAGCGCTTTGGCTCGCTTGCTTTCTTGAGCCCTTGGAGCCCATTCACAACCCCCTTAAACCACCCGTTACTCTTGAGCCGACATCCACTGCTCCATCCTTTTAGCTCAGAGAGTTTTGTTTGACACTGAAGAGCATGCCATTTTTACTGAGGATCGTAAAGAGGGGGTTGGTGACAGACATTGCTCTTAGCTGATTCCAATCATACATTGTGGTACTGCAGATTGTATTCTGTTGTCAGACCGGTGGTGTGCGATTTCCTCTCCATATTATCTCATGTGGTCTTTCTCAGGAGACGATTTAAGGTTATATGGTATTTTAATTATCCCCACACACACTACTGGACCTGTCAGTCTAACATTTTTTTTGCAAAGTTATGACTGTATGAAGAAAAACCTCATGGTTGCGGTGATTCAAAACCATCAAAAATGTTTGTTGTCACTATCGCCGCGCCCTCTGTTCATTCACTCTCTATCTTTGCTCGACTAATGCCATGGTTGACTCGGATCGAGCAGTGATGTGATCAAAAGTTATCAAAAGAATTTTTGATAATCCAAAGTATGTGAAATTTGTAAAGGAACAACTTTCTCGGAGTTGCAATCGAAACAGGAAGTGATGCATGTTCTTGTCGCTGCCCGATCTGAGTCAACCATGGATGTGAGTTGTGCATGCGCGAGCATAAACAGTTTACCCAGCTTTATTATACTGTAATGACCATGGATGAGTAGACTCTCTAGCCCTTGGCTAACGGGTCAGACCCTTTAGTTGACTGGTTAACGTAGTCGCCCATGGTGTGGGAGACCCGGGTTCGTGTCCCGGCTGTGACAGTTTCCGGCTGCCCCCAGAATTCGCTACAATACTATGAACATAAAGACCAGGTTAGGGTCAGACCAAAATGGTCACAAAGCAAACCTTTTCTTGTTGGAAAGTGCAAGTTCATATTAGACTTGGTTACATTCGTGCGAGGGAACCCTGCATATTAAAAACTTTCCCCCCCATATTTCCCCTTTAATCAACTCGGGCACTGCGTGAAAGTCTTATGATGGCAGGAAAAACACTGGTTTTTCTGTGCATGTGTGAGTGTATCTGTCTGCTGCTGATCTCTCATACCACCGGGCCTGTCAGCCTGATAGTTTCTGTGAACAGTTATGACTGTATGACCAAGGACCTCTCGCAGTTGTGTTGATCCAAAACCTTTGAAAAACCTGTTTTACACCGCAATTGAATGCCAACCCCTCAGCTGGTTTTTCGCCCAAGTCCGAGCACCGGAGAAGGGGAGATACACCGGGCAGGGATCTTCTAGTTACGCTTCCCTCCCCTGTTACATAATAAGCAGTTGACAAGATCCTTTTCCAGAGTTGCTCAGATGGCATCCCGTTGCACAGCGCAGTATGTACTCGACAAAAACAGTGATATCAACATCCAAACTGTAATAGCCATACAAGTATTGGTGTTATTTCAATATTCTGCAACTTAATTGCAATAAATCAAACGCTGTTTTATTTGACAAAAAACCTAAACACAGCTTCAACATGATGTAGTGCATTCTTGTTACGCTTGGTAATTTTACAGGGATGTGCAGTCATACTACTTTCAGTTAAAAGTATATATATATATATATGTGTGTGTGTGTGTGTGTGTGTGTGTATATGCGTGTGTGTATGTATATATATTTATATATATATGTGTGTGTATATACGTATATATATGTATATGTGTGTGTGTGTGTGGGTGTGTGGGTGTATATATATTTATATATGTTTGTGTATATATACATATGTATGTGTGTGTATACATTTAACTGAAAGTAGCATGACTGCACATCCCTGTAAATTATCAATATGTGACACACATTGTTCATGGCAGAAATCCCTCTTTCTGTACAGTTTGTGCAAAATGCATTTGCAACTGTTTTAATCAAAACTAAGTGACGGGATCTTATTACCCCTATTAAGCGTCACTAAAGAGATTGGTGGTTAGTTTCTGGATGTGATTATGAGAACGATTGTTCTCGAGACATGGCTGGGTGTGCCACATGGCAACACATCAGACCTACAAACCCCCGAGCGCTGGAGCACAGCCTGCGGTATTCAGGCCGGGTCCTGCAGACTGCATGGTGCTTACTAATACGTATTAGTTCAAGTAGCAAGTCATTTATTGTAGTTCTCATGAAACAATTTTGTCAATGGGCTTTACAGAGCAAACGAAAAATTGGCGGTAACTGCAGGTTGGAAAAGTAGGCGAGTAATTTGAAGTCGCTGTTTTAAATTGTGCACCAGCTGGGGCAATTTTGATGGAGAATTGTAAATGAAAAGTGCTCTCTGTTGCCTACAGGTACGGCACACAGCATCCTTTAGCAGGGCATCTTAAAACCCAAATGCTCCAGTGGAATGTTTTTTTCCCCCGTCTGACTTTACTAGGAAGTTGAAATATTGGTAGCAAATATTTTGAAAACTTGTTTCCTTCTAGTTGAAGTATTCAGTATTCTATCCCGTATTCCTTACTTATTGATTTTTGTGTGGATGTCTGATTGTATCCTTGCTCACGGTTGTCCTTTGTTTGCATGTGCATGTGTGTGTTTGTGCATGTGCATCTGTATGTGTGTGTGTGTGTGTGTGTGTTGTGTGGGTGGGAACTCGAGCTTGACTGCGTGTGTGTGAGATTTGTGCGGTGCATGTGGTTTGTGTAGGCGATTATATGAACCCCAGGGGGAGGTAGTATCTTACTTGTAACTCATTCTGATTTATGCCCCCTGTCCAAATAAAAACATAAATCACTGGGCCTGCCACAGAAGTCACTCTCGCAGTGGTCTACGTCAACTGCCGCTGTTCTGGGACTTGCACCCTGATGACAGAAACACAATTGATTCCCTCATTGCATCAATTTGTCGTCTAATTCGGTGATATGTTGATAAATTTTAGTGCTTTGTCAATTAATTTTCCTGAGATACGGGCCTGGCAGTGGTGGACACATCAATACCAAGCCAGTGGAAACATCACTGAAAAAAAATTAAGTGATAAAATTAATTGCCCCCCCTATCCTGTCTTGTGAAAACATAACTAATGAGCAATGCAATTATAGTTGCATACGGCCTCCTTCGGGACAGGAGAGAGGATGTTTGAAAAAAAAGGTTGCCATGGTAATTAGGCAAGTGGGAGAGGAAAGATCTGGGGGGGAATGGTCATCCCCGAATCACGGATGACATTATGCACGTTAAAGAGTGAGTTGATGAAGTAGGAGGGTCACAGTGAAGACCACCTCAGTCAGTGTTAAGACAAGAAGGGGTCCCGTCTCAGTCAAGAGCAAGACAAAACCAAGACTTGTGGTGGTTAAGAACATGGGAGATAAATACATGAACATTAATCCATATTTCATTCAAAATGAGGTCTCGCCATATGAGCCTTTCCATTTTCATGAGAGGGAAGTATTGTCCGGAGTAATTATCTTTTTCATTGTTTTGTTCCCCTGAGGCCAAACAACATATTGATGAATTACAAAAACTAAGCATGAAAAGGGATCCGTAAACTAGGATGCATGTGTATGTCTATATTTGTACGGTACAGAATTACATTATTTATTTTACCAGTGTTGTTGAACTGTTGGTGTGTATTTAGCACGTTATTAATATGGTATTAATATGTGATATTTGTCAGATGTGGATACAGTAACAATACTGTGTAAGCACCTCACAGAAAGTTGAGTAAGTTCATCTGGACACAACGTTTACTGAGAGAAACGTTTCATCACTCATCTGAGTGACCTCTTCAGTCTCAACTGACTGCAGGTATCCCCACCCTTATACAGTGGCATAATGACCAAAACCAACGATCGCTTCCATATGAAAATTAGCGTGGCCATTAACTAGAGTTACAATGGCCATGTGTTCTGTTCACAGAGGATTTGCTAGGTAAGGTTGCAATCACAGCATTGTAAGATGGTGACAGAAGAGCTAACATTTCAGGCCAGGACTCCGCAGTCTACACCCATCTACGGGCCAGTGGCCACTCTTTCAAGAATGAGGTGTTTGTTTTTTTTTTTTTGGAAGATATTTTATTGATCCCCGTGGAGAAATTCTGCTCAGCATTTAACCCATCCTAACTATGTAGCTAGGAGCAGAGGGCAGCCCCCGTGCAGCACCCAGGAACCAACTCCAGTTATTTCTTCCCGTTGCCTTGGTCAGGGACACCGACAGGAGTATAAACTCTAACGTGCATGTCTTATTTTATTTATTTTTTTATTTCTAGTTTTTCCCCTTATCCCACCCAATGGCATATGACCGGAACTCTTGTCGAATAACTCCCCTGGCTCACATTTCCACAGGAAGGAGATAAGCGTAACACCAGCTTCCTTCAAACTCATGTCGCTGCTCTCGCTATTTTACACGCTGAAGCCTCGCATGGATTGCATCACTTTCAGGCCGCGAAGGAGGCGTAGGGAGAATGCTTTCAGTTGCTTGGCTGCAGGCGCCCGGGTGGGCCAGAGGGGTCGCTGGAGAACGATGAGTCCCCGAACACTACACCGATCTACACGCACTATCCCTCGGGTAAGGGTGGCCTAATGAATGCCTTACCCCGTGGACGCTCTGGCTGTGACTGGTTACAGCGAGTCTGGGATACAAACCTCCCAGCCACATGACGAGCGGACTGCAAGAACGGCGGTTTATTCCGCTCGGCCACCAGAGCGGCCCATCGTGCATGTCTTTTTGATGGTGGGAGGAAACCGGAGCACCCGGAGAAAACCCACCGCAGACACGGGGAGAACATGTTAACTCCGCACAGAAAGGACCTGGGATGACTCCCAAGGGTTCGAACCCAGGACCTTCTTGCTGTGAGGCGGCGGCGCTAACCACTGTGCCACTGTGCTGCCCAAGGCACGATAGTTAGTTCCTCCCTGGGGAGGAACGCTGGTTTGAACGGGGAGTCAAAGAAGGCCATCTATGTGAAGAGGGAACGATCATTCCTTAACCGGGGGGGGGGGGGGTCTAAGAGTACATCTGTCACCATCTTACAATGCTGTGATTGCAACTATTCCCAAATCCTCTATGAATAGTATACATGGCCATTGTAACTCTAGTTAATGGTCACGGCAATTTGCATATGAAACCGATCATTGTTTTTGGTCATTATGCCACTGTATTGTTTATAAGGATGGGGATACCTGCAGTCAGTTGAGACTGAAGAGGTCACTTAGATGAATGATGAAACGTTTCTCTCAATAATTCTCAATTGTGTAAATCTCAATGTAAATCTGTCTAAATCTCAATTGTGTCTCAGTTGTGACCAGGGGAACTGATTCACCTTTCTGTGATTTCCTTACCTGGATTATTGAGCATACATAAAGACATTTTGCATTATGTGCATTATGTAAAGTTTTACCACTTTCACTGCGTTAATGTGCAATCACTTTCGTGCTGTTATACATGCGATGGCAGTGGTTTTTGCCTGTGATGACTGCTAACAGACTAAAGAGGTTACTTGAATCAGTGATACAGAAGGTAAATGCAGCAGACGTGCTTGGACATTGAAGTTTTGCACTATTTGACTTGTGGTTCTTTAAGCATTTAAAACGGGTAATCCACCTTAAAACTGACCTCTACACTAAGAATGTCGTAGGTAGTTTTGCAAGTTGTGAATGCTTGCAGCAATTTAATGAAGAGATTTGTACTGTAGAGGGTGTAATGGAGGTATCACAGCACACTGGGGTACCATTTGGGTAAAGTGGGATAGAGGGGAGATGGCTCATTTTAGGGGGCCCTGGTGCCCCAAAACAACCTGGCAAGAGTGTCCCTCAAGAGCAGAAACATCATTAGTGCTTGCATTATCAACAGAATTAGACGTCGAAGAGAATGTTATGATACCTGCTGGAGGCAACAAGGGAAGAGCACGAACATTTTTATGATCACCATGTTCAGGCCGCCGTTGTTTGTATCCCCTGTTCAAGAAAATTAGCTCCTTCGATGACTTAGATTCTGTTTAAAGGCTTGATGACCTGGGTTCCCCACCCTCACTCTCCCGGGTAATTTTCCTTTTGGAGAACAAGAGGCCCAAATCTACTAAATATTCACGCCACTTCTGATATAGACACGTAAAAATGCAATATTGTGATCTACTAACATGGAGCTCTACAATGTGTATTTTGCATAGGCGTGGAATTTTTGACTCCTATAAATTAATTGACATATGAACAGAAAAATCTGAGATAATAATGATGATGAAAGTATTTAATGCTTAACCTCATTACTAGTCCATTAGCCTGTTGTGTGTTGTGTTCGCTTCAAGACAGCTCTGTTTGGTGAACCGCCGATGGCAAAAGAGAACGGGCAAATGATGATGGCGCATAAAGATGAAACGAGTGAAGAACATTCTTCATGCACGTGGTAATCATTTTTCTCTCGAGGCACCTTTTTACAATGAGCTAAATGAATCTCTTCCTCTAATTCCCTAGGTAATTAATGTTTCATAATTATTTCAGATATGAAAAGCTAAGCAACATGGTCAAGTTTATTTCACGAGAGATGTTGACTCTTGGCTTTACGACATAATGCGATGGCTCAGCAGTGTATAGGCTGACTATTTGCACTGTCCTACTTAGCATTTGTTGTAGTTGAGTTGAGTTTGAACCAGTGTTCGTTTTTTTTGGAGGGGGGGGATTTCCTCCCCCTTTTTCTCCCCAATTGTACCCAGCCAATTACCCCACTCTTTCAAGCCGTCCCGGTCACTGCTCCACCCCCTCTGCTGATCCGGGGAGGGCTGCAGACTACCACATGCCTCCTTCGATACGTGGAGTCGCCAGCTGCTTCTTTTCACCTGACAGAGGAGGGGGACGTAGCGCGTGGGAGGATCATGCTATTCCCTCCAAGTCCCCCCTGCCCCGGACAGGCACCCTGACTGACCAGAGGAGGCGCTAGTGCGGCAACAAGGACACATACCCACATCCGGCTTCCCACCCGCAGACATAGCCAGTTGTGTCTGTGGGGACGCCCGACCAAGCCGGAGGTAACACGGGGATTCGAACTGGCGATCCCCGTGTTGGTGAGCCAGTGTTGGTCTTGACTCTGTCCTCCAGCTTGAAGGCCAGTGTTAAAGACTGGTACGCTCTGTCATGTCCATCTGTTGTTATTCATCTGGATGACTGATGACTTGTGCGATGATTAAAGTGTGGAAGAGTTGCGCACCGTCAACCCCACTCTCATCCGAGACCGCCTACTACCACAGGCAAGACTAAACGAGACGACTGGCAGTGGAGACGGATGCAGATTTTTCCTCAGGGTTTCTTCCTGAAGCCTTTCCCGTAGACGAGTATACCCGCAAGGCAGCAGAGGTCTTAAATCAGAGTTTTTCTTCTCCTAGATGAACTGCCTGACAAGGCTAACGAGCTTCATCTACCCGAGTTGGCTAACAAGTCCAGTCGACGCACCCGATTATACCGCCGGGAACCCAGTCGCCCCCGCAGCAGACTTTGTAAAAAAAAAAACAGGAGGTACCATGAGAAGGTGCTGCTGCGGACACATTTGTGTCAGAGCGGGCATATGCTAAGGTCCTGATGGACCCGCGGCGATCACTACACCAGGAAGCGAGAGGCCACCGCACCGCTTCGCATTCCTTTTGTCAAGTAGGGCATCTGGCCCAATATTCGCCACCTCCCATGTCCATCTACCTCAGACATAACCTGCTAACATCTGTTTCAGCATCTCTGATATATTCACTGCACCATATCACTTTATCACCTCTTATTTCACCT
The DNA here is from genome assembly GCF_029633865.1 of Lampris incognitus. Taxonomy (NCBI): domain Eukaryota; kingdom Metazoa; phylum Chordata; class Actinopteri; order Lampriformes; family Lampridae; genus Lampris; species Lampris incognitus. The sequence continues at coordinate 32,898,661 of NC_079228.1, read as the reverse complement.
GTGTAGGTCAATCCTTGTGTATATATCTGAGAGTTTTTGTGTTGTAGTGTTGTTATCTATGTTAAGTACACAGAGAGAGCCACGAAACCAGAGTCAAATTCCATGTATGTGCAAACCTACATGGCCAACAAACCTGATTCTGATTCTGAAACGCACCAAAACACATGCTTCTGTAAGTACACCTCTCCACCTCCATCAGTCTCACTCTGCAGACCACCCCTAATTTTTACACAAATCTCAGAGGACCTCAAAAAGGGAAAAATAACACGTGCAATACCACAAGTGTGTATCTGTTTGGACCGTTGTGCATATATCTTTTTGTGTGTGTGTGTGTGTGTACACAGCAAACCAAAAAACCTACAACAATGGACCAGGCACCGACGGTTACAAACCCTGCTGTTGTTTTTCTGTCTGGTTTCATCATTTGACGTGTGCAGATACACACGCACACACGCACTGTTTGCGTGTGTTTTGTTACGCTGCTGCAGCGGGCTCTCTTTTAAACCCAGATACCAGTCAGAGGGAGAGACAGGGAATATGCATGTCAAGATAAAGATTTGCAGTTAGTCGACTCTCCTAAAAGAGTAAGTGGAGGCTGCCATTAAGAATATGTGTCTGTTTTAAATATGAATCAGCCCCCTTCTAGTTCAAGTTGTTATCTAAATAATTCAGCGGCGCGGATGCATTATCGACTTGATGTAAATGTGATATGAGTGGAAATCAGGATGTGTGACTGAGATGATAATTGATATGATAATGGAGTTAGGGGAGGGCTGGAACAATGGCAACAAATAATAATTAAAATCTAAATAAATGATGGGGGTAAAACTGTTAGTGCAGCTGACTGACACGCCAGAGAAGCCTCGGTGAGGCCGCGGCGCCAGACGAGATGGGGGGGGGGGGGCATCAGCCGAGAGCTGATTTCTCCGAGTATACATGTCGAAAGTGGTGAATGAATGAGATGATGCGTTTGAATATCCTCTCTTGTTCAAGGGCGTCAACTCTTGACGGGAGAGGGAATGAAACCGCTGCCCTCTTTTACCCTCGGCGTCCTCTAGTATCTAAAAATCGCGAAGTTTTTGATTCGCTTCCGATTAGGTTCACGCTGGGGGCCAATATCATTAGAGAGATCAGAAACGTCTCCCTTTAGACACAGCTGATGTGGCCCTCAACACAGCTGCCGACATCAGCTCTGTTTTTTATCTCTCCCTTCATCAGGCAGGGTGGGAATAGAGGGGTGAGGGGGAAAAGGGGTTTGGGTAGAGGGGGGGCGGGTGGTTGGCACTAAGGATCTGCATTAAAACTGCTCAAGTGCAGAAAGCAGCCCCATCTGGAAGACATCGGACCTAAATGAAGTTGTACAAAGCTGTTCCATTGATAATAAAGCTAATTTTTATGGCTCTGACAAGTGTGTAATTATGTGCAGTGATGCTTTTCAGATTTTATCACAGTCAATAAACCACCACGCTAATTTCGTTCCTGTTTTGACATATTTACACGGAAATATTCGATTTGGGGGGAATTAGGAGCCCTCAAAGCCGCTGATAGATGGCTTTTAATGATCTGTGACCCTCAGCCCGCGGACTCATCTGTTTGTCGGCCTGTCGATCTTTTGGGAGGAGTGCATCCCTTGTGACCCCTTCAGTCAGTGTGCCATTCTAGACCGTTGTGCCCAGCAAGCCCCGAACATCGCTTCCCTTTCTTGTCCTTGTCGGCCAATCTGCCAAAACCGTTCGTCTGTAAGGATTAAGAGGAAGTGCTGTCGTCCAAGCGCCCCGTTTGAACTTTTATTCAGACATCATACCATTTATCCATGTTCACAATGACCACACTGACCATTTAGAATGGCACGCTCAAGTAAAATAATCTCATTCAAAACCCCTGAACTCCTCTGCAGTGTATTTTTAGCCCCCAACACATCCACTTCACGGTCCGCAACAGTCATTCTGGATCCCTCAGTGGGAAGAGCTCTTAAAATCAAGTCGACAGTAGCCGTTTCCCATCTTCAGTTTAGTGGCGCAGATAGAGTACAGCTGGCCTCCCCGGCCAGCCTCCTTCCATCGGGAGGATGCCACAGGGGTGACACAAGTGATGACAAGGTCCGTTAATGGGAGGTGGGAATTGGTGTCAGCAGTGGGAACTGCCTTCAATCCTCCTACAGCTAAGTGTGGGATTGGGGGTTGGTATCATAAAAAGGAGAAAAAAAAGTCCGTCGAAGGCCCCAGTAATTACCCAGGAAATTAGCAGTGAAATTGAAAAAGTTTGTGGCCACCAAAATAGCCGAGGCTCCTCTTGCATATGACAGTGGGACTTTTACCCCGGTGATACAAGAAGCGTCCTCAACACACGAGTGAATGTGCAGGTGTGTGTTTATGACAGTGTCGTGGTCGCCCTCAGTCATACCCTCTTATTCTTACAGGTTTGCTTTAATTGGTTTTAATTTAGAATCAGAATACTTAGTTAATTGATTATTATTAATAATTATTATTAATTAGCTGCACCAGAAACAAATATAAACTTGACAACACCTGAAAAAGGACATTGCAAGTACAAAAATACAATTTTAATCCTGAATTACATTCTTTACATGCATGATTAAGCTTTTTTCTTTTTGCTTTTATGGGATTTAATCACAGTAAAGTGACTTTTGTATAATAGTCATTTCAGTGCTCTTTTTTTTTTGCAGAGATTTTATTTATATTTTATTAGATGAAAGTAATATTGTATTGATAGTATGTAAAAGTGATAGATATATATTTTGAGGCTGTTGACATTTGTATCTATTTGGAAACTAGAGTGGAATGTTTACTTATTTTTCAGTCAATTAAAAGGTCTTAACTAATCCATTAGTGAGTGAATATAAATGCATGTGCATAGAATTTAGATAGTCTAGTCATTTCTATTTGCCATTTAATCTCAACATATTTGAATCTATTTCCAAGACAAGGACGAACCATGAACATTTCGACAATTTATTTGGAGGGCCCACAATGATCTGAGCGCTTGACAAGAGGACTCATGTGTACATTATAATGCAGCTTGTCAATACTAATGAAATTGTTCCATGTCCGGGAACAACCATGCGCGTGGCGTCTGCATTGTTCATCTGATTTTAATGCCAATCTCCATAATCAAGATGAAACCACGCACTGTCAAAACTGGCATAATACGGGCGTCCGCCGATGAGTGATTGATTGAATATGAAATAATGAGGGTTTGCTGATGCTCTTCTGGTCATCTAAAATTCTGAATACAAATCAAATGGAAATTTTATGCAATGGGCTGTATTAATGGGATTCTGGCAACATTTTAAGGTCTTAATGTACAGTACAGTGATAAGCAACAGAGGTTGTCGCAGGGAGATGAACAGTTGTTGCTGTTGATAGGCCATTTCAGTGCATTACTGTCAAAATAATGCATGTCTCTCTGCATATATTCCATGGCTCAAGTGAACTTGACCACCAACGCCATGTTTTTGAGCTCATGGATTGCCAGTTGAGGTTGATAAATTATGGTTCTTGACTGTGCCATTAGTGCCACTGAAGACATAATGTGAAGCAGCGCCTACCTTTAACCTTGACTTTATCCGGGATTTGGTCAACCAACTCCTGCTTAGCTAATGACAGGACGGCTGTGTTTCCGTTTAAAGCAGTGGTAAAGACTGAGGTCGACTTTGCACTGTTGGATATAATATAATCCCTGTTACCGAAGGCTGTAATAGCGATAATTTCTTTCCGTTTCTAAATTAATTATGGTTCTGATAAATGACCCCTTGCGTCTGAAACGTGATACTGCATTAATGAGTTATTACATTACTGTTCTCTGGAATGTAAGGCTCATACATACGTCCATGTTGAATTTTGTGTTGCCAGTGACCATGCTTCACAAATTGCCATTATTTGCATAAAAAGGGCAATGGAGGCAGGGAGGACTCGATCTCTCCGCTCGGTTTACTCAATTGATGTTAAGTGATACATACAGATTGTGGCCAACGAAATAGCATATTAACAGCTCAATTAACATTTTTGTAGCCTGGAGGATTGTGGAGTGGTCCTCAGCTGGTGAAATGGGCTACCGTCTCGTTCCCTTGTCATCGAGGGGAAGGAAGTTGACATGGTAGTACCACACAAACCCTTATCATGTGGCCGCTGTCCCCGTTAGTCTGTCTGCGTTCATTTAAAATCACATTTAAAGGTCCTTCCAAGCAACTGAGTTGACTGAGATGGAGTAATCCATCCATCCATTATCCAAACTGCTTATCCTGCTCTCGGGGTCGCGGGGATGCTGGAGCCTATCCCAGCAGTCATTGGGCGGCAGGCGGGGAGACACCCTGGACAAGCCGCCAGGCCATCACAGGGCTGACACACAGATTCACACCTAGGGACAATTTAGTATGGTGGAGTCACCTGACCTACATGTCTTTGGTCTGTGGGAGGAAACCGGAGCACCCGGAGGAAACCCACAGTGCTGTCCTTTAGATAGAATTTGCTTGTAAAAGCTAACACTTGGGGGCAGCACGGTGGCACAGTGGTTAGTACCGTCGCCTCACAGCAAGAAGGTCCTGGGTTCGAGCCCCGGGGTAGTCCAACCTTGGGGGTCGCTCCAGGTCGTCCTCTGTGGAGTTTGCATGTTCTCTCCGTGAGATGGAATAATGTTGGTTTGATTTCCCAAACGGTGTGTCGGTTGTTAAGCGGCTCCCATGACTTGAGGTGCGGTTACAGTTTAGGCTCACATAACTCCGAGCGGATTCCTATTTAGACACGAAATGCAGAGTGAGTAAAGCTTACTATAAAAATAAATAATAAATGAATAATAACAAAAACACCAGGACCTTATATGTGTTGTTAATTAGCATATACTTCTACGTCCACTAGCTTTAAGGCAACAGAGGCCCAGTGGAGGATATTTAACATTGCATTTCATTTCATTTCATGTAATGCCTCCCAATGAGTTCTTGTTGTTTTGAAGAATCTTTTGTTTAGCTGTTGAATTTTTAACCGAAATACATTGGTATGAATTATGCATCGAGAGCAACGAAGGCCTCTGCTGGAGTCCTCCTGTGTAACCTTCAGATTGGGAACATTATGAAGGCTTTCCTAATACAGGGGTAGCCATCGGTGGAGAAAATGGTAATTATATGTTTTTGTTAGCTAAAATGACAAAAACTGCTAAGCTATATCACATTGACTCTATGACACGTAATTTTATTTTTATTTTTTGTAATCGATGTCTGACTTCCTGTCACTTTGTTTGCGCTGATCATTGTTTGTCCTACTCTAACCGTGTCCCGTCTCTGCATGGTTTACAAGGAACACCGCTCAGTTTAAGAATTCATGTGATACTCACAGCCTTGGACAACCCAGCTAGTGTTTGTGAACCTGAATAATTCCATTTTGAAAGCTAGGAACCAAGCCTCTAATCTATGATGTCATCCGTATGTACAGCCCGGAGCTTGAATAGGGTCAGTAAATTAAATGCTGACCTTTGAAGGGCTCGTACGGTTTTTGTCTCAAGTCTGCAAAGCGGTTATGACTCATATGATAGTGCTATTAGCTCCAAATTATAAAAACGTGTCCTGTTGAAATGAAAAAAAAATCATCCTGTATTCTCAAACACGTTCTCTGTTTATTTTCCTACTTCTTTCTCGTGCAGTTGTGCAGAGCCTGAATGTTACAACATGGCTTAAGGAGCAGGGTAATTACTTCTTGTGTGGGGCAATTACAGATGGCAGTGGATGTTCACTGATACAGACTGAGCTGTCCCGGGGTATACGAATACCTTGTTTTAAACAGACTTATGCTTCTTCTTTTTTTTCCCTTTGTACCCTTTCACAACTGTGTTTTACAGCATTCCAGCACCGCAAAGTACAGCCCCTAACGTATTTTCAAAATTCCAGTCTATGTTAATTGTCACTTAGTCGAAAGAATAAAAGTAAGTTTGTTCTTTTTTTTCTCATTTTTACATCTTACGTATCTGGAGAAGCCTTGAATTAGTCATGTTTGTGGTATTTGTGCATGGGTCCATTCAATATGGGGCCATAAAACAAAAGCCAGCTTGCTCAATGGGGGCTGAAGGACAGAAATTAATAAAGTTCAGTCACAATACTTGCACATCCTCATCGTTGAAGGATTTCAGGTCAGTGGCCTCTCTTTCAAGGATGAGGATGTGCACGTCCTTGATAAGGAGGACTGCTGGTTTGAACAGGAAGTCAAAGAGGCCATCTGTGTGAAGAGGGAAGGACCATCCCTGAACCGAGGGGTTGCCTAAGAGTACAACTGTCACCATCTTACAATGCTGTGATTGCAACTATTCCCCAATCCTCTGTGAATAGTACACATGGCCATTGAAAATCACGGGAATTTGCATATGAAACTGATCATTGTTTTCGGTCGTTATGCCACTGTGTTGCCCCCCCCTCTTTTCTCCTCAATTGTACTTGGCCAATTACCCTACCCTTCACATATTCGGCTTCCCACCCGCAGACACGGTCAGTTGTGTCTGTAGAGATGCCCGACCAAACCGGAGGTAACACAGGGATTTGTGTAATGTAATGTAATGTAACACGGGGATTCGAACTGCCGACCCCCATGTTGGTAGGCAACAGAATAGACCACTACGCTACCCGGGCGCCACACTGTATTGTTTATAAGGGTGTGGATACCTGCAGTCAGTTGAGACTCAAGAGGTCACTTAGATGAGTCATCAGGAATCAGGAACATTTATTTGTCATTTCCTTTCATGCACCTGTGCACATGAAATGAAACGAAATATCATTTCCCCCAGCCCACAGCAGTGCAGCTCAAAGACAAAAGCACATATCCAAGCAACAAAAATACATGTATCCAACATATATATATATACATATAAAAAAAAAATCCGCTGTTCAAGAGAGCGAACATCAGGATGACTTTCGGAGTTACCGGTCTGCATGGGCTAGCAGTTAGCTTAGCCTGCCCCGCTTCCGTGTCCCGTCAGACCGCCCTCAGTGTTTCCTCCTCGGGCGTCGCTCCAGGCAGGGCTGTGGTCCCTGGGCCCACCGGACGCAGGAGACCGGGCTCCCCCAGCCGATCCAACGCCAGCTCTCCTAGCCAGACACCTTCGACACGCCTCCCTGCACTCCACACAACGACACCAAAAACGCGGTGACCACCATGGAACATTTTTTCTCAATAAACGTTGTGTCCAGATGAACTGATTCAACTTTCTGTGATTCACAGAAGATAATTTGACCACATTTGGTATACTGCAGTTTTGGACTGACACATGTCAACAATACATAGGCCCAGTCAGATAAGATATATAGCTTTCTGGTAAACTTGAGAAAGGGACTATCCATAAACCGACCACATGGCGCGGCATGGCTCAGGAGGTAGAGCCGGTTGTCTAGTAATCAGGAGGTCGCTGGTTTGATAGCCTCTGCCATCAGTGTATGAATGTGTGAATGTGAGGCATACACTGTAAAGAGCGTTGAGTGGTCGGTAGACTAGAAAAGCGCTATATGAACGCAGTCCATTTACCATTTTAGCGCGATTTGAAACAGTGAGGTGCCTTTTGCGGGACATGGCCTTCAACCAAGCTCTGCATTATTTGAATTGCCTGCTGCCCACCGAGGGGTAGCCACAGTAGTCTTTACCTGCTCTGCTTTATCTGCTCCACCCTGACATACTACGTTAAGGCTGCAAACACCACCTGTCATGGAAAGCAAGCTATAGTGCTTTTCCCCCTTGGTGCCAGTGTCATGTTAAACAAAACGCTGTTCTCCATATGCACGATGGCTGAGTGTATATGGGGCGGTGTTTGGAAGGACAGGTGGTTGGAAACCTGGTATTGATCGAGGCAGGTTCTGCTTTGTTTCGCTCAAGGCTCTTTATTAGCCTGCATCTGATAAGGGTTTTTGGATGGGATATGGGGGAGACGTTAAAATTTCCTCTCAAAATCTAATATCCGTTCATCTAAGCTTTTATTTCATTTTGTTTTTTTAGTACACGAAACCGTCCTTGTTCTCAGTGGTATGTGCTGTCATTCAGATGAAAGCGTCTAATTTAATCTAATCTAAATCACCATCTCGATGAAAAGATGTGCAGTATTTTAATGGAATATTCTAATTTTAGCTGCATAGCATTGACCTCACCGATGTGACATGACTAATGCCAACGCATCTCCTATGCCCCCGTGTGCCTACCCGCTTTTTATTCATTCAAAACACCTGAGCTCTTACAGCCCTGTCCAATTAAATAAACCCTAATAATGCTATTTATTTGTTTTATAAATAACTTTTTCCTCATCCTCGTTTGTCATTTTTACACAGGGTAGCTCGGGTGCTTTGTGTTGTATCCAAGTATTACGTCCACTCTTTATGATACTGACACAGGTTGACTTACTGATTTATGCATGTTTTATGAGTTTGGCGATTATAGCGTTGCTGTTTCTGCGTGGGTTGTGCCGGTGTTCTCAGAGGACATGTACTGTTTGCTACTCCCTCGGGAGTCGGTGTAGGCGTTTTTTTACGGTACAGTTTGAGCTCTGTGCATCTGCACAGAAGGACTTATATTGAGGTGTGTGTGTATTTTTCCCCCCCTTTTCCCCTCTTCCCCCTTGCATCCTTTACACCCAGTAGAGAGTAGAGAGTTTTCCCTTGAGATCATGCACTCCCCAAGCATGTGAGAGAAAGTTGGGTTATGGCAAGTTACTACTACTACTACTACTACTACTACTACTACTACTACTAGAAGCAGTGGTAGTAGTCAAGTCAGTTTTATTTGTATAGCCCAATATCACAAATTACAAATTTGCCTCGCGGGGCTTTAGAACAACACAACATCCTGTCCTTAGACCCTCACATCGGATAAGGAACAACTTCTTAAAAAAAAACCTTTAACAGGGAAAAAAATAGGAAGAAACCTCAGGGGGAGCAACAGAGAAGGGATCTCTCCCCCAAGACGAACAGACGTGTAATGGATGTTGTGTTTACACCATTTACAGAATACAATGTTGAAAGAGGATAACTGAATAATAACAATGGAATTATAAAATATATGAAGAATATGATGAGGAGGATGCCAAGCAGTGTCCCAACGCCACCGGAACAGCCCAGGACCCAAGCCATGCGACCACCATCACCATGTAAAAAAAAAAAAACATTAGTCACACACATCTTAGTGAAAGGATATCACATTGAAACAGGATGACAAAATTATATAGATTTATAAGATATATAAAAAGAAAATGTGATGAGGGGGATGCCAAGCAGTGTCCAGGTGGCGACCACCATCACCGTGGAGACTTGGGAGGAGGACAGACTGCACCTGCACACAGGGGAGACTCACATCACACAGTAGTAGTAGTAGTTAAAAAAAACACAACCTTTCATCACATGGTGCTGAGGTGCTACATAAGAGTACGATACGTTACTTTGTAACCCCTGTTCCCCTTCTACCGTAACCCTCAATCATCAGACTTGTCGAATCATTGTAGCAAGCACCATGTCCGTTAACGTGTTGATAGTTACGTTTTTTTCATGGTTTCAACCCCACAGGAAGGCCTCCGTCTGTGAGGATTTTTCCACTTCCTTTTAAGTCCAACTTCCTGAGAGCAAAGTCGTCTCACAAGTTTTTTGATTGAATGGAAGAAAAAAAACCCTCTTAATATCACATCAGAATGAGTTGTAACAGTAATGGTAAAAAGATTAACAAGATAGATATTGCATTAACCCGTGTGTGATTGTGTGCTGTCAAGATAGCGCTCGGACGTCCTGGTGAGAGGCAAATGATTTCTGATGGCCACGCAGGCTATTTCCTCTTTGAGAAGCCCAGATCAAATAGGATCATCCTTGTCAGCAACTAAGCCGGAGAGCTCCCCATATGAACAAACGATTGATTGACAGGTAGGCATGCACCGGCTTTTTAATTTCCATAGCTCACTTTAAATTACACCTCCACCTGGGATGAAAGCATAGGCCTGCCTGCATCGAGAACTCCCAAATGATAGGAAATGGAAATCCTGATTAGGAGAGGAAGAGGGGTTTTATTTCCTCCACATCTCCAAATACTGCTGATGGCTGACTTTTTTTTTCTCTGAACAGATAAAATAGTGATGACAATTGTCTTTTTAGGGATTTTTCAATCTTAGTTGAATTCGATAAAAGTGCGTATGGTTTGTAGGGACTTCGCCACTTTGCATATGACAATTGTGCATCGAAGTCACATTAAATCCAATCTACGACAGATTATCAATCGGCGGCAAATCCACTCTTCCCTGCAACAAATCAAACCAAGCGAGGTCATACCAGCAAAACTACTAAATTTACTACGAAGACTGAGGGAAGAGTGAATAGAGCGTAATATTTGGCCGTCAGATTTGGTCAAAAAACTTTTGAGCATCCATCCATCCATTATCCAAACCGCTTATCCTGCTCTCAGGGTCGCGGGGATGCGGAAAAAAAAGAAGAAATTACCTTTAATTTTGGAAGTGATTTATTTTTTTGTTTTTTTCTTCCAAACTCCAAGCCTTCACATATACATATTCACTTACTTGCACAAATGTACACACATGCACACACACAACACACACAGTATGACTTTTATATGGGTTGGGTACAACATGGAATAGGTTTTAGGAGTCACCAGTCTAATGAAAAACATGCATTTCCTCAAATGGTCTGTGGTTGTGTATGTACGACAAGGCCGAATAGTCACGAGAGAGTGATTGTAAATGTGCAGGCTTTTTTATTGTGTTGTTTATGAGACAGCGCACATTAAACCTACTGTAGTACTCATAGAAGATCTTGTAAATACAAACCTTCATAATGAGCTCGATATTAAAGATGGAGCAACGCTGTGTGAGCGAGGGACAAAATGGCTCAGCGGTTTCCGCTGTAAGTGAAAGGGAAGCCTGATCAAACGTGCAGCCCATGGTGAAGAAGCACGTGCTGGCAGGTTACCATTGCATTCATTGCAAATTTCTGAAAAAGGTCAATGACTTTTTAATTGGTAGAGTGGTAGCAGTACTGAAACTTGCTGTTTAAATTAGCTGACCGTCGTTAGTTCATTTAAACCTTTAACCTAGATGAGAACACTTATACGTAGCTAAATAACTACATCAATTACTTCGTACCTCCTCACCGCTTCCAGTGTGGGAAGATGGCGGCAGCCGCGAACTCGGTTTGCACCGGCCTCACCCAGCACCGACTGTGCAGTGTCTTTGTCCACGTCTACATCTGCGTCTAAGTTTGTGTCATCGTGTGAAGTTTTTATTTTGATCGTCGGTTTTTTTTCTTCTTCCGCTTAATGGCTGGGAGAGCTGGCGTTGGATCAGCTTAGGGAGCCTGGTCTGCTGCATCCGGCGGGCCCAAGGACCACAGCCCCTGCCCGGAGCTGTGCCCGAAGGGGAAACGCCGAGTGCGGTCTGACAAGGCGCGGAAGCGGGGCAGGCTAAGCTAACTGCTAGCCCATACATACCGGTAGTTCTGACAGCCATCCTGGCTGGCGTTCGTCCTCCTGGACAGTGGAACTTTTGGACTGTGTTACACTGAACAGACTGTCTTGTTAACTGTTTGTGTTTGTTTTGGGGTTTTTTTTGCGTTCTCTCTGTTTTTATATGTTTTTGGTGGTGCTGTTTTGGGAAATTTCGGATATGTGTTTTTATCTTTTGTGCTGCACTGCTCTAGGCTGGGAGAAACGAAATTTTGTGTCTTTTGTGTACGCAAGTACGTGATTGAAATGACAATAAATTGTTCCCGATTCCTGATAAATTCCAAGATGTTTCCAACTTGCATCCTCTAACGACGACAAGCTGCGGTGTTCTCGATATTCACAGGTAACGACAGTAAAAAGTTGTGTGCGTACATACAGACGATGTCTTGCCGTCAAAGTCAGAATGCTTTGCATGGACTCGACATTTTTATGTCCAGGAAATTACACAACCCTCTACGTTTGTGTTTGTTTCAAAAGCTTTGTAAAAGGCTCCAGTATTAGGAAACTGGCTCCGTCAGCCTTCTTAAATCATGGTCTGACACTTCTCAGACAACAGAATCTGAGGTGTGGGTTCTGCAGACACCAGTGACGGCAGTGACAAAGCATTTTATTGCTCATGTGGAAGCGATTTGGCTGTAAGAAACTCCCGACAGAGGACGCAGGCACATTTATTCCACTGACCGCAACTTAGTACACCTGAACCGGTCTTGATATCGTTTCAACCGAGTATAGAAAAAGGATAAAACAAAAAAGGTCAGTGACCACAACTTTTGTCTCGGTAATACTTTCAGTATGAACCAGCACATTACACAGATAAGGTCCGCGCTCTGCAGCCTGCAAAGTGAAATTATTTCTGAAGCTATAATTTACATCATTAGGTTCATGTGATGAACATTTAAGAGCCAAGCTGGTGCTCAACACATATTGTAATGTACAGCTGATGCTAACTGAGGTTTATTGATTAATGTTTAAAAAGCAAGAATCCACTTAGCTATTTGAAATCTGTCTCACAAAAAGTTATGATTTTTGAAATGAGATCAAGTACTTTCAAGCATTTGATTTCCAGCCGCTTTCTCAAATTTATGCACCGAGACAGAAATGACAGCCAACTTTGGGATTCCTTTTACTGATCACGTTTCATTACGTTTGGCAAGAGGGCCTGTGCCATTACCATGAGTAATATCATAAGTTATGAATGAGGCAAACAGCAAATGGCATAACACATCAACACTCAGGGCATCAGCGCTCATTTGGAGCTGTTTGAGTGTCACAGTGAACTGCATCGGGCCAGACAGCATGGTACAGAGAGCAAAATGAGCTTGACGTACCCTTCTCTCCCTTCAGCATGACTCCATTTTCCAATGCGACGGAGGCCTTGATGCAACCCAACTCGTGTGTCAAGCTGTTATGGACTTCAACATATCCACACCCTTACACAAACACACACACACGCATAAAACATCCACACAGGCGCACAAACACACACACATGGATCAGCAATGGAAAAGCTGACTTGGCCCCATCACCATCAGATGTTTTGTTTCTTTCAAGCATCTTTTAAGGATTAACACATGAAAGCAATTGAGGGCCATGGTCTGTCATGATCACTGTAGGGGGACTTTATGGATCATTATGTGAGTGGCTTGCCAACACGAGGGCGTCGGGGGTGGGGGGGCTGAGGCCCCCTGCCAGGGTGCGCCATCAGGGGGCTGCAAAAGTTTTGTCATTTCTTAGTACATTTTGTCATTTCTAGCCACCTTTGATGATAAATCGAGTGGTCCTTTGCTAGGGTGTTGGACTGAGACTGTTTCAGCCTTTATTGCCAACTCCTTTCAAGTCCTTGTTACATTGTATTCAAAGCCTTGTTACATTGTAGCATGTCACTCTAAGAAGTCCTGAGGTTTTATGCTGCTTGTGTGTGTGTGTGTGTGTGTGTGTGTGTGTGTGTGTGTGTGTGTGTGTACATTTTGTAGCTTTTTGTTTTATTATACTATCATTCAAACTATTGTGAGTTTTTTGTTTTTTTGGACCAGTTACAATAAGGCACATGAGAAATAATGTATTTCTTCCATCTGTCTTTGCTGCTCTTGTAGGCAAAAGAAAAGGGGATGTGTGCATCTTTGATGAAAACTAATCATAGGCTTTCACTACTGCTACATTTAAATGTATTGTGTATGTAGGAATAATGCACCGTACCAAAATCACCCAGATCCAATGAACATGCGAACAAAGAACACTGACACACACATTTCCAAACAGATCTCATTTGTTACGATATAGTTTTCCCCAAAGACGGACTTGTATTTGCTCTTCCCCTGCACATTACCATAGGCTTTTTATTGCCTTCCACTGCCGTGCCTCTTAAGTTTGTTTTCATACCTCATGCAACTAACGTGAAGTGTAATGACGCATCATGCAGCTCTAAAATGAATTTATCAGGACCATTTAGGTTACCGAGAAGAGACTGAAAATACATTTTTTACCCCAGCGGCAGCCTCACATTCAAATCTTTCTGCATGTTTATTTTAAAGTAGGAGGGAGGACTACCATTGAAGAGAGATGCAATAACATCTAGTCCCCCACTTTGTGACTACTTCCTAATTTGATATTTTAAATTCATTTGTTTATTTAGAAAAGAAAATGCTGCAAAGGATCAGTACAAGTACTACATTTTCTAACTTTGCCTCTGGCACAGAGACATAAACACCCAGGAGCACTGATCATAAATCCCATCGGTGTTAATTGGATAGCGTGGCCCTGACTCCAAGACACAACAGACAGTATGAACGGTACTTTACATGTAGACAAATGAGCATGGAATCCATGCCTACGTTGAATGAGAACCGCTCATCTAGAATGACTAAAATAGGCCCTAATAATTATATCAAAATTAATTTCTAAGGGGTATCTGGGTAGCATAGCGGTCTATTCTGTTGCCTACCAACATGGGGATCGCTGGTTCAAATCCCCATGTTACCTCCGGCTTGGTCAGGGGTCCCTACAGACAAAATTGGTCGTGTCTGTGGTTGGGAAGCCAAATGTGGATATGTGTCCTGGTCACTGCACTAGCACCTCCTCTGGTTGGTCGGGGCTCCTATTCGGGGGGAGGGGGAACTGGGGGGAATAGCGTGATCCTCCCACATGCTACATCATACTCCTGGTGAAACGCCTCACTGTCAGGTGAAAAGAAGCAGCTGGCGACTCCATATGTATCGGAGGAGGCATGTGGTAGTCTGCAGTCGTCCTCGGATCGGCAGAGGGGGGGGAGCAGTGACTGGGACGGCTCGGAAGAGTGGGGTAATTGGCCGAGTACAATTGGGGAGAAAAAGGGAGGAACCCCCCCCCCAGAAAATAAATAAATAGTTTCCACAGATTTCTACTAGACTTGGAAAGGGTTGAAGCAATGGGCCATCAATCATAGCCCCAAAGTCAGATTTTCAGGAGGAGGATCTTAAAGTTGCTATATGAAACCCTACTTGAATCCTGCCCTCTGTTGTTCAGCCACGTGACAAAACAAATCAAAGCAAGCAAAGCAAATGTTCAAACACAAAGTGGATACACAGCATGTTTTCTGCCTTTTTTAAAAGCCCTCAGTAGATATTAGATATAGTCCACTGCACGGGCGTCCAGGAAGCGTAGCGGTCTATTCCGTTGCCTACCAACACGGGGATCGCCGGTTCGAATCCCCGCGTTACCTCCAACTTGGTCAGATGACCCTACAGACAAAATTGGCCGTGTCTGCAGGTGGGAAGCTGGATGTGGTTATGTGTCATGGTTGCAACACTAGCGCCTCCTCTGGTTGGTCGGGGCGCCTGTTTGAGGGGGAGGGGGAGCTGGGGGGAATAGCATGATCCTCCCACACGCTACGTCCCCCTGGCAAAACTCCTCACTGTCAGGTGAAAGGAAGCAGCTGGCGACTTCACATCTATCCGAGGAGACGTGGTAGTCTGCAGCCCTCCCTGGATCGGCGGAGGGGGGCGGCACAGCGACTGGGACGGCTCGGAAGAATGGGGTAATTGGCCGGATACAATTGGGGAGAAAGGGGGGGGGTATAGTCCACTGCATTCGCTCAGCAATCTCTGACAATATTTACCAGTCAAATATTTCACATGGCATCTTTAACGTTAAAGAAAAATAACTCCAATTCTGCAAAGAAAGTTACTTGCCATCATATTACACACCGACCAACTAAAAGGAAGGAGAAAAGGGGGTTAATGGCAAGAGAGCGTCAAACGTTCAAACAGCAAAAATTAACGATAATGTAAATGTATTCTCTTCCACTTGTCTTTCTTCAGGTTTATGATACTACAGCCATCCATTATCCAAACAGTTTATCCTGCTCAGGGTCACGGGGATGCAGCCTATCCCAGCAGTCACTGGGCAGCAGGCGGGGAGACTCCCTGGTCAGGCCGCCAGTCCATCACAGGGCCTGATACTACATTGTTGGACTTAAATATTTCATGAAATTAAGTTTTCAAAAAAGAGTGATTTAAAATACTCGCTGAATTGACCCGCGGCACACAAACAAACAGGTCACAAACCGCCCTTACCTGCCCCCATTTCCTTCATTTGATTGGCTGATGCTTCCGTGGGTCTCTGTAAATACACGTTGTTGTCTTTCCCGGGGAAAAAAAAGAATAAATAAAGAGTTGATAAACACGCTGGGAACATTCATGCCAACAAGCTGAAAGGTGAGCCATTAATTTAGCCATCACACTTATTAACATAACTCCACTTCAGTACTGACAGGTTGTCTTGCATATTTTCATGTCTGAACTCCCCGAGCATCCCTGTTTACTTCGCACCTCGCCTCTCTCCGCTTCTTCCTCCGCAGCATGGCAGCCCGGCCTCCCAGGTCGCTTCCCAAGCTGTGGTGCAGCATATTAAAACTCAAACAGCCCCAGAAATGTCTGTCATCACTAGAAAATTAAACCAATCAATTTGACCCCACTCCCTCATTAAAAGGAGCTGAGGAAGATTTTCACAAATCGCTTAATTTTTCTTTTTTTTTCCTCGAGCAGTCTCTTGAAAGAAGCTGCCTTTAGACAGACAGGTCAAGACAATGTTGTGCTTTGATTACCAGTTTACATCAGTTGTAGTGCTTGCCCCTCAAAATAAAAACATAACCACAACAAACCGCATTACAATTAGATAATTAAAAAAAAAGAACATTTGGTGCCACATCAAACAAATTCCCCAACAACAATCACAGGGAAGTACTGCGCTTGATAAAGCTGGGTGGTTTCTAACAAGACGAATGGGCTCGGGGGTAATTGTGCCCATCTTTATACAGCAGATAGAGGAGATGTAGCGTTCTGCACGGCGCCACATTTACTCTTGCTTAACGGTGAGTTTGCGCTACACAGTCTGTTCTGGACCGGCAGTAAGAACAGAGGCTAGAGTGAATCACACATCGCGTCGGTCCCCATATTTGTCATCAGTTTGTCAATTTACATCTGGTTTGTATATTTTTAGTAGGCCCTCTGTACTGCCTAGTCTAAATCTACATGTTTATTATAAGGTGTGTGTACACATGCAAGTTGACTATCGCCCCCTTTTTCCTCTCTTATGTCTCTCATATGTAAACTCATCCTTGCCTCACTTACCCTACTTGCTGATGAGGAAGCAGAAGGGAATAAATGACAGAAAACATCAAATAAAGAATCAGAAAATAGCAAGCTGAAGAGTCGTGACAGAAACTATTCAGACAGGACAGAGAGACGAGGAAAATCTCGAGTTAGGTGACCTCCGCCATTCCCATTATGATTACCAAAATGTGCTTTTCCTTGTTTGCTTTGATACCTTGAAAAGGCAAAGCGATCTTTCAGGAAACAAAACTAACAATAAGTACTTTTTCCTAACGTGGGCATGTTCTCTTTGTGCTTCCGCTTCCGGTGAGGGAAGATGGCTGCGCGAATTCACATTTGCAGCGGCCTCACCCAGTACCGGTGTGGGAAGATGGCGGCGCGAATTCACGTTTGCAGCGGCCTCACCCAGTACCGGTGTGGGAAGATGGCGTCGCGAATTCACGTTTGCAACGGCCTCACCCAGTACCGGTGTGGGAAGATGATGGCACGAATTCGCGTTTGCAGCAGCCTCACCCAGTACCGGTGTGGGAAGATGGTGGCGCAAATTCGCGTTTGCAGCAGCCTCAACCAGTACCGTCCATGCAGTGTCTTTGTGCACGTCTGCGTCTAAGTTTTGTCTTTGTTGGCTGGGAGAGCTTGGTCTACTGCGTCCGGTGGGCCAAGGGACCACGGCTCTGCCCAGAGCTGCTTCTTGTCTGAAGAGGTAAAACCAAGGAGGGCGTTCTGACAGGACGCGGAAGCAAGGCAGGCTAAGCTAACTGCTAGCCCATGCAGACCGGCAGTTCCGACAGTCATCCTGGCTGGTGTTCGTTCACTTAGACAGTGATTTTTTTTGTTTAGTTAGGGTATATGTGTTAGTTTGGATATACGTGTTAGTTATATGTGTGTTCTTGTAGTTTTTGGATGTGTTTTTGTCTTTGTGTTGCACTGCTGTGGCTGGGGGAAACGATATTTCGTAGTGTTCCTGATTCTCACCAGCTTCCTACAGAAAGGATAGAAATTACAGTATTTAAGTGGTTTTGATAAAATTAATGACGAAGAATCAACTCCGATAGGAATTAATTAAAGGGACATATATGACCCAATTGTTGACCCAGATACCACAAAATAGTACAGTTCTCCCTCCAGTGAAATCCGACTGTCCGCCGGCGTCTACAACTCATTCTCATCAGCGCTGGTGCAGATGAGTCATTATGAGACAAATAAAGCGGGGAGGGGAACGTATTATCTTCCATTTTCCCTCTCCCGAAATGAATCATGTCGAAAGACAGACTCTGCGTCCTTCTCTCGGTTAGCAAGGACTCACCTGCTAAGCTCGCCAATCAACATGACTGACAGCTCTCAAGTTGGAGAGGCTAATTTCCGTCTGAATTTGATTGATTCGTCAGCCTTTATCGGGGGACTATTTGGTACAATTTCTTGCCCTGAAAGGACATGCCTGTCAAGTTGACTGACAGGCCTCAGCTCTCGAGTGGGGGAGGCAGCCAGTCCTAGTACCTCGCACAGCAACAGTCCACGGGAATAATTTACATCGAGCCTCGTTAACCAGCAAATAATGCATTTGATTTCGAGGAGGCTACAGGGTGAATTAGATGTACAGGTTTATATAACGTTCATGTTTGCATTCTCCGTGTGGGTTGTGTAAATACTCCCATTGATTTGCATTTGGTGGCTTATGAAAAAAAGATAAGAAAAAAAGGGTCATGTCTTAATATTTCAAATCAAGGAGAAAATTGCCATAAAAAATGCTGTCTCACCAAACTTGTCTCAAGGGAATGTAGTCTGTCATTTCATCATGAAAAAAAAACCATGTTTGTTGATGTGTGCAAGGCCGCTGATGTGTATTAAGTAAACCGGTGACGGAAAACGGCAAACCAGCAGTTTCCACCATCAAACGGTTCCAACGTGGGGGGAAAAATTCCAAGAATACAAGCAAACAAATTATTTTGCATATGCTGTTTCGCATATTTCAAACACGTTTTGGAGATACGAGCCCCCGGTGGCTCATATATGTGTCATATTATGGATACAGGGAACGTGGTGATTTCACATCAGTGCTTAACACCGAGACCATTCATAACTTGTTTATAAGTCTGCTAAGATAGGAAAGAAGTGTCTCATCGCGCTCATGTTGTCTCAGAAGAGGAAAACCATCACGTATAACCGGCGTTATAATAACCCCGGCGGTGCAGATTACAGTCACAGAACGTGATGGTGGTTAATACCGAGGAGACGACGTTGACTATACGGGTTGTGCAAAAAGTCACAACCAAGGTGTTAGAATTAATACTTGGTGAAACGTTCACGATACTGCAACTTGTGTTCCTTGTATTAATTAGTTATAGCTCGTTTTACACCCGGTTACTTACAAGATAGAGGTGTTGTCATGAGCCCGTTCCAGTATCGGCCTTTGCTGGGTGAAATGTTTTAAATCCTCATCAGAGGGGAATATCTGATTTTGTCACGAGTGTTTTACCGCACACTTGTATGCCGTTGCACAAAGCTCAGCAAATCTGTTCATTAGTGATTTAGTGGGCTCATTAACACGGTGACACTATTGGACCGAGCTGTTAACGGAGAACATCCAAGGTGAACTGGTACAGAGCATTCGATTTCAATTAATATGTTGCTTAACTTGGATTTTTGGAACGGAGTTGAAGCGGGCATCGGTGAATGAATTTGCTTCAGCACCTGGAGACGGATGGGCCCGTCAATGCCATTGAATTCCATTGTGTTCTTGTCAGCCATGTTTGCCACGGAGCAGCATTGCCGCTATCGGAGAGACTTCTGAGCTCGCCTTAATATGTATGCGCACGCTATTTGCAAGCGTTCAGTTTCGATGTCCCTTCCCCAACATGACATCTGAAAGTCAGTCAAGATGTGACGAAGCGCTTAAAGGTGCTACGAATATTTATCAGTCTTAATTTTGATGCCGCTATATGACCGACATCGTCAGCAGACGAGACCATCAGCGAGAAGATTACATTTGACTAAATAATGACTACATGCTCGTCTCCGGGTAGGATTCCCTGCGAAATCTGGTGAAGCAATTATGGCACACGGACGAGATGCAGAGCCACAATTATAAATACAATACCTCGTCTCTGTGTATCACCTGCTTTTTCTGAAACACCGCTCCATCTCTCACTCCTCCTCTTTAAACCAGTTGCACTAGCTACCAGAGGCCAAATGTGGATCTTTGCGACAAGAGGGGATGCTTATTGAGCAAAATCAAGTCGTTCTTCTGCAAAACACTGCTGCTTTTGTTCACAGGGGGGAGCAGTTGTTTTCCCTCTTTTTTTTTAACCCCCCCCCCCTTTTCTTTTTTTTTTCTCTCCCCAGTTGTAGCCGGCCAATTACCCCACTCTTCCAAGCCATCCCAGTCTCTGCTCCACCCGCTCTGCTGGTCCGGGGAGGGCTGCAGACTACCACGTGCCTCCTCCGATACATGTGGAGTCGCCAGCCGCTTC
This sequence comes from Lampris incognitus, assembly GCF_029633865.1. Lineage (NCBI taxonomy): Eukaryota > Metazoa > Chordata > Actinopteri > Lampriformes > Lampridae > Lampris > Lampris incognitus. The sequence goes on along the minus strand of NC_079228.1, from coordinate 32,878,132 downwards.
TTTTCACCTGACAGTGAGGAGTTGCACCAAGGGGTATGATGTAGCATGTGGGAGGATCACGCCATTCCCCCCAGTTCCCCCTCTCCCCTTAACAGGCGCCCTGACCGACCAGAGGAGGCGCTAGTGCAACGACCAGGACACACACCCACATCCGGCTTCCCACCCACAGACACGACCAATTGTGTCTGTAGGGACACACGACAAAGCCGGAGGTAGCCCAGGGATTTGAACTGGCGATCCCCATGTTAGTAGGCAACGGAATAGATTGCTACGCCACCTGGATGCAAGAGCAATTTAATGTTAAGTTACTCAGAAATGTATTGCACATCCCGGTAAGATGCAGGATACATCCGATTCATCCAGCAGTACACACATTTGTAAGCCTCATGGAAAAGTGACAAGCCGTATTTTTTCAACTTTCATTGAAAGCCGTGACATAAAGAAGATATTCCAAAGTGAAAAGTTCTCTAAAAATATTAATAGACTATCTCAATGTCTAATAACTGAAAAATGGGGTAATGTCAGGTATCTTTCTCTACAGAGTAAAGGAAAAAAAGTGTGATCGGTTACACATGGGCAAAATCTACATATGAAACCTTTAGTTAATGCTTTAACTATATTTTTAGTGTTAAACACAGAACACTGTTGGATCCCTCTCCTCCCTTTTTCAGTCGAAAAGCTTTATGAACACTGTCAGGCCTCCCTGTAAAACCTGTCAATCCAAAACGCAGCACAGGCTTTCAAGGACTTAACATTTTTATTTCCCCAAGTTTTATCTGAGAATGAGCTAAGCGTGCATGATAGAGTGTGTTGCTGCTTGCGTGTTTTTATTTTCCCCGTATCGGCTGTGTTTGCACAGCTATGCAAGTGAATATGTGTGCATGGCTGCGAGAGTTGTGTGTGTGAATAAGAGCGAGAAACGGGGACCGCGAGCGAGGGAATCGGCCAATGGATGCTTCTTTGCAAATGTGTGAGTCTGTCGCTGTGCCAGTGCACGCGTGCACGTGCTTATCAGTGTGTGAGTGTGTGTGTGTGTGTGTGTGTGTGTGTGTGTGTGTGTGTGTGTGTGTGTGTGTGTGTGTGTGTGTGTGTTCCTTGAGCAGCAGGAGAGGACGTTCTTCCATCTGACCCGCAACTCCAGAGGGCTTTATCTCTGCCGGTGTTCCACATTATTGATAGCTGCAGCACTATTGACAGCCGGCGCGGGGGTAGGAAAGGGAAAATAGGAGTTTGATATGACATATTGTGCTTCTCAGCGGCTGCCATAAATAACTTTGACACGTTTTTGTATGCATGGGAAGGCCTCTGATTCAGCCTCCCATAAAAAATAAACTTCTATTATGGAATGTATTTGTCAAGTGGTGCCATGATGGATGGACTAGTGTTTAGCCCTTGGCAGGTAGATGGGGGCCCGCCACGGTAAGCAGCAGCAAAGGCTTGTGGGGAGGATTTGCTCAGCAACGGGAAAGAGGGCGGGATGAGGTGTGCGGGGTGGGGGTGGGGGGTGCCGGTGCAATTATTCAGCATGAAAGGGGATCATTTCAGCACCTGCATTCTCATTCCCATCATGCATTATGGCAATGGGTTCGCTCTCCCCGCAGTGGAAACACCAAAGAAAATGAAACAAAGGACACGAGAGAGAGAGAGAAAGCGAGAGATTGCTTCATCGTAACATAAATGTAGTTACAACAGAACAAAAAAAAAAAAGGAAAGCTCATTGGTCCAAAGCGACCAGTCTGAGTCGAAGAAAGAGGCCGTAATGTGAAAAATGAATTTCACAGAGTCGATGCGGTTTAATGGATGGGAATTCCCATGTTGTTCCTGCACATGTGACGAGAAGTACTTCAGATGCTGTAACTGGGCTGCATTTTATTGATAAGCTTTTTGCTTTCCAGAAAAAATAAAAGTTGGGTTTCCCTCCCACATTTTATATTTTATATTCGACATTCAGAAGGGAAAGGTCTTGGGAGGAAGTGGATCCCAAAGCCAGCGGAGGCGTACATGTGACTCCAGAGATGCACGGATACATCTAAACTCTCCATAAACTTCCATCCAAAACTCCGTCAACTCCCGGGAATGTAGCGAATCCATAATAATATCCATCCCTTAGTTTCCTTCTTGTTCACATCATGTTCTTGATAAAAAAAATTTTAACGTGTGCGTGTGAGATATTCCAATATGAATCCTTTTTTTAGTCTTATCAAGGCAATCGGGAGAACTGCGACATCCATCCTGGACTCATAAGGCCTGTCTGATTAGGGGTAATTTGATTTCTCTCAATTTCTCAGAGCATGCTGGTTTTCATTTCATGCTTCCATCTTCGGTGGTTGGAACAATATGTTGGTGGAGGGAAACATCGAAAACCCACACACTTAACACACAAACAGACAAATGCCCTAGAATTAAGCACAAATAAACAAAAGTCGCCTCTTGTTTTTGACCGCCTTATCATAATCTCCTCTGACGGCGCTTAACAGTTATTAAGGTGGTTTTGGACTTCACGCTGACTGCTCGAGCTCCTCAAGACTACTTGGCTATGCGCGGTAATCTGTCTACATTTGTATAGAGCAGACCTGTAATCCTTGAAAGGGTATCTATTACATGCACAGGTCACAGGTCAACAGCAACATTTGGTCAATAGGCTTACAATAGCGTCAGGGACTATTGATTTTAGCAGACCCCAGCGAGGGTGCCCTGCTAATTGTTTCTTCTACTTGCCAGTAGCAAAGAAAATGTTCAACCCATGAATTTTAAAGGGATTTTCTTGTCTGCTTTCACATATCAGAAAGCGACGGCAGCCAGTGGGGTGGGGGATGTCGGAGAATGGCTGACTGCCGGTCTGTTTAAACATACTTACACACACATGTACACACATTTTTTTTTGTGTGCTTGCAATGGCAATATTGTGTTTTTTATTGTCTTTGAATTGTTGACATGCAGCATTGAGGCCTACAGCCTTGCTTGTGTGCACAGGGCCAAACTGCCCCTTGAATGTCCTTATGATATAAATGGATCACAGCCATTACAGTACCTCTACTCACAGCCAGAGCGATCAGATGACATAAAAATCAGCTAAATCTGTGCAGTGGGACTCTTCTCTGAGCAGTCGCCCGTGAACTTGCTGAACCATAAAGCGTGTGATGGAGAACACTTAGACCCTCTCATCCATTTCACATTTGTTCCAATCAATTATTGAAGTAGACAGCCAATTACAAATGAGAGGATTTGAGAGCCCGGCATTCGTTTCTCCAAAGGCTTGCATTAAATGTCTCTCGGTGGTGAATAATTGGTGCGATTAATTTACTGTTGGGCGCAAGAGGTGTTTTAGTCTGTCCGTCGGCAAACGACCTCCCTTATATGATTTAAAGTATTAAGATCAGGAAGCGGGGTTGGGCTCGTCAGTGAGTTATAACAGCTCGAGATGAAGTTTTAATTGTGTTTTGATCCATGCGATTACATATAGCATTCTAGTTTTTAATCTGCAATTACTCCCCTCTTTGTCCCTCTAATTGGGATGGTTGAGTAACATTGCATGCAAATGAGGACGGTAGTAAAGGAGTTAAGGGTAGAAAGATTCCTTCGCCATTTGATGTATTCATACCACAGCGTTGGGGCGAGGATTCGCTGCGGATTTCTTTCATCTTGCCGTTTGCCATTGATTAGTCCAACAGTTATTCTCACCGGACGGCCAGATTGACAGCTAAGTAATTTGTCTGAGAGCAGTGATTGACAGGCCATAATGTGGCGAGATTCTGCACCCATGTTCCTGTTCGGGATAATTTCCAATTTACCCCTCATCAAGGCTTCCTTCTCGCCATAATAGAGACCTGAAAAAAAGATGATAAAACACTGGATTTATCTTCAGCTGCAGTGCTCTGTGTGACGCTGAAAGAGAGGGGGTTTTATTTGGTCACGTGATACGATGTGCACGTTCCTATGAACATCTTAGGAAGTTAAAGGGAATAGGAACTGTGTAAACCTACTTGCCGGACAGAAAAAACACACTCCAAGGTTAGGAAGTTAAGAAGCACAGGTGCAGAAGGTCAGCACCCGATTGTCTCCGTGGACTTCCCTTCAGGGCAAAAGTGCCTCTGATGGAATAGAGTGGCAATAGAGCAGACGGGACAGCCATCGCTGGCCCAAGGCACTCCATCACTCTCTCAGCCCCACAAAGGGAGGTGCTCTCTATCACCACCCTCCCGCCAGACTGCCTGCCGTGATGCTGTAATGTCCACCCGGTAACTTCATATATCAAAGATAGTTTATGGTGTGAGGTTTATTTTTAAGCATTCATTTAAAGTAATTAATGGCTTTCAATTGCAACTTGGAGACAATATATCGATTCAAATGGTATAAGGTCACTGAAATGCTGATTTAGTCTTACCTCCAGAAGAACATAGGAATTTTTTTTACTCTTATCTCCTCTGTTTAAACGAAGATTTTAGCCATTTTAAAAACTATTTTTAGCCATTATTTTACCACTCTGCTACTGGGGATGAACCGCGGGCTGGGCCTGGGGGGGGGGGTATGTTGGCCTTTCTCTGGCCGGCTGTACTCCTGCATTGGTTTTGCTATGCCTTGCCCTTCTCTCCCCGTTCAGGAATACATACGCAGCACACACACCAAATGATAGGCCTAAGGTTTGCGGGACAAGTGCGGTGCAAGCAGTTGGGTGGAGGCAAGGCGGGTGGTTGAGATCTTGCCCGTGATGCTCCTACTCCCTGCTTGCACCTCGACAATGTCCTGAAATTTTAATCCCAGTCACACTAACTTAGTACATACACTCATCCACACAAACCATACTTCAAACAACACCCACTGCTAGGTTAGAGTCGGCTGGGGCAGGAGGAGTGTGAATGGTTCAGGCCTGATGAGCCCAAACAACTCGGGGACGTGCATGGCTGTTGCTCTGTGAGCTCCTGGCCCCTCTGTGGGCTTGATGTTCCTTGGGGGTTGCGGTGCTTTCGGCTGTGGCTGTTCTCTTGGTCGTGGGGTGTCTGCATGACTGCGGGGTCTGTGGATGGCTGTAGGGCCTGTCTGCTGCTTGGAGGGACTACAATAAGTTGCGGAACTCAGATGCCAGAATTTATTTGGATTAATCCCGTGCACTCGCTGGTGGACACTTGTACATACACACTGCTCGCATCTTCCTCACACACTACCTGGAACACTGTCTGGATTACATCCTTCTTCTCAGTCCTTTCTCCCCCTTTTTTCCTTTTTTTGTCCTCGCCTTTATCGCTATAACTGCTATCCAAAACTGATATCGATAAGATTGGTTTATGTTTTGTCGAACATGTCAGCATCTGTTTCTAGATCTCCATTTTATCAGATACGTGTTGTCCTTTTTCATTTCAGCAAGTTTCCTTGTTTGATTTGTGGTGATGGTCCCCCTCTTGGAGAAGCGATGCTGATTGGTTGTTTAGCTGATCAAACATGCTGAAGATCAGGGCATCCGGATGGCGTAGTGGCCTATTCCAGTGCCTACCAACACGGGGATCGCTGTATCCAATCCCCGTGTTACCTCCGGCTTAGTCAGGTGTCCCTACAGACACAGTTGGCTGTGTCTGCGAGTGGGAAGCCGGATGTGGGTATTTGTCCTGGTTGCTGCACTAGCGCCTCCTCTGGTCAGTGGGGGACTGGGGGGAATAGCATGATCCTCCCACGTGCTATGTCCCCCTGGTGAAACTCCTCACTGTCAGGTGAAAAGAAGTGGCTGGTGACTCCACATGTACACATGTATTGGAGGAGACGTGGTAGTCTGCAGCCCTCCCTGGATTGGCAAAGGGGGTGTAGCAGTGACCAGGATGGCTCGGATGAGTGGGGTAATTGGCCAGATACAATTGGGCAGAAAAGGGGAAAAATCCACAAAAAACAAAAAACCATGCTGAAGATGTAGAATCGGGGTGGGTATACATGTATAACAAAAAATCTGAGCTCTTGTCATCCCACAGATAATCCGAAGGATTAAGTTACTATAAACAATTTTTGATAATTAATAAGTATTGCCTTTGCAGGTGGAGAACCTGAACACCACTTGCAGATTAACTCTGTCTAGTATGGTTACAGCCATCTGTATTGCCATGGCAATACTACTTCTTAAACAAGTATTCCCTGGCAATATTACTTTTTCACAGACCATGCAGTGAAGAATCAGATTGCATCTGCTGCGATATATGAAAACATCCAACTGTGTCAGTGAGCAAGATATGACACATTGTGCCATTTGAGTGCCTGTGCATGACTACCGCGATGGTGCGCGTGCACTGTGTTGTAGTAGACAGTTGGAATGTTCCTCTCCGCCACTGCCAGACCGCCACGACCAGAGATGGTGGGAAACGGCTCAGAGGAAGCGACGTGTCAACCCAGATCAAATATCTTCTAGCTAGACTTCAAATCTCAGGTGACATAAAAACAAGCATATTTGGCATTATCAGTATTGTACTGTATTGTATCCCGCTTCCGGTGTGGGAAGTTGGTGGCGTGAATTCACATTTGCAGCAGCCTCACCCAGTACCAGTGTGGGAAGATGGCGGCACAAATTCATGTTTGTAGCGGCCTCACCCAGTACCATCCATGCAGTGTCTTTGTCCACATCTGCGTCTAAGTTTGTCGTCATTTGATGGCTGGGAGAGCTTTGTCTACTGCATCCTGTGGGCCCAGGGACCTCAGCTCTGCCCGGAGCTGCGCCTGAAGAGGTAACACCGAGGGCGGTCTGACAGGACACAGAAGCGGGGCAGGCTAAGCTAACTGCTAGCCCATGCAGACCGGCAGTTCCGATAACACCGGGGGTGGTCTGGTGGCAGCCTCGCCTAGAGTTCACTGTGTTTTTAGTGTTGTCATAAAGGGAGGTGTGTCAAAGGTGTCTGGCTGGGAGAGCTGACGTTGCATTGGCTGAGGGAGCCTGGTCTGCAGCCTGGGCCCAGGGACCACGGCCCTGCCTGGAGCTGCGTCTGAAGAGGTAACACCGAGGGCGGTCTGACAGGACACGGAAGCGGGGCAGGCTAAGCTAACTGCTAGCCCATGCAGACCGGCGTTCTGACAGTCATTCTGGCTGGCGTTCATTCTTCTGGACAGTTATTTTTTTGTTTAGTTTGGATATATGTGTTCTTGTAGTTTTTGGACGTGTGTTTTTGTCTTTGTGTTGCACCGCTGTGGGCTGGGGTAAACAATATTTCATTTCATTTCATGTGCACAAGTACATGAAATAAAATGACAGCGTGTTCCTGATTGCTGGACAACAGCTGGTCGTATTTCTGACCGCAGCATCGGTGTATGCGTTCCTTCATTTCTAACGTTACCTGGTCAACTTCAGCCGCTAACATTAGCTATGGCGGTTGCATGTGTTAGCTGTTAGCTGCTGCTACGACTTAATTCCTATTTAGATATTATAATTGTGGTAATTGCCTTAATTGGGGTTCAGACTTCTTGACAACCCTATAGGGGTTTTGAGTTCACCAACCATAGTAAAAAAAATAAAAATCTGTGGATAACTGACATTGCAGTGATATGAGCCATAATTGTTAAAATATGTCACATTTAAACATACAATAACCCCACAGTACAAAAAAAGGTAGCTTTATGAGTCCCTTTTTCTAACTCACACACCATATTGTGCTTGGCAAGAAAGTTTGGCAACGCTACTTTTACACCGGTGGTGGCATCTATGCCGTCTCGGACATATTGGCATACAAATTCCCTGTGTTGTATGCCAAGCCTGCCAACAGCACAGATTTTTAAAAAAAAATGCACAGGATTACCCAGAAATGGAGCAGAGTATTTAGAAAACACTTTCCCGGTGTGAGGAGAGAGATTCTGTCAGGATCCTTCATGGGTCTTGCCAGCAAACCGAACTTGTGAGTCCTGAGAACGCAAAGACTGCAGAATTACCTTCATGTCGAGCTGGCCCGTAGGTTGGGAGAACGTGATATGTGTAACATATGCCGGGCCCTGCATGCAGATGTGCCACCATATGTCTCCATTTGACGGCGGGTTGACTCCGCGTCGGAATCACATCACGCTAATTTTAAAATTCGGCACCCTCGTGCACGTGGGCCATGAGCGAAAACAGACATCTCTTTGTACTTGTGTGCATAGTAAGATCTATTGCCCCCTTCATGCACACAAAAGCGCACACACACATACACACCAACAACAACAACGCTACACGCACTTTGCATCGACCTCATCCTACTCATTTTATTCACATCCCTGAATCCAACCTGCTCGTATTCAATCATTTTGATTAAAAGACTGATTTTGTCCTGAAAGTGTGCAGGAGTTGGGAGCCCCGGCAGCCAATGGCATTCTAGGATTCATATATTTTCATAAACTTTTAACAATGTCAATGGGACATGTCTTCAATCTTAGCCTCGCGATAGCAAAGGCACTCAATCTTTCTTTAGCTTTCGACAGAACATTTGAATATGAGCATAGGATTATTAATGTGACAGTTCATAGGGGAGGCATCATAGGGAGATTTACAAGGAGAGTGTGGGGTTTTTTTCCCCCCAGGTAAAATATTATAAAAAGATAAGAGGTTGGGTGCAATACTGGTTTCACCTTAGCTTGTCACCTTTCACCTTTACCTTGTTTTAGATACTTTTTTTCCCCACACAAAATTGCATTGACATGAAAACTAATTTGGTGAATATGAGTGTATAGTATGTCGGTACTATGAATGGTCTTCCAATTCACTTTCACTGGAAATATCTCTTTTTTGGGGGGGGGGGGGGGCAAATGTGCTTGCAGTCATACACCCCGTAGAAGTAAAGCTGAAGTAAAGTTTACTAAATTAGCAATTTAATTTATCTAAAATAAATGAGGCTTTGGCGGCACAGTGGTTAGCACGGTTGTCTCACAGCAAGAAGGTCCTGGGTTCGAGTCCCAGGGTAGTCCAACCCTCTGTGTGGAGTTTCATGTTCTCCCCATGTCTGCGTGGGTTTTCTCCGGGGGGTCCGGTTTCCTCCCACAGTCCAAAGACATGTAGGTCAGGTGAATCGGCCGTACTGAATTGTCCCTAGCTGTGTGTGTGTGTGTGTGGGCCCTGTGATGGCCTGGCGGCCTGTCCAGGGTGTCTCCCCGCCTGCCGCCCAGTGCCTGCTGGGATAGGCTCCAGCATCCCGCGACCCTGAGTAGGATAAGCACTGTATGACTTCTGCACAGTGAAGTAATTTAACATAAAATATCTTTATTCAGGGCAAATCTGGATCTCAGGTGCACTGGTCGCATTTCCCAAACTCATCAGCTCCACCTTAATGAGGTCAAGTTGCACTTGGCTTGTCCGTCGGGTTCAGGATAGCGAAGCAGCACAGCAGGACTCGCCGGGCTCGCTGTGGTACGACGTTGGTACAGCTGCAGCCTTCAACTCCCACAAGCACGACTGAGCGAGCGAGTGCTCAGCCATTGTGCCCCCCCCCCTTCACGCCATATTGTCGCATTCAGCAAGTTTTTGTGTTCCTCCTCAGCTGTTTGTTTCCTCCTGGGCAGTCGCGTCTCCCCCCCCGCCTCTCCGCCCCCCACCTCCTTTCTTGTGTACGGGAGCTTTCTTGTCATGAAAATGAATTGAATTTGTCCCCTTCAGTGCAAACAACAAAAGACAGAGTGGGGACCTGTAGGAAAACAAATCGCCACCTCCTGTCCCTATTGGGCATTGTGTGTGTGTGTGTGTGTGTGTGTGTGTGTGCGTTGCTGATGAGGCTGAGGGGGCAGATGAGGAACAGACCTATGCCAAAGAGGTACCAAGGGTCATTTATTAACATGTCGTCTTCATAGTGTCCGGTGAACCAGCAAGGGATTCAGACAAATGATATTAATAATAATAAGTGGCCCTGTGGTCAGAGAGGCAGCGCCATCAATGCTGTTCACCTGATAATAACATAAAGTGTGTGTGTGTGTGTGTGTGTGTGTGTGTGTGTGTGTGTGTGTGTGTGTGTGTGTGTGTGTGGCTGGCTGGCTGGCTGGCTGGCTGGCTTTCCGTCAGCACGTGTCCATCAACTTAATTTCAAGGTGCGGTATTGTTTTATTCCCTTGTGCTTGTGTGCCTATCTTGTTCGCCTCCTGCGCTCTCACGTATTCGGCTTCAGCACAAGGTTGCGGTCCTCGGCGAGTCGCACGCTGTGAGGCAACCGTGTTAAGACGTCTCCGTTGCAGAGATGTGTCCCGTCCTGCTCCTCACTTTGTATCACGTTTAGTATTTGTGTCTAAAGCAGCAGCAGGAGAGACAGTACACACAGTTTGAAATAAAGGATAGACCTGGACACAAGGACCTAAAATGTGGATGATCCATGACCAGATTTTCCATTACGGTAAGAGAGATGACTAAACCAGCGCACCGACTCTCTTTAGTACAGCCAAGGACACGCCTTAAATCCTCGTGTGCCGTGAAGGTGTCATCCTGGAGGGCCGGACACTAAAATACACACACAGCTCTGCATCCTGGTGCCGCTGGGACTGAGGTGTATATCGAGCCGTGCTCTTGTGATGTTGGTGGCTCAATCTTGAGCTTGGTACTGTATCTCTGTACTTTACTGCAAGAGTCGTAGCGGAGACCGTGATCTGGTTGTGCTAAATTGTTCGATTACGGAAATACAGTGGCTGTGAGCAGGTGGAACGATCGTTCCCATATCTGTTAACAATCCAGAAGGACGATTATAATGAAATGAATATTGAAGAAAAAAAATTCATCACTTTTGGCATAATGCCCTATAATAATGATAATAATAATGGCGGCATGGTGGCGCAGCAGTTAGCGTGGTCACAGCAAGAAGGTCATAGGTTTGAGCTCCGGGGTAGTCCAACCTTGGGGGTTGTCCCGGATCGTCCTCTGTGTGGAGTTTGCATGTTCTCCCTGTGTCCGCTTGGGTTTCCTCCAGGGGCTCAAGTTTCCTCCCACAGTCCAAAGACATGTAGGTCAGGTGAATCGGCCGTACTAAATTGTCCCTAGGCATGAGTGTGTGCGTGTGTGTGTGTGTGTGTCGGCCCTGTGTGATGGCCTGGCGGCCTGTCCGGGGTGTCTCCCCACCTGCCGCTAAATGACTGCCGGGATAGGCTCCAACATCACCACGACCCTGAGAGCAGGATAAGTGGTTCGGATAATGGATGGATGGATAATAATAATAAGAATAAAGATAATAAAAATTGGGTTTTTGTATAGCGACAGTGGATCAATACAGTCGGTACCTATCTTTGCATATGTTTAAGGCATCTATGCACACAGTTAAATGTCATTGTGTTGTTTCCTTTGTTGGGACCTGATAATAAACATTATTGGGCAGCACGGTGGCCCAGTGGTTAGCACTGTTGCCTCACAGCAAGAAGGTCCTGGGTTCGAACCCCAGGCCGTCCCAGGTCCTTTCTGTGTGGGGTTTGCATGTTCTCCCCGTGGCTGCGCGGGTTTCCTCCGGGTGCTCCGGTTTCCTCCCATCGTCAAAAAGACATGCACGTTAGGGTTGATACTCCTGTCTGTGCCCCTGAGCAAGGCAGTGGAAAGAACTGGAGTTGGTCCCCGGGTGCTGCAGCTGCCCACCGCTCCTATACAATAGGATGGGTGAGATGCAGAAGACAAATGTCATTGTAACTGTACAGTGATGAAATAAAGTGTCTTCTTCATTCTTCTTAAATTCATTCTCAAGCTTTGAAGTCCTCATTCCCCGCATTGCTTCTCCCCCAAAGAGATTTGAGTAAATTAAGCTGTATTACCTATCCTATCCTGTAGTTGTCAGTGAGTATCTGGTGCCACTTGAGGTGGAAGAAGTTAGTTTGTGTTCACTAAAGAAACGTGAAACAAAGCAGTACTCGTCTGCAAACTCACAAACGCATCTGCATCCGCGTTAAGACCTCGGATAAAGAACATCAGACTGTAAACAATGTAACGAAGTGGAACATCTGGGAAAAGCAACAGTATGGATTGTATCTGGCTTGTTTATATGCAGCCGCCCCCGAGTCTGATAAGAGGGCTGCACGGGTCATGAATTGGACATCTCGCTCTGTCAAGAAATCAATGTTTTTGCAAGTGAGGTCTCCTCTTGATTCTTTACCCCTCTCGCTAATTGTAACACGTCAGCGAGGCGATAGCTAATCTTCCTCAATCTGTCATTAAAGCCGGGAAAAATTCGCAAAAGTGGACGCCGACATAAACATAGCAAACCCTCTGCAGCCCCCGTTAACGTCACTAATGATCCAGACCCGGCCGACGGCCCCGCGACTGCCCTGAAACGCTTCACGTCTCACCCGTCAGACGCCTTACACGTGTGCTTACAAGTTAAGCCTTTTGCTTCCAGCTGCGTCCAGCTGAAACCCGGGTCAGCCTGGTGTCTAAGAGTTTAGAGAGGATCCCTGATTAATTTCCAAACCGTGGCCAAAATACTAACAGGCTGGTTGAGTTGTGTTTGTTTGCGGTCTTGGAGTTGTGATACAGTTGAGATGATTTTTGCCTCTTGTAATACTTTTATAAGTAAGTGCTACATAATTAAAGGTTGTGATTGTACATGATTGCATTCCAACTTAAGGTTGTCTTTTGTTAGGGGTCTTTTGTGGCTGTCCATCACTGATATATTGAAGATTGTGTAGAAATAACATCTCTTATCAAACAGAATGGGAGATAATCACAAGGTAAATCTGGAATATTTTCCTTTTTTTTTTGTTGTATTTGCGTAAAGATTCCCCCCCCCCATCCTTTTTCCAAGCCACTTATTCTAATTAGGGTTGCGGGATGCTGGAGCCTATCCCAGCAGTCATTGGGCGGCAGGTGGGGAGACACCCTGGACAGGCCGCCAGTCTATCTCAGGGCTAACACGTTCACACCTAGGGACAATTTAGTATGGCCAGTTCACCTGACCTACATGTCTTTGGACTGCGGGAGGAAACCCACGCAGACACGGGGAGAACATGCAAACTCCACACAGGAGTTTCGAAGAACCCAGGACCTTCTTGCTGTGAGGCAACAGCGCTAACCACTGGGCCGCCATGCAGCTCTGTTTTTTTTTTTTCTTCCTTTAGGTTAAAATTAAATAGAGGAGCTCTCTCTCTGACCTGAAGAAGAAAAAAACCCTGTGGAACCTGTGGTTCTCCATACTGATGTTGATGTGATATGTTAGTAAAGGTGTTTTACCGTCTTGGTCGGCCATTTCTGGCTGTTTGCCACAACTTTACTTCTCGTCCAAACTTGCCACTACTTGCCATCTTCTCCTCCATTTTGCTGCAGTGCTAATGATGTCAAACACTGTGCACTGTAGTGGTTTTTGCCCGGCAATGTCCAACTCGACTGTTACCGTGGAAATAAACAACTACAAGAACGTTCAGCATTTGATGATATGATTGGCTGTTGGCTTAAATACGCCTAACCAAATTTCTATCATTGCCTGTAACATGCAACGGATGTCTTAAAGGACAAGTTTACGTATAACTCAGAGGGAGGAAAACTTTACATGCACCCTTTTATTTGGTGCAGTACCCATTTGCAGCAACTTTTGTGAACCCCCCCCCCAAATGTCAAGGTTTATTGTGTTGTTCAGGTGATGTGCCATTTTTGTTTGTATTCTTCAGAAAGGGAAGGAGAAAGACACAGAAAAGACAGCGAGCAAAAGAAAGAAAGAGGGATAAGGGGAGGTCAGCTTGAACCGACGTTGCTTCAGAAGCCGATCCTCAGGATGGCGATTACTTATTTATCGATCAAGATTATTTATTGCGGTGGGATTGGTCACAGCATGTATAACGCTGTTTGGACCGCTGCACTTATGTTGCACGCACACTTTTTGAGTTTATGTCTGCTGTCGATACTCCAGCATCCCCGGTGACACCGCTCCTTCTCATTCCTTAGCAGTTTATGTCATACCTTCCTGCAGTTCTGTCAAGTCAGGTTTATTTGTGTAGCCCTAAATCACAGTTACAGTCTCAAAGGGCTTCACATTCCAACATTAGGAGAAGGGTAGATACCGTAACCACACCGGCACTGCTTCCCATCCTTAGTTCCTTCGTATCGTGGAGGAAAAAATAAACATTTAAAGAAAACAAAAATGGAAGAAACCATGAGAAGCCAGGGAGGGACAGGTTTTCCAGGGTGTACAATAGTGCAAGATAGAAAAAGTTGACAGATTTAGAAGTTAAAACGCTCAATGCAAACATTTAATTATGACTTAGCGCTAACAAAACAAGGCAAGAGAGAAAAAGTGCATGCTTGGGATTGCAGATTTGCGTGAAGCGCTTTCCCCAGATGTCACCACAGAGTGAAACTGTGCCTTTCAGCGTCGCCTCCTGGATGTTAGAGCGCTGGAAATAAAGAGCAGCGCTCTCACCCACAGCAGTTAGACCTGAGCACATCACTCATCCAGACAGACAGAGTACAGGCTGAGGACGATGGTTAACCGGAGCTGTCAGAGATGATGAGGAAGCCTCGTTCCTATATCGTGTCATGAACAAAAGACAAAATAAAAAGCAGACAGGAGTCGTCACTGCAGCACAGGTCCATGGGGACAGAGGATGCACCACAGAGAGGGGCCTTGCCCCCCCCCCATCGCTGTACTGAAACAGAGAGAAGCCGGAGAGCCCAGGCACGTAACAGGTAGACTCATACACTCACAGTGACATGCAGATGAGGTTAGAAGTGTGTGAAGGTTTCCAGGTAGGGAGGGAGAAGCAGGACTATGAGGTTAAAATACAGTCGGGATTCCGAAGTGTAAAACTAAGGTTTGATAGTTTAAAGCTGAGATTCAAAGGTTTTAAACTGAGCTTTGAATGTCTTTAATAACTGCTTAAAAGCGTCCAGGTAACATGGGGGTCTATTCTGTTGCCTACCAACACGGATCACCGGTTCGAATCTCTGTGTTACCTCCGGCTTGGTTGGGCATCCCTACAGACACAATTGGCAGGTGGGGAAGCCAGATGTGGGTATGTGTCCTGGTTGCTGCACTAGCGCCTCCTCTGGTCGGATGGGGTACCTGTTCAGGGGGGAGGGGGAACTGGGGGGAAAAGACTGATCCTCCCACGTGCTACATCCCCCTGGCGAAACTCCTCACTGTCAGGTGAAAAGAAGCGGGTGGCGACTCCACATGTATCGGAGGAGGCATGTGGTAGTCTGCAGCCCTCCCCACATCGGCAGAGGGGGTGGAGCAGCGACCGAGACGGCTCAGAAGAGTGGGGTAATTGGCTGGGTACAATTGGGGAGAAAAAGGTGGGGGGGGGGGGGCTCGTAGTGTTTGCTGTGTAGTGTTTCTGAATACCCCTTTCAGAGATTCAACACTCTTCAGAGTTTCAGATCTGATCTTTGCAGCTTTGCATGCTGGGATTTCTGGCAGTGTTCTAAAGGGGGAGAGTTTTGAAACTAGAAAATGCTAGAAAAAAAAACAAGAAAACCCGGCCTGGATTGGAATTAGCTGAGGGTCAATCAAGCGATCGCGTGCACGCCAATGAATTTGAACCGATCAACTAATAAACTTCCAACTAAACGTCCTGGCGAGACTGTTGCCAGCGGGAGGGATTGGGAGATGGAGGACGGACGCAGGCTCTCTTTTATTTACACTACTTACAAAGATGATTGTCTTTTCCTACACGCCGCACAGGCCGGTGCTGGAGTGTCTTTCTGGGGCTTTTCCTTTCTTCGTTTTCATCCGTATCTAGTTCTCTCCATCTCCCCTGTGTTTTCTTGTGTGTCCTGTCACTGTGTTGGTCCAGGACCAGGACCCAGCCTCGCTGCAGAATGTAAAGCATAGCACGTCAATTGAGTACACCTGAGGCTGATCACTAATCAACCGCTATCCGTCTGCTCCCCCTCGACCCCTGCCCCCCCCCCCCGAGATACCACACCCCACTACCACAAACGTGTTTCCATTGGTAAGACATAAAGTCAATCACAAGACAAATGAAGCGCTCCGCAGCACAACACTAACATAGATCCACTGACAGTAATGTAAAACGCAGGATTTTCAGAAACTCCCAGCAGTCCAAATTCCTCCAGACACAACCCTGCATCTATGTCCTTCAGCCTCCGGCGTGCACGATGCTCGGGTGTTTAGCACACCAGCTTTCTGAGCTGTCGTTTTCAGAGTTTCACATCTTTCCCCCATTAAAACACCGTCCGAAATCCCAACATGCAAAGCTGCAAAGATCAGATCTGAAACTCTGAAAAGGGTGTTGAATCTCTGAAAGGGGTGTTGAGAAACTCTGAGGAGGAAGTTTGCAACGGGGAAAACAACACCCTGCAGACATTATGAGTACTTGGCAGTTATTACAGGCATTTATATCCCTGTTTTACATGTTCTCAGCTTTAAACTTTTAAATCCTAGTTATAAACTTAATGAATTCTATGTTTTCGCCGGGACCTGTATGAGTTATTATAGCTCTGTGATTCATATCAAAATACTGTTCTTCTCCCCTATCCAAGATGGAAATTCTTAACAGTAGTAATTTATATTATATTATATCAATTACTGTGAATGAAAGAGTCAAACATACAATCTTGTCATCACGTTCACCGTACTTATGGCGCTTGGCGGTTACCTCACCAGGCTTTCCATTGCAGTTGACCTCATTGCTATTAACTTTCATTAAGAAAAACAAAGGTACATTTCAGTGCAGGGTTGCAGAATGGCACCGGTGTCGTACTGTGTGTTGCTTTACTGTTGATGGCTGTAATTCTGTGACCTTGACACGCCAGACATCTGCTATAGGGGCTGTGCGGCTGTTGTTGTCCCTCCATAATACATTTTAACTATGTTTTTTGTGTGACACAAATGCTTTTATTTTAAGTGTTTAGATTAAGTAGATTAGGTTAGGTAGATTAGTCTTGGAACTAGACTGGGTTCCTACAAAGACCTCCAAGAAGGAACTTGGTTGTGAAATCATTCTACTTTTTTTAAACAGCAGTCATTACATGAAAATATCTTTGAAAAGCTACGAAGAACGAAGTGACATTTGATCTTTTGACCTTGTGTACCTTTGATTAATTTTGCATGTACGTGTGAAACTACTTAATGGTTTTGATTTTGTGTTTATATTTGTGCTTAGGCTGAGACAAAGTTGGGCTGTTGTGTAAACTAGCTTACATGCTATGGAATTCCTTCCATTGCACAAGAACATAGCTGTTAAGTGGGCGTCCGGGTAGCATAGCGGTCTATTCCTTTGCCTGCCAACACGGGGTCCGATGTGGGTATGTGTCCTGGTCGCTGCACTAGCGCCTCCTCTGGTCAGTCGGGGTGCCTGTTCAGGAGGGAGGGGGAACTGGGGGGAGTAGCATGATCCTCCCATGCGCTACGTCCCCCTGGTGAAACTCCTCACTGTCAGGTGAAAAGAAGCGGCTGATGACTCCACATGTATGGGAGGATACATGTGATAGTCTGCAGCCCTCCCCGGATCGGGCGGAACAGCGACTGGGACAGCTTGGAAGAGTGGGGTAATTGGCCAAGTACAACTTGGGAGAAAAGGGGGGGGGGGCATAGCCATTAAACATTCACCTCAAAGCAGTATCAGTGAGTAACAGCCAAGTGCTCCAACTCAGGTTTAGAAACTTGGTGGCAGCGTAGGACTCGAACCCTTTCTTGTCAGTCATGGTGCTTTTCCATATCAAGGCCGAACGGTTCTGAGCACGGAAACAAACCGTCCCAGTGCCATTTCCTGAGCACCCGGTGTGGTGTGACATGGTTCCAAACCGTGCTCATTTTGGGATTTTCGGCACCGTTTAATAAAAGTGCTCAATGCAACAAGATGCTGCTGGTGAGCGGGCTTAACGATGTTGGTTTTCACATCACATCCGGTGATGTCACATCTGAAGCAGTGTTCATGTCCTGCACTGATCCGACAGTGAGGACCGAAATCTCCACAAGCAGGGGTTTTGTCTTTTTGGACTAGAAAACAAAACAACAAGTCTGTGCTGCAGTCAGTGGAGGAGACGCTGGTGCTCGTATTGCATGTGCGTTATGGACACCGTTCATGGCGTCATTTGTTGTAGACATTGTAGTTTTGGGGTTTTTTTTTGTTTTTATGGAGGGGGGGGGATTTCCTGGTCCTGAGTTCAGCACCAACGTTAATGGAAACACAAATGATAAGTGTGCACACACGGTGGGCAGTGGCCACATTGTGGCCTCAGCACAGTAATGGGGAAACGAGTATTGAGGTGCTCTCTAATGTACCTTGTCTACATGTGCTCGGCCATGGGCTGTGTGACTACACCCGTAAGCTAAACAAAGTTAGCAAATCCAGGACCTCCCAGCGGTTTAACTTAGAGATTAAACAAGAACTATTGCACTGAGTAGGACTTTCTTACATGCACCCTCTTTCTTAAATACGTCATTGTATTTTTTCTGACAACTCAGTGCATAATCAAGCAACAGCATTATAATCTGTGCAGTGTAAAGCCCAGAAGAAAGGGAAAATGGACACGAGAGTAAGGGTTCAAACGAGCTGTTTATTAACAACATGAAATGTGGCATGGCTAGGAGCCAGGTGTCTCCAGTCATCAGTTAAAACGGAATAAAACTCTGACTGCATAAGGAAGAAGCACAGCAGGCCTGGGGACCCGAGTTTCCATCCCCATTTTGTGTTTATACCTTTTTGACTTATCAGTGATTAGTGTGAGTCGCCTCATCAACGGGGGTTGTGTGGGTATTAGACAGAGATCAAATACACAGACATCTAAAGATGATTCTTCCTCCCTAAAAGTGAGCTTTTAAAACATGTGCAAAATAATAGGCTCGATATGATTGTTGAAAATGTCGGGGGGTTGATCTGTTTGTTGCCCTGAATGAACACATGCTGATGGAGATTGTTTTGCAGGATATCGTGTAGAATGTAGATCTTACTGTTTGTGAAGTTGTTGATGTTATTTATTCCCAGCAGTGAAAAGTTCGAAAGATCATTGGAAAAATTGCACTGGGGTTCAAAGATGATGTAAAACTGGCTGCTGAGGTGCCTGGGTGGCGTAGCGGTCTATTCCATTGCCTACCAACACGGGGATCGCTAGTTCAAATCCTCGTGTTACCTCCGGCTTGGTCGGGCGTCCCTACAGACACAATTGGCCGCAGCTGCGGGTGGGAAGCCGGATGTGGGTATGTGTCCTGGTCACGGCACTAGCGCCTCCTCTGGCCGGTCGGAGTGCCTGTTCGGTGGGGAGGGGGAACTGGGGGGAATAGCGTGATCCTCCCACGTGCTGCGTCCCCCTGGTGAAACTCCTCACTAGCGGCTGGCGACTCCACATGTATGGGAGGAGGCATGTGGTAGTCTGCAGCCCTCCCCAGATCGGCAGAGGGGGGGGAGCAGCAACCGGGATGGCTCGGAAGAGTGGGGTGATTGGCCAACTACAATTGGGCAGAAAAAATCCACAAAAAAAAAAAAAAAAATTGGCAGCTGCACATGTTGCGAATTAAAAGTCTCAGTCGTCAATTTGCATTTGTTGCTATTTCCCAGAATAAGGCCACAGTAATGCATGCGTGAAATTAACATTGGCGAATATTTGCCTCTGTTCACTTCCAATTCTCCCCCCCCCCCTTTTTTTTTTCTACCTGGCCAATCACCCCGCTCTCTTAGCCATCCTGGTCGCTGCTCCACCCCCTCTGCCGATCTGGGGAGGGTTGCAGACCACCACATGCCTCCGATTCTTTTCAGGAGATTTGCCAGGGGAACATAGCGTGTGGGAGGATCACGCCATCCCCCCCCCCAGGCTCCTCGGCCGACCAGAGGAGGCGCTAGTGCAGTGACCAGGACACATACCCACATCCGGCTTCCCACCCACAGCCACGGCCAATTGTTTCTGTAGGGACACCCGACCAAGCCGGAGGCAATTCGGGGATTCGAACTAGCAATCCCTGTGTTGGTAGGCAACGGAATAGACCGCTACACTACCCGGACGCCCCCTTCACTTCCATTCTATGTGAGCGAAGGGATGAATAAAACATTCGCTCCCGGTGGCGAAAGAAATTTGCGTCTTCGCTTAGCGTGGAGTTCAAACTTTGGTGAACTTTGACCGGTGAAGCCTCAGCCTTCAACCAGTAGCAGAGAAGTGGGCGTGGCTGAGCTCACTTGGCTGTAGTTTTCTTAGTGAGCCAGGATGGAGGAGATTTTCATTGTTGCTGTGTCCAACTAGCGGGTTTTGTACGACATTGCCCGTGAATACTACAAACCGCCACACGAGAGAGATGCTGCCTGGCCGGCAGCGAGTCGGGAGACAGGCATTGAACGTAACTCTATGGAGAATATTTTAACAACATCAATTCATATTTCACGGAATGTAAATATAACTTGTGCGCCAGTGTGTTCTCCCTCCGTATTTGTCCATGAAACTGATGCCATGTACAAGTGAGACAAGTGAAAACATTTCCTTCTCTGGACTTAAGTGTACATTTTCCCATCGCAAAACCAACAACCGCACACGTGTGACCGACAACCACAACCGCTCAAACGGACTACAAACCAGCAAACTGGTTTCCGTGTGCGTCACATCCTGCACTGCCCACTTTCTGTTAGACAACATACGCAGTTCGCCTCGGCAGGCGATGGCCTTCACGTATGTGTGACCGTAGGTTATTTTAACATTGTGAAGTGTGAAGGTAAAAACGAACTCTGAGAACAGAGCTCGATAAGCCTGGTAGTCTTTGGCTTCCTGCCTGACTCACAATGACAGCCAAGGTTTTGAGATGGTTTTCAGTCCCTACACTGGCCGAGACAACAAGGGAAGCACAGGCCGGACAGAATGAGCTGATTAATGAGAAATGAGCTCATCTCGGTTGTGAAATAGAAATATGATTTCATTGAATAAATCTAATCGGTGTAACAAGTCAGTAGTTCTCAATAGCGCTCACATTCGCAGCGAGCAACATTCACTGGAGTCGGTCGTTTTCACCGAGCATTTATAACCGTCTCACACCTCAGCTCAGACCCACTGTAATTCTCACCTAATAGCCCCGGTGACAACACGGTGATTCAGCCGCGGCACACGGAGGTCCGCTGAACCCATTCAGAGCACAGGAATGTAATGTTCCTTTTACAACCCCGTTTAATTAATTTGAGAGAAGTTGAATACTCAAAGACGAAATAGTTTCCTTTTAATTGGCTTGACCGAACATTTTCATTACAGAGGGGGTATGTCTCCCTCCGTCTCAAAGAACAAGAATGTGCTTTTTAGGAATCACAGGGCTTTATTAACATGGGTGATTTGTGGCCCATTGTCCATTTTCATGCAATTTTAAAGAAAGTCTCTCTTTCTCTCTCTCGGGCGCTCTCTCTCTCTCGCTCTGAAAAAAGGCATAGATGGAAAAATACAGTATCTTAACTCAGTTTATCATACGGAAACGGGGTGTACTTAAGCTAAAGTACGCCCCCAACCCAACCCATCGGGGAGTGACCCTTGGCAGGATCCTGTCCTTTAAGGAACATCTGAAAGTCTTTATGCATGCTCAATAATCCAGGTAAGGAGATCACAGAAAGGTGAATCAGTTCATCTGGACGCTCTCAATAAAGGTGTCCAGATGAACTGATTCACCTTTCTGTGAACATCTGAAGGGAACGACGGCAGAGGTGAAGTCCGGGAACAACCTGCTCTGTAAGCTTGCAGGCTCAAAATGGGGGACAGCCGCCCCCGCCGCTCTGCATACCTCAGCACTGGCTCTTGCATCCTCTGCGGCAGAATACTGTGCCCCCTGTCTGGTCCAGGTCAGCCAAGGCACACCGTGCGGATGCCCAGCTTAAAACAACCATGCAAATCACAGCTGAGACTATTCGCTCAACAACTCTCCCCTGGCTCCCTGTCCTAGCCAACATACCCCCCCCCCACATATCCAATATCCAACAAGTCTCACTTATTCAAAGGAAGTTCCAAAAGTTCTAAGACCCCCCCCCCCACCAATCCATGCAGACGTCTTCAATCCACCTTCTGCCCGTCTCCAATCAAGACGACCAATTTGGAGGAAAACCCCACCGGCCGACTTTACCACCCGATCTGCTTGGGGAACAAAAATGGGGAGTCCAAGGGTGTCCCAAAACAAACATCTGGTTGTCAGTTCCCCCTCAACGGGTCACTGGCACCAACCTCCCAAGGAGACAGTGGTCAACCCTCAACAGATTCAGGGCCAGCCACAGCCGCTGCTTGGCCAGTGGCCCCTGCTTGGCCAGTGGCCCCTGCTTGGCCAGTCTTCACAGGTGGGGCAGCAGCCCAAGCCCTCTGTGGGCTTGTGGGGAGGAACAAACAATGGAACACATCATTGGAGCTTGGCCTCCCCAAAGACTAAAAGGAGGATTAGTCACCCTCCGTACAGCAGATCAGGAGGCGACTGCTTGGCTCGAGGGCTTTGCGTTTGCTAAATGAATAAATACTGAAACCTAACCTATGTTCGTTTTAAATGATCTGCAAGCCAGCAACAAAACAGCTACACAGAGTAGGTTTAGGTTTGACTTTTAGGCGGTAACATAACCAGCCTTGTATAAAAACAGGAAAGGCATGAGGTTAATCACACATAATATCTCTTTGTTATGGCCGTTCTGTATTTTTGTGCATTACATTAGAGTACCGAGGAAACAATAAAAGAGGCAGTTAAAAAGATAGTGTGGGATTCACAGGCCTGAGGTGAACTGTTGTCTCATACGTCAACATAATTCATTACTGCACCGCGTTAAGTATAATCGCTTTGCCATATTTTGGGCAGAGTGTGCGGACTAAATATTTGTCTTTAAGAAATGTTTTGTCCGTGCGCATATGTTCTCCGTTTTATCAGCTGTCTGATCATTTATTAGGCAAACGAGTCTGGCGTGTCTGCGTTTCCTGAGGCATTCTGGGTGAATTTAGCATCTCATTAGCTATTACATTTTACAGCTGTCATTCAGATTTACCTGTGGTTATGAGCAAATGTGCTACCCAGCCATTGTAAGCCTCATCCCAAAGCAATATATGTTCATGCAAATTCGCCGGCTTTCAGCGGTGATTATAATAAGTACGGTAATCTCCTTATCTCATCGCGGTCTCTTTGGTTACGGAAATGTGCTATGAAATGCATCAATACACACAGAAATTGAGCAAAACTGCAACTAATACCACAGACTGCGTCCTTTGTTTCCCTTAAAGGGCGTAATATTGACAGTTGGGCACCGCATCAATCAAAAAAGAGATGATTTCTGCATACAGATGCTGACATTTACCCGCGCAGTTCTTTGAGTAGTGCAATTATTTTTGCCATTCAGTCATCTAACTCGCCGCTCATGCCAAGCGACTATTTCGTGTTTCCATGCAACCTCGGGCGAGTCTTTGATCACCAGCGGACCCCATGTGGAAGTGTCCGGATTGTCTTTGGCAAGCGTCAGCACACAGGCTGTCATTAGTCTTTCCATTTGGTCAGCTTCAGTGGAGACAAATATTTATGCTGTCCAAAGCTGCTTTTCACCCTTTCGGGGTGAGAGGACCGGTGCACTACCACCCAGTTAAGCTTTTGCCTTTCCTTGCGAGAGGCAAGCGGTCCAGAATTCTCGACCGAGGAGCCAGTCAGAAATGGCTGACTTCCGTATCTAACAACGTTTCGGACCGCCTGTGTAGCTCCCCGTCTTGAGCTGGTTCAGGCGTGGGTTCTGGCCGAATACAAGGTGAACAGCCGTTCTGCTGCGTGCCGGGGAGACGCTCCATAGCTCACGGCAGAGCTACCTCGTTTCTTAGAGACGTGGTTAGATGTCTGCTGTATCATCTGTGCAAGGGCATTGGCTACAGCAGCGAGAGAGTGGCAGGCACAATAAATATTATTTAAGGACTCAACATGTCAACTGTAAATACCAATAAATGCCATTACCTCACTTCATAGCATGTCGCCATAAACAAGTGATGAAGAGTCTCACCACCCATCAGGAAACCAGCTTCCTAACAGCCCACTGGTTTTGGGTTGTGTGTGTGTGTGTGTGTGTGTGTGTGTGTGATATGCACGTGTGTGTGTTTGAGACGCACGTGTCTGAGATGCGTGTGTGTGTTTGAGATGTGCGCGTGTGTGTTTGTGCGATAACATCAGACACTTACAGCAACTTCCGGGCGGTGCAAGTGAAGACCCCTCGGCTGCTGTTACACCTGGTTAATGCTCTCAGTGCTTTTACACGTTAGCCAAGGTCACACGTGGGTCCTCAACTCTGTCACGTGTCACAAACACTTTAAGGAGGAAAGAAAACATATTGAGATGGGGGGGGGGACAGAAAAGTTTTGTGGTTAATTATGCCGCATAATTCAATTTTGATAAATAATTAACGTCTCCTTTCCTAACTAAATATCTATAATTAATCAACAAGTCATGGCGAGAGAGTAGGCTAATTGGTTTGAAAACCCGAACCTGAATACTTAATTCATGGAAGGGGTTGACGTCGCTAATTGCAGGAGTAATCAAAGCTCCACCCTGTGGGATTTGACAAAGAGATTGGTAAATGGGGGTTAGCGTGATCCCCCATAGTGTTATCGTGACAGCTCCATTTATTGCCAGAGGGATTTCACCGGCGACAAAAACAGTACACGGCAAAAGCCTTGCTCAGCAGGGCCGTGCGTGTGCGAGACGCTAACGTCGGGTGATTGAATTACTTGCGGAGTCACTCTTATGGCCCAATTTCTTCTTATTTAATTGTCTTCGCGAACACGCAATCGGTGCAAGATGAGTGTCACCATGGCAACATCTGTGTACATGTGAAACGCGTGTATCGCCATCAAACACACGGACGCACGTCCATCCCTCTCGCCTCCATCCATACGTGCAGACTTTCATCGTTTTATTGAGGAAAAAAGGATCAAAATCAGGACTCTAAAAAGTGGGAGAAGGGGGCATCCGGGTGGCGTGGCGGTCTATTCCGTTGCCTAACAACACGGGGATCGCTGGTTCGAATCCCCGTGTTACCCCCAGCTTGGTCGGGCGTCCCTACAGACACAATTGGCCGTGTCTGCAGGTGGGAAGTATACGTGTCCTGGTCACTGAACTAGCGCCTCCTCTGGTCAGTCGGAGCACCTGTTCGGGGGACTGGGGGGAATAGCGTTATCCACCCACGCGCTACATCCCCCCGGTGAAACTCCTCACTGTCAGGTGAAAAGCAGCAGCTGGCGACTCCACATGTATGGGAGGAGTCATGTGGTAGTCTGCCGCCCTGCCCGGATCGGCAGAGGGGGCGGAGCGGCGACCGGGACGGCTCGGAAGAGCGGGGTAATTGGCCAAGTACAATTAGGGAGGAAAAGAGGGGGGAAATCAACAGACAAAAAAAAGGTGGGGGAAGTCAAAGATAGAAGAATCGTCGGTCCATGTGTTGTTTCACCTGTGCAGAAAGAAAAAAAAACACGTGTGTAACTGTGCAGTAAATGAACGTCTGCAGAAGAGCAAAACTAAAAAATAAAGGGATTTTGGGATTACGGAGAAGGTCAACGTCATGCATCATGTTATAGGGTGTTTGCATATGACGTCACAAACTACAGGGGGAGGGCAGGAAGTGATTCGCTACATAGGGAGCACTATCACGAACTTTCGGGATTCCTGTGTTTGGCGCCATTAACTGAGGAACCACAAGGAGTTTTTACTGAGTAGCAAACGTTGTTGTTCGTGAGGGGGGAAATGCAAGAAATTGACCGAAAACGCGGGAAAAAATGGCTCGCGAACCGCCGTCTGTGGTCAGGAGGCCGGAGTCGGATCACTTGCGTGTGTGCAGTGACCACTTCCTCAAAAAAATAAAATCCCTCCTCATAACATAAGATCATGTCCAACATATCTTACTTCCTGTCGATACCTTTCTCTCATAACATCGTCTAAACCGGCACGGTTCGGGCTAAACTAGCTCCATCTCATCCCCGCTGCTTTTCACTTCCTGCCCTCCATCTGAATCTCGCGCGTCATCAGAATCACGTGACTGCAACCGAGACTTTTCGCGAGAGCAGAAGTTGTTGTGAGTCTGCGTCGGGACTGTTGTCTTGTCGTCCTGCTGAGCTGCCACACTGCCATTCAGTCTGTAACACACTGCCAAGCCCCGTCTGGGTCTGGGTCGTGTTTTTTTCTTTAGGAAACAGATTTTCTTTTCTTCTTCCCTCTGATTGCTCCAGATTATTCTACACACACTCATTTGGTATTTTCATCATAGGCCGCTTTGCCCTTGAAATGGCATTCTCTTGCTCATACCTCTCTTTTTTTGTGTCGATTCCTGCTTTAATTGGACATTTTTTTGTCACCAAACAAGATTTATTACCGTCATGCAGGTGAGCGTGATCCTGGCTGAAATTAGAAGGCTTTTTGTCCGTGACACGGGCACATCCATGGAGGGGAAGCAACCTTGTAGGTAGCTCCCTGCTGATGGGGAAGGGTGTGTGTGTGTGTGTGTGTGTGTGTGTGTGTGTGTGTGTGTGTGTGTGTGTGTGTGTGTGTGTGTGTGTGTGTGTGCGCGCAAGCGAGTGAGAGAATTGGTTGAGAAAAAATGGAAAAAAGTGAGCATATGAGTTTGGGAGTGTGTGTGTGTCTGTCTGTGTGTGTGTGGGGGGGGGGAGTGTGGCTTTTCTACGGGGGTGAGTCTCGCGAGGATACGTCACTTGCTGGCTGAGAATACAGAATCCCGGTGTCTGGTGTCATGTGTGCTTAGCGGTGTCACCTTCAAGCCCTCGCTGTTGTAGGTAAACACAGACCACTCCCCAGCTAATGGGGTGAGAATGTCGTGCGGCACCGATATGACGACCTCACTTCCTGTACCAGATTTAGATGCTGTTTTTGCAAATAAATGGTTGTCGAGATTTGTGACTCCGGTGATCTGACTAGCCTGCAAAGGATTATTGTAATTGATTACATTTACTTTCAAATACATAATCAGGGCATCCGGGTAGCGTGGCGGTCTATTCTGTTGCCTGCCAACACAGGGATCGCTGGATCGAATCCCCGTGTTACCTCCGGCTTGGTCGGGCGTCCCTACAGACACAATTGGCCGTGTCTGCGGGTGGGAAGCTGGATGTGGGTATGTGTCCTGGTCGCTGCACTAGCGCCTCCTGTGGTCGGTCGGGGTGCTTGTTCGTGGGGGGATAGTGTGATCCTCCCATGCGCTACGTCCCCCTGGTGAAACTCCTCACTGTCAGGTGAAAAGAAGCGGCTGGCGACTCCACATGTATCGGAGGAGGCATGTGGTAGTCTGCACCCCTCCCCAGACTGGCAGAGGGGGTGGAGCAGCAACTGGGACGGCTCAGAAGAGTGGGGTTGTTGACCTGATACAATTGGGGGGGGAGGGATCCCAAAAAATAAAAACACAACCAGATTACAGAAATATGATGAAATCAACCTGCTCACTCCGAGTGCATGACTTCATACGTCACATGTGACTAAATGGTTCGCCGCGCTATTGGTCCGTCAACATCCACATAAACACTTAATAATCCTTTTCATGTATGTCCCTTTTTTGAAAATGAGACAATTACAAAAGAGGACACCATGTGTTTGCTGTTGTTTTGTTCCTTCGTTTTGTGAACTACAACTGATGGAACGTGTTTATTGTCTTTTTTTCTTTTCTTTTTTTTTTGTTTTAATTCAAAACCTGCTGCAGCGTCGCTCACATCTGCCTGTTGGGTTTTCCGTCCCGGGTTTCCGTCTGCCTGGTTCTGTGTGCAGCTTGTCAGGCAGATGCGTGTCAAGACACCTGCACCCTTCATATCCACAACGCACATATGCAAACACTCAAGTGCTCTGACTTATACCCCCCGCACCGGATCCAGAGGGGTTTTAGCCCCTCCCCCCTCCCTTCTGTCCATCATCTCCGGATTTGATGAATACAGTCTAGGGAGCCACAAGAAGGTTAAGGGGCTAATTTCGATAATTGATTGTAAGTGCTGCATGACAGCTCCCCTGATGCTGGTGTACAAGTGTGACGCAGGTACTTAAAGGCCTCGCTCGCTGGCAGCCAGTGATTGATCCACCCGATCGATAACCTGGCCTGCACGCAAAGAGGGCACCTGAGAGAGGGTTCATGCTTCGTGTTAATAGCGGGCGATACAGATGTGCGGTTGCTAGCGGTGTAATTATTCCTCGTGCTAATGCAGCTGCTGTAGCGGAAACCCGCCGAGGAGTCGGCTGGCCGGCTTTCCTCCCATTTTTCCACGTTCTGGAGACAGACGGTCTGCACAAAGGGGAGGGAGAACCGGGAATTTGTTGTGCTGCGGTCCATAAACCGGTCACCTCATGGAGGGTTTGCGCCCCGCCTCAGATGTGAGGTGATTTGGCCTGCCGGGGCCGGTTTCCGCCTTGCTGATTACAACCAGCCAGAGTCCTATCAGACCTGTGAAAGGGCCTTGATAAGGGGACGGTGGGAGGGAACAACAATGGGATGGTGCACAGCCGCCGAGTAGCCGTTAAATTTTCTCTGCCTTCACCCTCTACCTGTTTGACCATTTCCCCATCAGCGATGCTGCCAACCTCAGGAGCATCAGATTACCAACAGAGAACAGCGTGCGTCACGGCTGAGACGTGCGGGCGCCGGGCTGGCAGGCTTTGGCGACGGGCATCGTTTGAATGTGTCCGCTCTGATATTTCCCCTCTGTCTCCCGTGACCTGATAATGTGAACCCGCTAATGAAGCCATTGTGCGGCTGTCCAAAGCCATTGTCTTCCAGCGGGAGCTTTCTCTCCCCGTTTCCGACGCACGTTTGTGTCCACAGCGAGCGCACCTGTAATGGCCACGTTTCTGTCTCACCCGCCCTCACCCCGGCTCTCTCTGCCTTATCACTCTTTTCTTCGTTTTTCCTCTGGACCCATCGTTTTCCTCCCGTTATGTTATTTCTCTCCTCGCCCTCTCAGAAGTCGAAGTAGTTTCATCATAATGACAGGTTTATGCTCCAGAGTAAATTCTCAACCACACCATTAAAATAGTGAAACCTGCCGACCGAACCTACCGCCCTTTTCTCCCTAATTGTACTTGGCCGATTACCCCACTCTTCCGAGCTGTCCCGGTCACTGCTCCGGCCCCTCTGCAGACTACCACATGCCTCCTCCCATACATGTGGAGTCGCCAGCCGCTTCTTTTCACCTGACAGTGAGGAGTTTCGCCAGGGGGGCGGAGCGCATGGGAGGCTCACGCTATTCCCCCCAGTTCCCCCTTCCCCCCTGAACAGACGCCCCGACCAACCAGAGGAGGCACTAGTGCAGCCAAGACACATACCCACATCCGGCTTCCCATCCGCAGACACGGCCAATTGTGTCTGTAGGGACGCCCGACCAAGCCGGAGGTAACACGGGGATTCGAACCGGCGATCCTCATGTTGGTAGGCAACGGAATAGGCCAATATGCTACCCGGACGCCCCCGACCAAACCATTTTGAATAGAAAATAAATCGTCATGATGAATGCTGACTTAAAGTTGCACATCATCCTCAAACAGTGCAGTTATGGAGCTTGGCCTGTTCACAGTTTGAGCTGCAGAAGAGGAGACGCTGGTCCTCACGTAGACGAAGGGGAAATCGGTATTCCAGCAATAACAAAAAAATAATGATCAGGCAGCTCTTAGTAATGCACGTCATTTTGTCCAGATGTTTTTGTTTTGCAGCATTACCTATACATAAACCGTGAGTTGTCCCATCCGAGTGAACGTAGGAGGCGCAAACGAAGACCGTCCCCATTTGTCACCTCCAGCTGAAATGTTGGAAAACTGATGAATAAGAGAAAAAGTAACTGTGAACTTTTGAGTGGGGCGCGCTAATAAATCCCACGCTACTGAAGGCAGCAGATGTTTGCAGAATCCACTTACGCTCGAAAGCGAAAAAGAAATTGGCTTGTTCAGTAAAAGATTTTGGCTTGTTTGGTTCATTACTTGTTCGGTGGTTTGACATGTGACTGGCTTTGATATAAAGGCAAATTTCTCCAGCTGTGTGATATTACCATTGCCATTACTTGTGAATATACACAAATAAAGGTTTTGTGAGATCAATTTCATCACGCCGATGTCTTATTTGTGTCAGCAGGGATTGGAGAGGAGGAGGGCGGCATGTTGGCACAGTGGTTAACGCGGTCGCATCACAGCAAGAAGGTCCTGGGTTCAAACCCCGGGGTAGTCCAACCTTGGTGGGTCATCCCAGGTTGTCCTCGGTGTGGAGTTTGCATGTTCTCCCTGTGTCTGTGTGGGTTTCCTCTGGGGGCTCCGGTTTCCTCCCACAGTCCAAAGACATGTAGGTCAGGTGAATTGGCCATACTGAGTTGTCTCTAGGTATGAATGGGTGTGTGTGTGTGTGGGCCCTGTGATGGCCTGGCGGCCTGTCCAGGGTGTCTCCCCGCCTTCCGCCCAATGACTGCTGGGATAGGCTCCAGCATCCCCGCGACCTTGAGAGCAGGATAAGCGGCTCAGATAATTGATGGATAATGGACGGGATTGGAGAGGAGCTCATTTCGTCCAATACAGCTCCAAATAAAGTCAAGGATCTTCTGAAGCTTTTTGCATGGTGATGACACCAACTAAACCGTGCCCTCCCTTAAGCATACTCAGTGGCGCCGTAAGTGGGTATAACGTTATGAAGATTCTAAGGGTGCCAGACTAGAGGGGGCGCCACAATGGTGCTCAAAAAAAGATTGAAAAGAAAAATAATTATCCCACCCGATTACCCAGTGGCACATGGCCAGATCTTGTGGAAGACCTCTCAGATTCGCGATCCACAGGTAGGAGAGATCCACAGGAAAGAGCCCGCGGGTTCAGTCTGGGCTACGGCGGTATCACATTCCTTTTGGTTAAGAGCGTTTTATATGTAAATTTGTCAAACTAAGAAGACGGGTCCCTTATTGGAGAAGCTGTTGACGAGGGGATTGTTGGGCAAGCTGGTAGCATGGGATGAAGGTAGAGGAAGGGGTTTAACGTTTAGAGAAGTCGGGGAAAAGAATAAAACAATTATTTGATTAATTAAATAAATAACGGGCGCTCAGTCATATTCTTTATAGGGGCGCAAAATCCCCGGCGGCGCCCCCTGAGCATCCTGTAGGATAGAAGAGAGCCATGCTATGGTAGCGCAGGAAATCATGTTGAATTTCCCCATTTGAATAAAGCAGACGTGCGCTCGGTGCCGAATTTGACCCGAGTCCAAGAGCTGCTTACCGTTTCCCCGAGTTCCTAAGTCGGTGTGCATGAATATGCATGGAGACGATACACTCATTTCGAGCCGAGCCTACCGCACCTGTCATAGATTGTACTTGGTGTTCATGTCGGTGATTAAATGTCGTACTCCACTACACAACCCGTGACAAAGGCAGAGATGTTGCTATTTCTTTACCCCCCCCCCCCAACCCACCCCAAAAAAAGATGGAAGCGCAATGGGTGCGTGACTGCCTTCTTTCATTTTTCATTTCCTTATGTAAACAGTGCTGTGTCGGAGGAAAACCACTCTCCGCGGATGCTACGGTGGAAGGGAAAAAAAAGAGAATTTTTTTTTTTCCCCTTTCATGCCAAGATTTCCTGAAACTCGTAGCAAGAGTGACACCCTCTCGGCGTGCTGGCAGACAGTGGGCGCTAAAGGCACGAAGACACCTTTGATGAAGCAGCTAAAGAGCCTTTGATGTTGTTCTAGTTTATTCGCTTCATTCCAGCTGTTGTTTGCTTTTCGAGGCGGCCCCCTCTCCCCGGCTTCTCCCACCAAATTAGAAATGGCACCTGTACACCTCTGTTATTCTGAAACAATCGACATTTACTGCTCTCCCCTTGCTTGTCTACCACACAACACATTTGTTCTATTATGTACAGTTCAATGTGGGAGTAGAGGAGGAGAGGAGCGATGCACGTTGGGCGCGTATGATGAATAGGGAAACGCGCGGTATAAAGTCCTTCGTGACTTATGCTTGTATCATCTGCTGAATAAAGCTAATTACCGGCCTAATTAATCAAGTGCATATAATTAAACGGTGCTAATGTCAATGCCTCGGCGGTACAGCAGATTCATATTGTGCATCCTATCGGGACGGCGGGGCTAAAGACTATCCACAAATCGATATGAATGTTACTGCCTGTTTAATTCCTGGCATGTTCTGCCGTTAGTCCGTGAATTGCCCGGGCTTTGCACATATTTCGGTTTAACAGTGGTCTGTTATTTAACTGTCATGAGCTATTTTGGGGCATAATGCATGGTCTATATATCCGACACCTCTGGCAGTATCCATGGTTGGTGTGTCTATTGATCTTGTCTGTCGGTCAATTATGGTTGGCCTGCACATGGTTCCACTTTGAGTGTTGGTCTTTATTTTAGGATTTAAGGATTTAAAGTGCTGATAGACTTGAACGTGATAACTAGTCTGCATTGCAGGGTTTTTGTTTGTTTTTTGGGGGGGGGGTTTGCTTCAAACCTTGTATGCAGCAGGATAAAACAGCACTAAAAGCGAGTGTAGAGACTTGTATTCTATTTTTCTCCCCCAGGTAGGCCCGCTTCTGATGAAAGCGCTGCAGAAGCCTCCCTCTATCAGGGAACAGCTGTCCAGCTGTAATCTTTTTATGAGCGATATGCTGTTTTTAATGAAAGCCCTTGCAGCTCTCCACAATCAGCTAGCCACATCTTAGCTTATATTTCATCCTGCTGTTGTGATGTCATCACCAAGTGCAGGCACAATACATAATTCCCTGTGTTATGACAAACTCTGGCCCCGGGCCAGGGAACTATATGAACGCTTTTGGACCCATGTCAAGTCCGCACCGTTTGTGTTGGAATAATCGCTTTCGGCTTGTTTGTGGCTGATATAAAAATGGCTGGCATTTAAACAACAAATAGGTCAGGGCTATTTGAATAAAAAGTGAAAAAGTCAAATGAATGGGCTTCGTAGCTTTTCTGATGCCGGCGCTATTTTCGCTCCCCCCCCCCCTTCCTCATTGTCTTTCTTTCAATCTCTCTTTTAGTCCCTTCTTCCCCCTCTCTGTTTGTCCCCCACTACACAAAAACGTGGCTCAGAGAAGATGAACTGGATGTGTGAAGGAGTGATGGTCTAAATATTGACAGAATGAACGTACAGAATCAACACATAAAGGGAGGCAAGGGGACCCTCCGCTCCCTAGAACCCCCTCCCCATCCCCTCCCTCCCCCCGCCGCCCCCTTTTGCTTTTTGTTGTAAGATAGCACCAACCCTCCACACTCTTTATTTTTTTTTTTTTGCAGCCCAAAAAATCTTTATCTGTTACATGATGCATGAAAGTGTCCTGTCTTCTCATGCAAGTTTACGTGACCCCTGACCCCATCTGCACAGATGCAATATGACCTAGACGCCACCATCCATTTTGGCCTGTGGAGGAGATTCAATGAATTTTTATTATACCGCGTGTGTGTGTGTGTGTGTGTGTGTGTGTGTGTGTGTGTGTGTGCGCGTGTGCACGTCACTTGGTTTGTCTCTTTCTTGTGATTCTCATGCCCGCTAGTTTGTGTCTCAGGACCTGATGAAGTTGTCGAAGTCTTCGAGGGGTCCCGTCAGCTTTGCTGCAGAAGCCAGAGGTGAAGGCTGCATGTTCTGAAACGCCCGTTTAGCAACATAAAACCATATTTAAAAAACATATTAATCTTAGTCAGAACTCAGAGGGTGTGCGATGTGGTATCGCGATCCAGCGGGTTTGTTTTTATATTGACTCTTTCATCCAGATAAAGGTTTTAGACAGTTTGCCCTGTGGGTAATACAAATTGTTTTGACTACCTCCACCCATGCAGCGGTGGACTCCTGTTGGTGCAAGACTGGGCAGATTCCAAAAAGCTGCTTGAAGGCAACACTGATCTCAATTTCCTATCGTTTGTTGGTTTAGGCGCCGCTTTAAAGCCAACAGAGAAAAACACATTACACGTTTTGCTGCCGACACTCCAAACACAGGAGTTTGTGCAGAAAAGGCCTTGATATCCTTCCTTTGTTGTGTTTTCCAGAATTCGGGCGACCCGCCCCGTCGTGTGATAAACCTGCTGCTGCTCCGGCTGTTAATTCCGGGACTCATATTTTTGGCTTTAACCCGCCGTGCAAACGCTTTTTTTTTTTTTTGCACAAACGGCGTTTTGCATTACCACTCTGCATAACAAACACGTGAACTTATTTCACGGGATTGCGGCAGTGCGATGGTTTCTTGGATATGCAGATGGAACAACTCTCACTCGACACCACAGAGAGAGAGAGAGAGAGAGAGAGAGAAGCCTGTGCGTTCTGTTCCTCCGTCTTGTTCACTTTCTCCCCCCTTGGGAGCCTCTCATATCGTCGGTGCCAGCCAGCGACTGCCTCGCTCCCCGGGGGAGGCCAAATATCCTGGGAATCAGGCGTCATTTAGCCTGTAAGAGCCTTTTTCTTCTCCGACACTCTGCTCCGTCTTTTATTGTCCTCTCTCTCTCTCTCTCTCTCTCTCTCTCTCTCTCTCTCTCTCTCTCTCTCTCTCTCTCTCTCTCTCTCCTGTCTCTAGTCTCTCCGTTCCTCTCCTGTGGGAACGTTCCATCACACTCTCTTCTCCTTTTTCTTTGCCTTCACATCGGGTGGTATCATTCATCCCCTCGCTCACCGGCACTCCTCCTCTTCTCTCTTTCTCTCCGCACCTCTCGGTCAATTTTGCGGATCGTTTTTTTTAATGTTTCAGCGTCTTGCTGCAACCGTGATGGCGATGGCGTTGTATAATTGTCTTAAATGTCACCCTCTTAAATTCCTTTTGGAGATGTGACTGGCTCAGGGAGAACCGAGTCTGTTCCCACTTTGACCCCCCCAATCTCCCTTTTGTTCTCCCGTTTTTCTTGGACTCGTAGAAAAGCTGATGTTGTTTTCTCAGGCAATCTCTCCATCTATTTTCACCTCTCGGCTGTCTTTTACTGTAATATACATTGTAGGGGAACTGCAGATCTCCCTACACCTCTATCACACCTCTTTCATCATTCCCTCCGACACGCGAACTTGAACCCCACCCGTTTGTCTTTCCGTGCACCCCCCGCCCCATGTTTTAGCATCTTACGGGAAAGGAAAAGTTTCAGCCGCTCTAGATTTGCTTGATAGTAGACCCATGGTGTCTGTGATGGTTGTGTATCTGCAGTTGGTTAAAATGGAGTCATGCAGGGAGATTTGCATTTTACTTGGAAGAAAAATGCTGAACTGTTGTTATTCAGTTGTGTGACTGGGGCAAAACATTTATTAGTACTCATCTCCACTTCTGTATTATACCGATGCAACATGTAGCTGGGTCGCCATACTAAAACTAAATGCACTTAGAAAAAAATTAAAGGCAGCTTTGTCTAGACGTATTACAGTAAGGCAGAAGTATAAGTACATTTATTATTTTTTTTACATTTGATCTGACAGCTAGATCCAAATAAAGTCAAGGAAGTTGAAGCGTTGGTTTATTAATAAATTATGCATGCAGTAATATGGTAATTTTCCCGCTTCCGCTGTGGAAAGATGGTGGTGCGAACTTACGTTTGTGGCGGCCTCACCCAATGTCGTCCATGCAGTGTCTTTGTCCGCGTCTGCGTCTGGGTTTGGGTCTTCGTCTGATGGCTGGGAGAGCTGGCGCTGGATCGGCTGGGAGAGCCTGGTCTGCTGAGTCCTGTGGGCCCAGGGAACACGGCCCTGCCCAGAGCTGCGGCCAAAGAGGAAACACCAGGGGCAGTCTGACAGGATGCGGAAGCGGGACAGGCTAAGCTAACTGCTAGCCCATGCAGACCAACAGTTCTGATGACACCGAGGGCGGTCTGGCAGCAGCCTTGCCTAGCATTGACCGTTTTTGGTGTCATCGTGTGGAGTGTGGGAAGGTGTGTCAAAGGTGTCTGGCTGGGAGAGCTGGTGCTGGATCTGCTGGGAGGGCTTGGTCTGCTGCGTCCAGTGGGCCCTGGGACCACGGCCCTGCCCAGAGCTGCGGCCAAAGAGGAAACATTGAGGATCGTCTGACAGTACGCGGAAGCGGGGCAGGCTAAGCTAACTGCTAGTCCATGCAGATCAGCAGTTCCGACAGTAATCCTGGCTGGCGTTCACTCTCTTGGAGAGCGGATTTTTTTTGTTGTGGATATGTTGGATATATGTATTTTTATAGTTTTTGTAGTTGTTTTTTTTTTTTTTTTTGTAGTTTGGATATATGTGTTCTTGTAGGTTTTGGATATGTGTTTTTGTCTTTGTGTTGCACTGCTGTGGGTGGGGGGAAATGGCAAAGAAATGTTCCTGATTCCTGATGTGTCAGTTCCATTACCACAACATTACACTAGAACAACACAATGACAACGTGCAAACCGTTTGCGCGTCACTCACATCGGTCAAGCAGAAGTGGATGAGCAGTGTTTTACGGGGCAGTTAGTGATTACCTGGATACGAGGACTGAATCGGAGCATGGGCTCCTCTCACAAATCACGGCCATTGTATTTTTGGAATGAAACCCTTTATAGTGTCGCTTACTGATGGGCCCCAAACAGATTGTGAAACTGTCACGGATGACAGGGATAAAGACTACTGTATTATGATGTGTGTGTGTGTGTGTGTGTGTGTGTGTGTGTGTGTGTGTGTGTGCACGTGAGGGCTGACTATTCTTAAAACGTCTACTTCTCTTTGAGTTTGGGACACGTTAAAAAAAAAACCCAGACTTTCTCGAGGTGCCAGTGCAAATGATCTGACTGCTTTCACATTGGCGCCTCGAGGCCGGGGTTTAGATTCAGGCTGAGGTCCTGTTAAACCGAAGGTAGACACGATCTTGACTTCGATAGCGGCTTTCCGTAAGCCATGAGAGATAGGGGTGAGGCTTGATGAAAGGTGAGAGAGGATGAGGGCAGGCTCATGTGGGATGAACGTAAGTTGTGGTCATGGGCGAGGGAACAGATGTAGTTGATGGAAGGCCAAACCCACCACTAGGTGTGTGCCCGCCTCCAAAATAATTCATAATTCATTTGTCTAAGCCGTCAGTAGTAGTGTTATTCATAGCTGTATTTTTAATGTGCAGAATGTTCGGTGCAAAGAAACTTTCTTTTTTGCACTCTTGTGTGATTCCAGCTGCAAAGTTGGATTCACCGGAGTAACTCCCTGATCACCGCACGGTGGCCCAGTGGTTAGCGCTGTTGCCTCACAGCAAGAAGGTCCTGGGTTCGAACCCCAGGCCGTCCCAGGTCCTTTCTGTGTGGAGTTTGCATGTTCTCTCTCCGCCGGGTGCTCCGGTTTCCTCCCACCATTGAAAAGACATGCATGTTAGGGTTAATACTCCTGCCTGTGCCCCTGAGCAAGGCAGTGGAAAGAAGAACTGGAGTTGGTCCCCGGGCCCTGCAGCTGCCCACTGCTCCTATACAATAGGATGGGTTCAATGCAGAGAACATTCATTATAACTGTACAATGACAAAATAAAGTGTCTTCCTTCTCTTTCTTCAATTTCGAGCCCTGCAACTGTAGGGTAGGAAAAGTTAAAACGCCCCCTTGGAGCGGCATTTCCCGCCCAAGTGCTACAATAGAAAATAGAAAATAAATTAGATTATCATGTAATGTATTACTTAAACTGTAATTCAACTTCTTGTCTTGTTCTGGGCATCTGTTCAGAGGGGGATGTTTTAGCCTCTCCCACCCCTTTGGCAGGTAGCGTTTTGCAGCTAGCTAACAGGCTGCCGAATAACTTGCACACAGAAGCAAGCTACTATTTCATACCCCCCCCCCCCCAGGAAAGGCATCAAATGGTTTGTGTCTAGAGGCATAAGGGTAAGTAAGGCAGGTCTTAACCCTCTCTCTTTTTGGGCTGCTATGCCCTCTCTCGTCCCAGAGTACTGGCTAAAGGCTGCTGCGAAGCCGAGAGAGGAAGTCAGACTGGTTTCGCAAAAAAAAGAAAAGAAAAAGAAACAAGCGCTAAAGCGCGGAGTTGAGATCCCTCGAACGCTGCTCTCTTCTCGTCATGGTGTTTTACATGACAACTTAACAACTGTTACGGACCTGATAAGGAAACAGCGCTAATCTGTAAGATTACAAATAGAAGGAATAACTTGGGAAGACATCTCGAGAGATAGCGGGAGAGAATAACAAGATAGGGAGGGAGCGGAGTCAAAAGCAGGGAATCAATTTTGTGTGCGTGTGTGTATGCACACACCCATCTGCGTATATATTAAGTGCTGTTTGACTCCAGCTTTACCATGGGAATGAAGGCAGCTATTAATATCGGCAAGGGGCAGTTTGTTTCGAACCATTAGCAACACATATGGAGGAGACTTGCTAAGATGAGCAGTGTAATACTTTCAGCAGGGAAGTTTTAAAGTCATGTTTTCACAATGACACGTTACTTCCTGGTACCAGTAAGATCATGGTCCGGAGAAAAACCAGAGATCATTTGAAAATTATTCTCACGAGTTGGTTAAACTGTGATGATGTTTGATACCTCACAAAAGTAGGGAAATGAAGGGGTCTTGCCCGAGACGTCACATGCTTTCATGTCAGGTATTGATGAGGGGGACATAAATAATTCAGAAGACGGGAAGTACGTCTCATCCGTTCATAAAGGGTTCTCACGCTGAAGTGTGTCAGGGAAGGGTGAGCGAGCATGAGGGAGGAACGACAGCAGCAACAGCTGTCAACCTGTGATGTCTAAATTCCTCGACAAGCTTGGCACCGAGCAGCCATTTGGAGACCGAGGGACGTAACGGCTGATGAGGAACTGCCTCTGTGTTTTAATTGAAGCCAGGAGGGGGCACAGGGAGAGCAGCACGGGCACATGAATTGGGTCAGGGTGTGTGTGTGTGGTTGTCTACATGTGTGTGTGTGTGCTGGAGAGGAAGACATAGAGTGTGAGAGTGTCGCAGGGCACAAGGTCAGTATATCTGCAGTTATGTGTGGGTCAGTATATCTGCAGTTATGTGTGGGTCAGTATATCTGCAGTTAAGTGTGTTTGCTTGCTTGCACAATTAGTGTGTGTTGCCAAGTGACGTGCATGCACTTGTGTGCAGAACATGTGTTTATCAACCACTTGATCTCTTATTGAATGATTCAAGTCCTTTGCGTTTACACCTATTTTGTGTTATTGTCCTGGGTACGACGTTAAACTGCAACCGTCGGGTGGTCGGCGACTAAACCGGCACCCCCTACTTCAACCCTTGAGGCTGTTGTGAGGAGGGTGTGTGGACACCCAGCGAGGCTATAAACAAAACCTCTCAAGGGGCGGATGAGTTCCTCTGTGAACCAACGGCCATCCATACCTGGAGAGGAGCTAGGGACCACCTGGTACTCCCCCTATTGAGACACAACAATGACTCAACCTGTTGAGGCCTCAGCTGTAGTCCTACGACCTCCATAGGTTACGGAGCTGATGATGATGATGATGATGTTGTTTGAATTGTGATCGGATGTCATTTTTCGTGGGCACTGTGCAGGGAAGGAGGAATGTCTTGACTGCTGTCGTCGGAAACATTGGTCAAACAAAATAATATCAATGTTTTCCCTGAAAGAGTTATTGTAATGCCTCCGAGTCTTCAGAAATGACAAGTTGTTCCACCGAAGTCGTACACTGTGTAACTGCTGTGAATGTGAATACAATGACTTGTTTGCCTTGGTGGGAGTGCTTGAGTCTGAGCGGTAACCTCCAGAAACAGCTGCAATGCATTTTAGTACTGACTGTGGGGGAAACATCTACTCCCTCTACATTCTCACCAGTGCGAGCACCCTGTGAGCATTGCATTTACACCTGGCTATTTCTGGAGATCTGCTCACACAACGTGAGCCAGACTAACTCCAGAGATAGTCCGGCATATGCGATCACACCCTAATTATCTTGCATCTTGCTTGCATTTACACCTCTCATTAATATGCACTTTTCCTTCTTCAGATAACGCATATGGACACGGGTTGCATCTTAATATCCGCTGTAAATAGGGAATTACAGTCCGTCAGCCCCCAGAACACCGCTGTTGCTCTGACCTTGCTCACTGACCAATCTGTGGAAGGTTGGAAAGTGCAAAAATAATCTCGGGGCGTCCTGGTAGCATGGCGGTCTACTCCGTTGCCTACCAACACGGGGATCGCCGGTTTGAATCCCCGTATTATCTCCATCTTGGTCAGGTGTCCCTACAGGCACAATTAGCCGTGTCTGCGGGTGGGGAAGCCGGATGTGGGTCCTGGTTGCTGCACTAGCGCCTCATCTGGTTGGTCGGGGTACTGGGGGGGGGATCCTCCCACGCGCTACCTCCCCCTGGTGAAACTCCTCACTGTCAGGTGAAAAGAAGCGGCTGGTGACTCCACATGTATCGAAGGAAGCATGTGGTAGTCTGCAGCCCTCCCCGGATCGGCAGAGGGGGTGGAGCAGCGACTGGGATGGCTTGGAAGAGTGGGGTAAGTGGCCGGATACAGTTGGGGAGAAAAGGGGGGAGGAACCCCCCCCCTCAAAAAAAATCTCTCCACCAGGTTCACTAAAATATCAACGTTGTTATCACTATATTTGTTTCCGAAAAACACAGTCTTTAAATATTTCTTGAAATAAAAAAATCGAACAGCGTATTTTCCAGTTGATTTCCTTAATTATAGACGGGCTTCGATTATCAGTTGTGCGCTGTTTCCACGAATGAATGTGGAAAACTTCTCCTCCTACTTCTGCAGTATCTAAAGTACCACATGAGTGTACTACTTCTTTTGATTTGACAAAAATAATAAATAAGATGGAAAAAAAATCAGATAGGCTCCTTAACACACAGAACCATCCCTCTGTTGCCAGTCAGTCATCAGTGGGATGGTTCAACAAAAGGAAAACACAATAACTACACTACATGTAGGATGTGTACTTTGGACACACGCTTAGCTGAAAAGAGATCCGATTTCAAGGTCGCAGTGGCCGTGGTAGTGTCCTCTACAGCTTATCTTCACTCCATCCCTGTATCACAACTGACGGAGAGAAAATAGACACATCCCATGTACAGTAAGGTAGCCAGACACAAGGACACACACACATACGTCCATAGACCAACATGCATGCACGTTTGTGCACAGACACATTACTGCACATGTAGACATGGACACACTACCGTGAACACATAAGCAAACACATAAATGCACATGTGTACACACACACACACACGCATACCAATCTACCTTCCCTTGAGATATATAGATAACCCCAGAATCTGCAGGTAACACACAAACAAATCACAAGAAGTTCACTTTATCAGCAGCCTAAGGAGACCTGGCAAGCTGTCTACACGCTATCGTTAATCGTTCACTCTCTTTCCCCACTACCCCTCTTTCCCTCTTTTCTTCTTCCTTTCTCTCTACTCTTCCCTCCTCTCTCCCTCTCTCTCTCCTCCTCTCCCTCTTTCCTTGAAGCCAGCAATTTAATAACCTCAAGTGCTGTCAGAGGCGGCGTTGAAAAATGGCTTCTATAAAACATAACGGCCTTAATCAGAGCGCGCTGAGGATTCTCCCTGCTGCCGCTGATCCCCCCCCCCCACAACCCCCCGATTCCCCCCACCCCACCCCCTATCCCCGCCTCTAATGAATTAATGTTGAAATATGCAGGGGCTCAGTAGTCATTAGATGCACGCCTCGAGACGTGATTTAAGATGGCTGCCTTTATAGGTCTGCCAGGCAGGATGGAGCGGGACGGGCCTGGCTGGACAGGGATTGCCTTGACTGACTGGGAGAGGGTACTTAAATGACACTTTTTCAGGTAGGGGTGATTGGTGACTCTTGCGGTATTTCATCCGCCCATCACACATCCCAGGTTTGTGGGATTTTTTTAAGAGGAAAGTGCAGCGAGTAGGAAAGAGGTGGGGTTTTTTATGCCTGTTCTATTTGTCTTTCGGCGTTAGCATGGCTGTGCAGCATCAAGTGGGCTTGTAGGCTGATGCCTTCAGGATGGACTCGCAGAAATGTGGGATATGTTGCGCGTCAAAGAATGTTTTAAGAATTGTTTGGGTGAGCAGAACAGGTTATTGGTAGTGCCGTGTGTAACAGGTAACAGTAATGGAATTACTCATTCCATCAAGTACTGTTTGGATTTATTTGCCAATAATTTAACAGTGACTTATTGCTTAGGACTGCCAACTTACAGCAAGAGGGCTTGATCCTGACCCTTCGGTGTGGCGTTTACATGCTTCTTTCCGTTCTGATGCACGTTTCTTCTAGGTAGTCTGTTGTCCTCCAACAGTACAGACAGCATTGTGGGTGAATTAGTGGCTCTAAGTTGCCCATTGTGAGTAATTCCTACAATGGACTGGCACCCAATACCTGCCCCAGTAGGCCCCTAGCCCTCTGCAACCCTGTATCTGAATATGAAGTTATAGTAGTAAATGAACTTATGGATTGGCAGAAAACTCATGTTGGCACCGGCGCCTGACAGTAAGAGAGTCCAGAGTTTGATCTGGACCCTTCTGGCTGGTTTGCGTGTTCTGCCCACAGTCAGAACACGATCCCTCCAGGGCTCCTGTTTGTTTCTGACACAGTTGAAAGACATAGTTTTGTGAAGCCAGCCTAAACCTTGCAGGCTCAGCTGTTTGTTACGAGACATTAGTCTTGAAAGCATCCATAGAGACATGAGCCCAGCAGCTGGAAGCCGGACCAATCGGTGAACGATGTGGAGCAATTTAGGTGATGACGATAGCAAGTAGTGCTGAATTTTGAGAACGACAACAATGGCTGCTCGAGGAGAGGTTAGCGTCGATGCTACTGTGGAATTTGTTTTATTAAAAGACATTTTACAAAGATGCCAAGAGTCATGTATAGACTTAATAACTAGCTACATGGACTGACCTGTTAGCAGTAGATGTGCTAACTATTAGCAGACTAGCATGTGTAGAAATGGGGGTGGGGGGGTTGTTTTTTTATTTTTTTTTTATTTTTTTATTTCGATATACTTTATTAATCCCCGTGGGGAAATTATGTTGTGCATTTAACTCATCCTAGCTGTGTAGCTAGGAGCAGGGGGCAGCCACTGTGCAGCACCTGGGGACCAACTCCAGTTCATCTTTCCATTGCCTTGGTCAGGGGCTCAGACAGGCGTATTAACCCTAACATGTATCTCTTTTTGATGGTGGGAGGAAACTGGAGCACCCGGAGAAAACCCACTGCAAGACACGAGGAGAACATGCACACTCCACACAGAGGACGACCTGGGATGACCCCCAAGGTTGGGCAACCCCGGGGTTCAAACCCAGGACCTTCTCGCTGTGAGGCGACAGCGCTAACCTCTGGGCCACCGTGCCACCCAATCGTAAGATGATGATGGTGATCCAGTCTATGTCATGGGGTGGTTAGCAGCTCTGACTGACTAAAGGCGCATCCAATCTCCTGCAAAGTAATTTTGGTCTATGCCCATTGATAATGCCCCTAATGTAAATAAATGCCTGCGATATTTGTGGGCTGGCTTTGCAAGGCTACCAAAGACATGCATGTTAATTATATAGTTATATTGGACACTAACTTCCCATTGTATTGAATGATTTGTGG
Source organism: Lampris incognitus (assembly GCF_029633865.1). Lineage (NCBI taxonomy): Eukaryota > Metazoa > Chordata > Actinopteri > Lampriformes > Lampridae > Lampris > Lampris incognitus. The sequence continues at coordinate 32,834,856 of NC_079228.1, read as the reverse complement.
TGGATTATGTTTTGGCAGCCATACCAACATGTACCCTGGCTCTGTTGAATGACAGAAGCTAAGCAGGTATGGGCTTGGCTAGTACTTGGATGGGAGACCTCCCGAGAAAACTTGAGTTTCTGCTGGAATAGAAGTGGTGTTGGTGGGCCAGTAGGGGGCAGACTGGTCTTAATAAAAACAACAAATATCAAATCCTAATGCCCCAGTGCAGTGACGGGGACACTGTGCTGTAGGAGATGCCGTCCTTCGGATGAGACGTTAAAGGCGAGGTCCTGACTCACTGTGGTCATTAAAGATCCCATGGCACTTACCACAAAGAGTAGGGGTAGGGGATCCTCTGGTGTCCTGGCAAAATTCCCAACCTGGCTCTCTCCATCTGGCCACCTAATCATCCCCCCATGTAATTGGCTCAGTGATTTCTCCCTCTCCACCTCAGGCTGATGTGTGGTGAGCGTTCTGGCGCCAAATGGCTGCCGTGCATCACCCAGGTGGGTGCTACACATTGGTGGTGGTTGAGGTGAGTTTCCCCCCTCAATATGAAGCGCTTTGGGTGTCTAGAAAAGTGCTATATAAATGTAATCTATTATTATTGTTATTATGTGAGGGCCCTGAGATGGACCAGTGACCGGTCTAGGGTGTCTATACTCTTTATCAAACTTAGGATCAAATTTTCGCCAACTGCAAAGTGGTTTAAGCATGTACACAGAGTGAATGAATGAATGGATGAATGAACACAAAATCCATCAATCCATTATCCAAGCCGCTTATCCCAACCGGGTTCGCAGGGATGCTGGAGCCTATCCCTGCAGTCATTGGGCGGCAAGTGGGGGGACACCCGGTACAGGCTCCCAGTCCATCATAAGGCCGACACACACATACACACACATATATTCACACCTAGGGACAATTTAGTACGGCCGATTCACCTGACCTACATGTCTTTGGACTGTGGGAGGAAACCGGAGCACCTGGAGAAAACCCACGCAGACACGGGGAGAACATGCAAACTCCACACAGAGGACGACCCGGGACGACCCCCAAAGTTGGACTACCCCGGGGCTCGAACCCAGGACCTTCTAGCTGTGAGGCCACCACGCTAGCCACTGCGTTACCAAAATATTTTACAATAATACCGTTAGTTTTAAAAAATCTTTATCGCGTCACACCTTCAACTTTATGTTTCATTTGTTTACTCCCACTGACAAAAATGTTCATTCTAACTCCACGGAGGGGAAAAAAAATTCCAACAATTGACAGAAGATGTAAAGAAACGGTCCCTTATCGACGTCTAGTAACCCATAAAAATGTCTTGACTAGTTTTTTTTTGTTTTTCGGTAACACTTTAGTATGGGGAACGTAGTCACCATTAATTAGGTGCTTATTAGCATGCAAATTAGCAACATATTGGCTCTTAATTGGTCATTATTACATACTCATTAATGCCTTATTCTGCATGGCCTTATTATACAACCAGTAAGCCATTAACTATGAGTTTTCCCTCTATAACCTCAGAATTATTGCTTATTAGTAGTACCATCTCAATATGCTTTGCTTAGTATGGACTTTATAAGGTGGTAGTACCACAAGAAGAGTTATTCTGCCTTACTAACACTTAATGAATATGGTCTGTTCTTACATAACAAAACACAAAACTACAAGTGTTAATAGTGTTAAATTACTGTAAATTAAGTTTTTGTTACTTAGAATATGTTCCCCATACTAAAGTGACATCTTGATCATTACTAATTCACTAGTAATTAAGTTTTTTTATGTTCCCCATACTAAAGTGTTACCACTCCTTCAATTTTACGTTTCATTTGTTTACTCCCACTGAGAAAAATGTTCATTCTAACTCCATGGAGGGAAAAAAAAATTCCAACAATTGACAGAAGATGTAAAGAAACGGTCCCTTATCGACGTCTAGTAACCCATAAAAATGTCTTGACTAGTTTTTTTTTTTTTTTTTCTTGCATCATCAGTTTTCACATTTCTCAGTTCTTGCGGGCTAACAGTGGGTTCATCTGTTCGTGGGATGGTCCTTCGATAGCGTCTTGGTAATAACCACACCCCAGTATGGTCCTCCTGACGGGATGTAAAGTGGGTGTACCGACGGACTAAACGTGATCTACTTTACTCGCTGTGTTCGGGTACTGCTATCAAACATCGCCTCACAGTTAAATAAAACAAAAAAACATGAATCTGAGTGAAAACATTCTAACTTGTCTGAAAGCTGTTTGACAATCTTCCATTAGTACCGCCTGGCGGCTCTATCATCTATTTCCTCCGGGACGTCTCTCTCAAGTCTGGATCACACATTTACTCTCTTCAATCCGAAGACGAGTGCAGGAATTAATTAATTAATTAATCGATTGATTAATAAACACTGCATTTTTACCTTCATCAGCATGCGGTAAGAATAGCTCTTAATTATCACAGGTGAATTAACGCTTTAATTTTTGTGTCATAAAATTAATTGTATGCCTTAGCAGCTATTCTCAGGGGAACGTTGAGGAGGAGGAGGAGGAAGATTGAAAAAAAAAGAAAAAGGATGCAGACCACCAGCAGTGCTAATTGCTGCTTTCAAAGCTTTGCGTCGGTGTTGCTGTCTTTCTACGAGACGGTGGCGTGTCCCGCAGTGAGGCGCCAGAGGTTGAGCCTCATTACAAATACACCGATGTCGAGAGTTGAGCCGCACGGCTTGCCGGCGGTGTTCTCTTCATCTTCGCTTAACCCAGGTGGGCTGACGAAGAGCGGGCTCAGTTTGCAGCAGAGGTTTGGTGGGGACCTAAGTTGGAGGTGACATCATTCTGTACAATTCTACTCTTTTTTTCTTTTTTTTTTGGGGGGGGGGTTCCCCCCTGGATGGATGGATTTTCTCCCCGATTGTCACTGCTCCACCCCCTCTGCCGATCGGGGGAGGGCTGCAGACTACCACATGGCTCCTCCGATACATGTGGAGTCGCCAGCCGCTTCCTTTCACCTGACAGTGAGGAGTTTCACCAGGGGTGACGTAGCGCATGGGACGATCACGGTATTCCCCCCCAGTTCCCCCTCCCCCCAAACAGGCGCCCTGACCGACCAGAGGAGGCGCTAGTGCAGCAAACAGGACACATACCCATATCCGGCTTCCCACCTGCAGACACGGACAATTGTGTCTGTAGGGACTCCCAGCCAAGCTGGAGGTAACACGGGGACTCAAACCACCGATCCCTGTGTTGGTAGGCAACAGAATAGAGCGCTATGGGACGCCCTACAATTCTACTCTTATCAGAGAGGATTTCCATCATTCTGCTTCAGACAAACAGACTCGTTGGGTTACGTTTTGTTTTGTCTCCTCATATGAAAACGCCACTCCTGGATCATTCGGTCAAGCCTACATGAAACTGGCGCACAATGTGAGCGAGGCAAAACCCGATGACAAGTCGAATCCGTTCGATCATCTTATAGGAGCGGGTGTCCTGTTATGAACTTAAAAAAGGTTTAATGGCCCGTAACGCTATTTAATGACCTAACGCCTAACACACACAGTGGTGATTAATAACCATTGACATTTTTTCTTTTTTTTCCTGCATATCACGGAAATATTGGTGGAGATTTTATGAGAGAGCTCGTCATCTGATCATCAGTCATGTGTTCAGTGGTGATTGAGGCTGAGCGTCTGTGGTTCAGGGTTTGCAGACACGCTGGACTAGCTGGTCATCTCATCTGTATTCTGACAGCATAAGAGACGGCAAAGACCTAGATGATGACATCATTCTCTCTCTTGTCCTCATCTTCAGGATATGGAAAAAGATGACCATTTCTAGAAAATAACTAATATGCTAGGTCGTTATAGCTTACCTCAACTTCAACCAGTTTCCTCCCATTGGTCGTGAGTGAGATCAGGCTCACTGTGTATTTACACATCAGTCCAGCCCATTTTCAGATCTGGACACTTGATATTTGTCCATAGTTGGAATTATATTATTATTTTTCCCCCTTTTTCTCCCAATTGTACTCTTGGCCAATTACCCCACTCTTTTCAAGCCATCCCGGTCGCTGCTCCACCCCCTCTGCCGATCCGGGGAGGGCTGCAGACTACCACATGCCTCCTCCGATACGTGTGGAGTCGCCAGCCGCTTCTTTTCACCTGACAGTGAGGAGTTTCACCAGGGGGACGTAGCGCATGGGAGGATCATGCTACCCCCCCCCCCAGTTCCCCCTCCCCCCGGGCAGGCGCCCCAACCATATCTGTAGGGACGCCCAACCAAGCAGAGGTAACACAAGGATTCGAACCACCGATCGCCATGTTGGTAGGCAACGGAAGAGACCGCCATGCTACACGGACGCCATAGTTGGAATTATCGACTACAGCCAGGGTTTCGTGACCGCGTTCACATTCATTTCCCCTTCAGCAGACCAGCTCGCGAGCCAAACCAGCTAGAAAATTGTCGGACTGTCATCAGAGTCTCTAAATTTTTGAAACTTAAAACATCTTCTGGAAATGTCACCGTTGCTCGAGGCTGAAAAGAAGGACCCTGTCAATTCGGGGATTATAAATATACGTCAACCCATATTAGGGCTTTCTTTTTGCATGATGGGTAAGTTGAGTGTTGGTTGTGTGAGGCCTTTTTGTTGGAGAAATCCCTCCGAGGACGGTGAAAGCAAGAGACAGAGAATAACCATTTAAACCTGGGTGGGCTTGTTCACGTTTTCCGTGTCAGGCCCGGATGGACGTTGTGCACCAGGCAGAATGAGTGGGGAGAGCGTGCCCCGTGTCGTCCTTTCCACCCCGCATGCTAATGTCTGAGTGAATATCCTTGTACCTGTGAGTGAATGACAGAACGAGTGCGAGAGAAAGCGGGGGGGGGGGGGTGTCATTGTGTACGTGTCTGTGTGTGCACGCATTCACGTGTGTGCGCACATGCATCTGGTCAAACCCACCGGTGAATAGCGCCGCATTAGCTAGGCCATTAGCACATTTAACCGTCTGTAATGCCCGAGTGTTAGTGACACGTTTGGGCGCCCCCCTCCACTTAGGCCGCATGGATGATAGACAGTAGTGACACGCCAGGTGACAGTAATGCTTCACCGCGTGGCAGTGAGGGATGCCGCTGCTCTTTGGACCACATGAGAGGAGTTTTGCCGGTCTCCTGGTTTTCTCCAGGAGTGCCACAGTTAACCAGGCTGCTCTGATGACATGTGTTATCTATGACGTCATTGGCTGCTCACATGCTTCTTAATGTAATTGGAAATCAGCACCATATAACTTACCGGCTCGCCAGAGCCTCTTGAATTAGGTGGAGGATACAGTGTTCAACCATAACCGCACAAATGTTAGTTCCTTCGGTTTCTTATTTATAGGATGTGGGGGGCTGGTAGAGGAGGCTGCCTAGAAGTGAAGGGGTTAGTACCTGAGACTGATTGTGCACAATATTAACAGAAGTCCATTCTTGTTCCTATAAATAAGCCAACTAACGCCAAGGAGATGTGAATAGATAATATTAGCTAGAACTCAGATACATTCTAGATTCTTGGGTCTTCCGATACCACCGTCTTTTTGTGTATCTGTCATAATAATGACTCCATGAGACTCCAAATGTGTAAAGTGGTTCTTCGTCTTGGCTCGGCGTCCCGCACAGAGCTCCATAAATGAGGCCGTTTGACGAGCTAAGTTTGGAAATGAGAACCGGTGGGTTCTAGATGGTCGAACATCAGTCATCTTAATCACCTCTTTCATTATTCAGTTCACAGGTGCCACCTTATGGCACATGAAGAGACGTGTGCTGTTGTGGAAAGGGTTTGTGTGAGATCCGGGGCCTGCATAGAGTGGTAGACCCTAAAGAGACCGAGGGGCGGTCAGTCCTCAGATGTCCCTGTATGCTACTACATTTTTTTGGGCTAAGATAAGGTACAGCACATAAGGAAATAATTTTATTCTTAATGAGAAACAAATACAATAAAACATTCGTCTGAATTAGCTGGAGTGATCTTTGTATGCTATCCAGGCCGTAAGAGCGTCCACGGATCTTTTGAAACTTCATGTCATGAGGGTATTGTGTGTGTGTGTGTTGGCCCTGTGATGGCCTGGCAGCTTGTCCAGGGTGTCTCCCCACCTGCCGCCCAATGACTGCTGGGATAGGCTGCAGGGTCCCACGACCCTGAGAGCAGGATAAGCGGTTTGGATAATGAATGGATGGTTGGAAATACTATGAAATATTGGAAAAATGTTTGAACGGTATCAATAATGAAATTTACCATTGTCAGTCTTTCTCACAACACCATGGAAGTCACCTTCTTGTCATTCATCCATTAACTGAGGTTCCCACCCTCATGATCCATCCATCCATTATCCAAACCGCTTATCCTGCTCTCAGGGTCACGGGATGCTGGAGCCTATCCCAGCAGTCATTGGGCAGCGGGCGGGGAGACTCCCTGGACAGGCCGCCAGACCACCACAGGGCCGACACACTCATGATACCCTCATGATATGATGTTTCATAAGATCTGTGGATGCTCTTCGGGGCTGGACAGCATACAAAGATTCCTCCAGCTAATTCAGATGAATGTTTATTTTTATGTTTTGATGTCATCAGTTGATTGAGTTGAGAAGTGACTCACAGGCTGTCTCGCTGGCCTTGGCAGAGATAGGCACGTGGCACACATGGGCTCACTTACATTGACCAGGACAGCAGGTCTGAAATAACTTATCGACTGCGATGCTTGTATCACATTTTATCCTTTGTCTGTTTCAGCACCCTCCTCCGTATCGTGTCTGGGAAACTCTGACAATGAAATTACATGCTTTAAAGAGAATCCAGCTGAGGCTGATATGTAAGGATGCCCTATGCCGACAATAAAGTCAATCTCAGCTGGGGGTTGAAGAACAGAGCAGCCCCATCTGCAAACCTTCTGCCATACGGGGGCAATGCAGGCAAAGTTACCGTATCGATCTCGGCCCAAGCCGAAACGTTTTAATTCTCGGTTAAGGTCGGGATTCAGGGAAAGTAACCCCCCCCCAGCGTATTGGATGATCTTCATCCTCCGAGTCTCGCTGCAGTCTACCCGCACACGTCTCACAGCCACACACACCACAGAGGCGATAAGAGAGCGAATAAGCTGTCAGCGGGCCGAGCTTGCCGGTCCCCCCGCTATATTCCTCACATTACTACAGAGGGGACAATGTGTCTGTGGTGGCAGGTGGCCATAGTTCATAATGTGCTGATGCTGACCAAGTGTCAGTTTGATCCATGGGATCGGCGAGCGGGACAGAGCTGTGGCTCCTGAATCCTTAAGCAAGCAACTGTGTGGCGCTCCTATGGGGACCGCCAAAGACATGATACAGATGAGACCAGCAACGATCTGCCTAATGGGAGACAGATACCAAGAACAGAGAGGGAGCCAAAGGAAGGGAGACGGTTTGTAGGACAGATGAAAGGTTGAATAATCCAGAAGAGGAAAGCGAAACCAGAAGTGGACAGTAGTGTGGGGTTTTTTTCTTTTTTTGTCACTATACACCTGGACCATCGACACTAATATTTCTACAAATTACACCCTGAGCCACAGCAGTGTGTCCGTGTTGTAAAACTGCTCTTCTAAGATACTTGCTCATCAGCGTTGATGTTGTGGTGTGTAAAATTGCAGTGATGAGGTCGACTCTAGGCGTTGCATCAGACATGGATGCTTACAGCTGGCCGTGAAAGGCCTCTCATTATGACCTAACGTGCTGCAGGGTCTCAAAGTGAGGGCCGCCGTCCTGACAGCAAGATCTTATGCAATAACATAACTTCCATCCATTATCCAAACCAGTCGCGGGGATGCTGGAGCCTATCCCAGCAGTCATTGGGCAGCAGGCGGGGAGACACCCTGGACAGGCCGCCAGGCCATCACAGGGCCGACACACACACACACACCTAGGGACAATTATTATGGCCGATTCACCTGACCTACATGTATTAGGACTGAGGCAGGAAACCCACACAGACACTGGGAGAGCATGCAAACTCCACACAGAGGACAACCGGGGACGACCCGCAAGGTTGGACTACCCTGGGGCTCGAACCCAGTACCTTCTTGCGGTGAGGCGACCGCGCTAACCACTGCGCCACCATAACATAACTTATAGTACAATAATAATTTGTGCTAAGAGTCCATTTTTTGGTGCCCATCTGTGTCACGCTTTATGTGTGTTGGTCTGTGTGCAGACTCAGTGGTACAGGTTTGGATTTGCTTAAAGGCCAAAGCAGTCGAGGAAGAGCAATAATACTTGTTTTCTATTGGCCCTGTCGCAAATAAACTCAGCTTTGGAAGGACAAAGGTGTTCGCATAGGAAAACACACAAACACACACACACGCAGACACACAAGATGCTGTAGGCGGGTTTTGCTCTTGGTGGTGATGAGCTCGTTAAGTGTGATCCAAGTAACAAAGATGAGTAAAACCGACAGAAACATCTTCAGCAAGGAGGATAAACTGCTAAAAATGCACGCACACACACACGCACACACGCACAGCTACCTTATCAGTGCCAGTAACTGACTCAACATCATTTACATATTCATCAAACTGTCACATCAACAAATGGACACTGAAGCCCAAGGCCTTTATTTGATATGAATTCATTAATTTGGTGATGAGTGAAATATGTGCATGTGACACGCTGGCGAGAGGAGTTAACGGGCGGACAGCTTGAAAAAGGTGACCCAATGGTGTGCGGGGTCATCGGAAAAATATAGCAGCTGGACGGGGATGTGAGTGAGTCGTCGAACGTGGATGTTTACAGCTACACCCCGCAGCGGGTGAAACGTCGAGCCGAGACGCGACAGCGAAGTTAGATTGATTAACACAAGTTATTATGATGAAATCGCGAGGATGTTCTCGCTAATTCTGATCACTTTCCATCCGGCGGACACAAAGCCGTTTGATGAATCTGTGCACACGCACCCGTGTCCCGTGTGTGTGTGTGTGTGTGTGTGTGTGTGTGTCTTCATGTGGCGTTAATATGCCCCCTCTGATTATTTCCACCTTACATTAGCCGAAGAAGTGGACACTGCTTGACCACATCCTAAGCCCTCTTTGTCTCTTCCTCCTCCTCCTCTCTCTTTCATCCTCTCTGACTTCCAACTGAGCTCTTTCTCTCTCTCTCTCTCTTTTTCTCTCTCTCTCTCCCTCTCTCTCTCTCCCCCCGTGCTCTTCCCTGGCGATTTATTGCAGGGGGCAGGCAGACAGCAGAGAAACCTCCCGGTATGGAACGATCTGTCATCTCAACATTATCAGCCAAACACACCGCCTTCCATATTGTGCTACAAGGGCCCCGGCAAATTGCTATTTTTATGGGACATGATAAAGGAAATGCTACCTTATGTTCACATTTTTTTTACCGCTCCGATGTTGGAGCCCGACACACCATGATTCACTGTACTGGAATGTAGCTGGCACCGTGTGTGTGTGTGGGTGGGGGGGGTGGGGGGGTGGGTAACCAGGTTAGAGGAATGGGATGGAGTGGGGGAAGAGAGGTTCCTGAAAACACAGAACGGGAGAGTTTGACTGAATATTGATGTGACGACGATAGTGAGCTCCGTGCAGGGGACTTGGGTAGCTTTTCAGATTATCCCAATCCGCGTAACAGTGGGTCGGGTCGGAAAACAATGCCTTTCGGATTCGCTCCCCCCCCCCCTTTCTCCCCAATTGCACTTGGCCAATTACCCCACTCTTCCGAGCCGTCCCAGTTGCTGCTCCACCCCCCTCTGCCGATCCGAGGAGGGCTGCAGACTACCACGTGCGTCCTCTAATACACGTGGAGTCGCCAGTCGCTTCTTTTCACCTGACAGTGAGGAGTTTCACCGGGGGGACATAGCACGTGGGAGGATCACGCTATTCCCTCCAGTCCCCCACCCCACCCCGAACAGGCGCCCCGTCCGACCAGAGGAGGCGCTAGTGCAGCGATCAGGACACATACCCACATCCGCCTCCCCACCCGCAGACACGGCCAGTTGTGCCTGTAGGGACGCCCGACCAAGCCGGAGGTAACACGGGGATTCGAACAGCCTTCCCTGTGTTGGTCGGCAACGGAATAGACCGCTTTCACAGTGTGCAATAAAGCCATTCACATGTATAAATATGAAAGTAGAAAAAAAAAATCTGATTCATTTTATTTGGGTAAACAATTCTTTCTCGTAAATCAAGAAATCCAAAGGTCTGAAAGGTGAAGGGAGTAAAAAAAAAAAAAAAAACGTGTTCAAAATCAAACCGGTTTGACTGTTCCTCGGGCGTGAGGCGTGTGTGTTGACTTCATTTGTTGGCCGTCCTGCCTCTCCCCCTCCTCATCTCTCCTCTCCTCCTCTCCTGTCCTTTTCTCTCCCTCAATCCTTCTCTCCCCCAGCCCTCCGCGTGCCTGACAGCCAGCACCGTACCGAACTGACAGGCCCTCAAACCGCGGCCAAGAAAGCAAGCATTAATTAAGTCATTGCCGGACTGTAATTTCCTTGAGAAGTAAAAAAATTTCCTCACACACGAAAAGGTTACCGAGACCTTTTCTGTGTCAAAATTACCATGCGTCATGAATATTAATGCGCTTAATGAAGACAACCTTTGGTTCATCAAGAATGTTCCGGTAGCAGGTGCCAAGCTGATAAACTCACTCGGTGAAGACTGCTTTTTTTCCCCCTTCTCTCTTTTCTTGTCTTTATCCTTTTTTTTTCATTTTTTTTTTTCCTCTTTTGTCAGGCCCGTTGAAAATTGAGATCTACTCATTGGAATCAATATCTCTCTATCAAAATGTGCCGGCTAACACACGTTCCTATTCTCATTCATCCACTTCTATCTATGGGTTTGTTTTTTAGCCTGCTGACTGGCTGTGCACACCGGGAAGCTATGATGGAAAATAAGTATTTAACATCAAAATGATAAGTGAAATGATAAGTTCACAGTTGCCCTCTCTTTTTGTTGAATCTCTGACCAAAAAAAAAAAAAAAAGGAAAAAAAAAGCCGTCTATTCTCCCTCCTCACAGCAGTACTACTGTTTATTGGGGTGTATTGTTATATTTCTTTTTTTGCTGTGAAAGTTCAGATGAGCCTATTAGCAAGCCAGTTACACCCTGTTTCAGACATGTCTCCGACCAGCTATTATGGTCGGCGATAGACCCTTAGATACTGGCTTTGTGAATCTTAAAACATCTTGAAATGTCAGCAGAAATCTTCACGTGTCCTTGGCCTTCTGTCTTTACCATTAAGAAGGAGACTGATGATTATATTTCTCCCAAAAATGTTGGGAGTATTTTAACAGCCTAATCCATGGACCCAGAGTGGCCGACGTACCTCAGAAAATCACAAACTTGCAATTTCTCTAAAAGCTTGAATACAAAGTTGGCAGAGTGTGATGTTCATGGTTTCAATCTTTAATATTTGATGTTGAGTTTCCAGTGTCCATTGTAGTTCAAAACTTTAGTTTCAGTTATGCTCACAGTCATGTGAACATTCATGCCATACACGATGGCAAAAACTATGAAAATAAGACCCTGGTTATAAAAAAACAAAAACAAAACATAAACAATTATCCTTTAGCTAGCAAGGACCACACCATCAACATGATGCATTTAATGATTTATTAAATAAAAATGATTTGGGAAGTTCTTGTAGTTCTTCCGCTTGCTAACTGTGTTGTGGGGATGTTTCATAGGGAATCCGCCATAGCGCCCGGGCAATGACGGACCCCCTTAAGACCCTATGAAGGGAAGGAAGGAGAGGAAGGAACAGAGAAAAATATGGTTGAGCAGAGGGGTGCAGAATATGAGAGCGGAAGAGGAGAAGAGGGTTAGGTGGGTATCTAGATAGATAAGATAGACAGATAGATAAGATACTTCACTGGATAAGCTTCAAATCACTAGCAAGGACCACACCATCAACAAGATGCGTTTAAATAATTTATTAAAGAAAAATGAGCATAGTTGTAGTTCTTCGGCTTGCTGACTGCGTTGTGGGGAAGCTTTGTTGGGAATATGTCATAGCACCTGGGCAACGACAGCTCCTCAAAATCTCCAGTTGCTTAAGATAAGATTGAGCGGATCTGAGATCTGAATGGATGTACCAATGATATGTTCAGGAGGATGAATGGCTCTTGAGTTGTATGAGGTATTCTGGGATACAATTGCGGGAGGCTGATGTGAAGGCTCTGATCCTGAAGGAGTTTCTGGAGTAATGAACGGGAGAAATGCCATACAATGAAAGTGTGTGGTGGAATTGATGGTGGAACCAGAATCGAGTAGCCACTTGTTCGGACTCAGTGATGAAAAGAGGGTCTGTCGATGTTATGCACCGAGATTTCCAGAATATCAAGTATTTTGCGAGGGTCTTGAAAGGTTTTCAATGGTGATTCGAATTTGCAGTAAAACACTGGTTTAGGCTGACCGAATTGATTGGTTTTTGTTCGCTTTAATTAGAAAACCGTGAATTAAGATAAGTCTGAAATGCAAGCGTGGCTGCGTGGGTCAAAGTGAATGGTTGAGATGGTGAATTCGGAGCATCTGAGGTAGCCGAAAAAAGTAAGCAAGAACATGGCTTCTAGAGTTCAAGCAATATGAGGAGTGCCATATCCGGAGCAGATGGTGTGGATGCAGACTGACAGCAAGTCGGCAGTAATAGGAAGGCGGCAAGGAGTTTTCGCTGGCTCTTGACTTAGGAGTCTTGAGGAGTGAAGTTATCTGAAGATGACTGGAGGCCATGCCCGGAATGCCGGTTATGAGTTTGGAGAAGAAGCTGATGCTGCTGAGATAAACTTTGATGGTATGTGTTTTAATAGCATCATGGAATGGGCTAGGTAATGAAGCAATTCCAGGTGACAAGATCAAATGATGGGAAGCTTATGTTATACTGGTGGTGAAAGTAATGGAGACTTTACTAAGCTTTCCAGTAGGATGAGAGTTGAAGATGATAGACTGCTGATGATGGCGTTCTGAGATTCGATGATCAGGGGTATTAGGGCAGGATTTACAAGTTGAATGCAAGTGGTGAATATGGAGGAACCGGTGTTGGGAGGGTATCTGAATGAGGGGCTGAGCTTCTGAAACAAGAGAGAGAGTCAGCAATGGCGTTGGAGTGACCAGGGACTTGACCTGCGTAGAGAACATACTGGTGTGTGATGGGGTGCCAGATTAGGCGGCGCATGAATGGCATGATGGATGAGGAGTTGGAGCATCCTATGTTGATTATGTCTATGACTGCGAGGTTGTCTGAGTACATAAGGATGAACTTGCGGGACCATTCATGGCCTCACAGAATAGCTAAAGCTATTATGGGGTAGATTTAGAAGAGCACATAGGAAGCAAACTGGCATTTATTTGGATGCTCCAGGGTCCATTCTGCTGTGAACCATCTTCCACTGCAGAAACCCCCAAAACCAGCAGGCGTAGCATCAGTGTACAGATGGATGTCATGAGGGTGAGTCAGTTGGTCATCATAGAAAAAAGTGATTCCGTTCCAATTGGCAAGAAGGTTGAGCCAGAGAGTTTGGCATGGCTTGAACCGTCTGAGGAGATAGAAGTCAAGAGTGATTGGACGGAAAAAGGGAAAGATGGCAAGTGAAAGATAAAGGCTCGCCCTTGGGGAATGATGTATAGGGCGAAATTGCGGTGGCCTGGGGGGAGAAAAGTTGGCGTTTGGTGCAGCTTGGGGCGAGGAGGAAATTAGAGATCACAAGGCTGATTCTGTTGAGCTTTTGACTGGGAGTGAACCCTGAAACAGATTTGTGTCTCGAGTGATTCTGAGGAACTCGAGGGATGTGGATGCGCCCTCAGTTTTCTCTGTGGATTGTGGAACCCTTAGGTCAGAAAAAACTGTAGTCAGAGTGACCAGAATAGAAGTGGGTTGTTATGATGGAGGGAAAATGATGAGAGGTGGGGGAACGCCCGAGAGATGGAGAAGATGGAATCTTATTGTTGTTGGGATCCAGCATGGGGCTTCTGACAAGGTGTCAAAGAGTTAAGGGTTGCTTTTGCACTCGAAATGAGTCTAACAGCGAAGTAATATGCAGCTTGCCAGAGGATGCCGAAGAATCGCCAGAAGTTCAGGATGAATGGACAGAACTTTGAAAGTGCTGGTGAAATCTGTTTTTGAGAGCCACGAACCTTACCCAGCATGTTTGATGAGGGCGATGGCATGGTTAATGGTGGCATAGGGAAGGGAGAGTCTTCAGCTGGAATCAAAGAAGGACAGGAGATGAAAGAATTAGGATTACAACCCATTCTGGCCTGCTGGGCCAGAATGGGTTGAGAGGGAAGACAAGGATTAAGTATGGAGGGAACTTGCGGCCGCAAGGGCTGGTATCCTGATGCCAATGGCTCCAGCTGACATGAGCTGCAGGGACTAGTGAAGCTGGGAGACGGAAGATCCTGAGAACCCGGTGCCAGGAGCCCTGACTGTAGCAAGCTGCTGTGGTTGCTTGAAGTTGACAGCAGGGGGCGCAGGCATCCCGGTGCCAAATGGCCTAGCAACAGCCAGCTGTTGTGGTCGCTGGAAGTGGACACCTGGGGGTGCTGGCAACCCGGGGCCAGTCTGAGGTTGACTGATGTGAGTGCTGAAGGAGGGCAGCTGTGAGCACTGGCATACCTGTGCCAAATGCCTCCTAAAGCTAGCTGCTGTTGTTGCTGTAAGTGGGCAGCAGGGGACGCTGGAAACCCAGTGCCAGAAGCCCCTGCTGAGACAGGCCGATGTGAGTGCTGGAGGATGGCAGCTAGGGGTGCTGGCATCCCGGTGCCAAATGCCTTGGCTATAGCCAGCTGCTGTGGTCGCTGGAAATGGACCACTTGGGGTGCTGTTATCCCAGCACCAGGAGTCCCGGCTGAGGCGAGTACTGGAGGGGGGCAGCTGGAGCTGCTGGTCTCCCAGTGCGATTGTGTTATAAAAGTTCTATATAGATAAAATTATTATTATTTATTATTATTATTATTTTTCCTATTCCGTCCAGTTAGGAAACGGTAGACGGTTGCTATGTGCGTCCCAAAGTGACGTGATGATGTCATTTTTTGGTGCGCAGACTTACGTGCCTGGGACACTGCGGCGAGGGTCGCGCTGCCTGATGTGTGGATTCTAAGGTCTCTCAACACATTCCTGCTTCCTATATTATTGCTGGTTAAGAGGACTGTTCACAGCCACCCAAAATGACCCGCATCCAACGGAAAATGTCCCGGTGCTCCCAACGGGCTGTCCGCATGTGCTTGCCGTACTCACTCGCCTCCTGTACGGCTTTTGGACTACAGAAAGTGGGGTCTCAGGAACGGAGGTGGCAGGGAAGTTTTCAGCTTCTGTTACTGGATCTTTTGGTGTGGGCTAGTGGAATCTTTGGATGTAATCGTCCTGACTTCATCCGAATAGGTCATTGTTCGATGGGGATAGTGAGACGAAGTCCATACTCAAAATGAGGTGAGTGCATTGATGATGTTGCTCGTATGATGAAGGAGTAGCTAATTGTTTTGAGTCTGCTCGAGGTGATGTTGCGTGATCTCGGTTCTGGCACAGAATATGAGCAAGGAAGAGGGGGAGCGGGTTAGGTGGGTATTTATTGGAATGCCGGAGGTGACATGGTTCAGATGTGGTCCTACTCCTGAAACTTCGCTAGATAACCTTCCATTAAACAAGACTTCAGATCATATGGTATTGTGGCGAGGAAACCTTGGAGTGTGTCAGTTGTTGATAGCGTCTTTTAGAAATATATTCATTTGTGTTTAAATAGGTTAACTTCAGAGGCCAGAGATAATGCGATAAAGGGATGGGACGATATGAAAATGTCATATCACGGTTATTGTGACCACAGATATCACGGTCTTCGGTATTATCACAGTATTGTTAAAATGTGTTCAAAATGTTTATGCAGACACACACACACACGCATAGTCTATTATCTTCTGTGTGTTTTGTTATACAGTAAATGCATTGACCTCGTGCATAGTTTACATAAATGAAAAGACGGCGGTACCAATAGCGTTTATCTTGTTGGAACATTACTTTATAACCAATTCTACGGCCGCCAGATTTTACATTAACAACTAAGCATACTGTACGGGTGGATCATGTGCAGTGAGCATGCAGCACGACAGCGCACACATGCTGTTGATGTGTTTACTAGTGTAGCAGACGTAGCAGATAAAGTTTCCATTAAAATATATTGACAAACTATCATCAAGTTAAATAAACTGTCATTTCCCCATTCCGAAGTCCTCACGTGCATGAAGTAACATTAAAAGTTAACTTGCGTTCGCTGTAAAGCGAAGGGTGATGATCGCGGTGATGCATAAACATGTTGGAAGTGCTCGCCCCCTTTGCAGCCACTTTCTTCTTGCTTGTTCGGCAGATGGGGTAGTCGTCTTCCATGAGCTTCCCGTCAATTTGTAAAATAACCAAAATACACCCAGACTTCAGACTTTTGTCTTTTTTAGATGGTGAAAAATCTGAGCAGCACTTTCACCTCCTTCAGCCATTGTTTTGGAAAAAACTAGGTAGTCAGTGTAGCACGTTCAGCTAGCAACACGGCACGCTGCACCTGCGGGGCTACGTAAACTACGTTGAAGTGATAATAGAACCACAGTGAATGAGATTATGAAAATTTGACACTGTAGGATAACCATCGAGAATTTTATCATGACAGAGTGAAAAAACCGGTAACCGTCCCATTCATAATATATATCCCAGTGTTGTAGTCAAGTCACGAAACTTCGAGTCCGAGTCTAGTCTTGAGTCACCAGTGTCCGAGTCGAGTCCAAGACCCCAAAGAAGAGTCCAAGTCGAGTCCGAGTCAAGTCCCCATTACCTGAGTCAGAGTCATCAAGTTTGAGTCTGAGTCGAGTTCCAAGATGGGTTCCAGCGCTCCACTCTGGCACCGTTAAACGGCTGACATACAAATAAAAAAGGTCTGCATTAAAAAAAATGACACAGCTGCCACCACTTCAAAAGGAGTTTATTTACTTTGTGACACAGTAGCCAAACAAATGCACTCGCAAGGCATGTGCACACACACCAGTGTTGTAGTCGAGTCACCAAACCTCGAGTCCGAGTCAAGTGTCGAGTCCCCGGTGTTCGAGTCCGAGTCCAAGGCATCAGTGCTCAAGTTCAAGTCGAGTCACAAGTCCTGAAAATCAGAACTCAAGTCGGACTCGAGTCCGAGTCCTGGACTCTAGTACTACAGCACTGGATATCCATATGACTTTTGTTTTGACTCAGTATGACTAATTGCATCATGATTGTAAAACACTCAGAGGTATCCGTAGATATATGCGGAATCGGAATACATTCAGACTCAGAACACACACACACACACACACGCACGGACATGGACAGTCCCATCCATCGGCCCCGGCGGCCGGTCGATAAAATCGTCCAACAGTTGCTCTCACGTCTTCACCAGCCGAATTGATTTTAAGAACACCGCAGATTTATAAGAAGGGATGGAGAGGCCACATTTTACTAAGTGAGAACAAGTCACCGAGTGACATTCCCGGGGGCTTTGATGCATTGGCAATGACACCCGCACCCCCACCCACCTCCTCCATTCCCCATATCCTCCTCCACCACTGAGCTACCTATTATCTCCATTGTGTAATTGAGATGCAGAAACATTGACAGAACTCATTTACTGCCATGGAGAACTGTGTAACGTGAAAGGGAACACAGATTATTACATCAACACACCAGCATTCACGCGCACTCACACACATGCACACACAAGTGCACACACTCCGGTTTACTAAAGGAGGATGTAATTTGGCGCCGCGTTTGAAGCAGCCATTCGATTGTTTTGTGAAGCTTGGCTCCCGGTCTTATTTAGTCGAGGCACTGCGGAGAGCAGAGGTGAGGGTGTGCAGAGATTGCTTCCTGTTCTTTTATGTGCGCGTGTGCTTGTTCGAATGAATAAAAAGCGGGGTCTGCTCAGGCGCCTTCTTAAATCGCTCTTTAACCTTCACCCGCTCGTTGAGTATGACGCGTCAGGATGCTGGCGAGGGACAGGCCGTCGGGATAGGACTGCCTTGTTTGGATGAGGCTCTGCGAAGCCTGTTTTATCTGCCAACTGGGCCTTCACATGCCAGGAATTAGAAATAGTGGGTTGCTCAATTGGCGCATTTTTACTTTTATTAATATTATATATAATTAATATTATTTAATTTCACATGCCAGGAATACCAGGAATCCTGGTATGTGAATTTTTTTCACATACCAGGAATTTCCTGGTATCTGCATACCAGGATTTTTTCCCCCACAAATTTAATATACCAGGGATTTTTTCATTTTTTCACATACCAGGAATTTTTTTCATCTTTTCACAAATTTCACATTCCTGGTATGTGACATTTTTTCACATACCAGGAGTTTCTTTCACATACCAGCAATTAGAAATAGTGGCTTGCTCAATCGGTGCGTTTTTACGTTTATTACTATTATATATCATTAATGTGATTTAATTTCTCACCGGTTCAAGTGAGAATTCCCAAAAACACGGAAAAGGTCTGTGAAATCTTCCATTTGCGAGCAAGCGTTGGCAGCTGCATCTGGTCCAACCGTCACCTCTCGTTGAAAAGATGCATTTGTCTACCTCTCCCCCTCTCACCTCTTTCTTCCTCTCCTCCCTGCATCAGAATGACACCGTATCTCAGAAGGTAGTTCATCCTCTTGAGACAAAGGGCCTCACTCGCATGCGTGGACACATACTATATATACACACACACACACACACACACACACACACAACACAACGCGTACGCACACACTCGCGTTCAGACACACACGCAGAGCACCGGGGTCTGCTGTCATACACCTCTCATTAATTCCTACCTGTCAGCCGACTCCCCCTACCGTATCGGCCCCCTGAAAGGTGACAGCTTTCCAATGACTGACAAAGGCTCTTTAGGTGATACAGAAGATCCCTGGCAGCCGCTGGCTTCTGTAAAGTGCCCCTCAAATGTCACTTTTGCTGCTCCAGGACGTGCATGCGTGCGCACCCACACACAAAGGCATACACGCACAGTCGCGCACGCTAATATTTTTAAAACAGAGGCCTGCTCTCGAGCCTTCCACCATCTTTGACACCCAGAGGCTACGGGTGTCACAGAAGCCTCAGCTCTTAAAGCTTTTAACATCCAAAAGAGACGCGTTGTTTGACAGTGCAGTTGGTGGGTGCTATTGTTGCATGTCATCCCCCCCCCCCCTCAGTGCGTCGGATTTGCTTGTTTTTGTTGTAAGAGGCAGATAAGGGGGAGGAAGAAAGTACAGCAAACGTTACCTCCGTGTCCATTCACCTGTCATCTGTGGCAAGTTGCAACAAAAAGCTATATTGGCAGCGGCTGATGCTACCAGGCACTGGATCGAGTGGCGGCTCGCTTTAAGGATGGCAGTCAGACATTGTGAGCCGTTCCAGAGTGCAACATGCACCAACTTGTTCCCGTAGCACATAACTGTCCATACCGGATGTTGTTTTGTTGCGGGTTAGGCTATTTACAAGGCTCAGCGTTTTCGGTCTTTACCGATTTTCACCGAAAAACACCCAGATTTTTAAACTGATTTTCACCCGGGTTTTATGTTTCCATGGATCCCAGAGTTGTTCCTGTTCGTGTGAGGTTATGTAACAGTATCCTCTTGTGGCGAAATTCGGCATGCTGGATGGCTTTGAAAAATAAAAACCGAAAACGTGGAGCCTCGGCTATTTATATCAAACGAGGAGGAGTCAAGTACCTCAATTTTTCAGCAACGTCACGCTTGTACCAGCAGAGAAGGTTCAGACCCCCTATCAGTATAATACAGTGTCAGCACCCTGTCTAGTTAGCTGAAGGTTAACAAAACAAATGGGTTTTCTCCTGTATGGAAGAATTTGGGCGGCACGGTGGCGCAGTGGTTAGTGCAGTCACCTCACAGCAAGAAGGTCCTGAGTTCGAGCCCCGGGGTAGTCCAACCTTGGGGGTCGTCCCGGGTTGTCCTCTGTGTGGAGTTTGCATGTTCTCCCCGTGTCCGCGTGGGTTTCCTCCGGGTGCTCCGGTTTCCTCCCACAGTCCAAAGATATGCAGGTCAGGTGAATCGGTCGTACTAAATCGCCCCTAAGTGTGAATGTGTGTGTGTGTGTGTGTGTGTGTGTGTGTGTGTGTGTGGGCCCTGTGATGGACTGGCGGCCTGTCGAGGGTGTCTCCCCGCCTGCCGCCCAATGACTGCTGGCATAGGCTCCAGCATCCCGTGACCCCAAATGGGATTAGCGGCTTGGATAATGGATGGATGGATGGGTGGATGGATGGATGGATGGAAGAACTTGACACATTTGGCAATGCATTATTGATGACGAACAAGAGGAGAAGGAAAAAAGAGCAAGAAGTTCCAATAAGACACCAGAACTCGCTCATGTGTGATGAATGGCGTGCCTCGGCCATGTAGACTTCAAACTTCGGAGTATGTCTATGTTGGTCCAAATTTTGAGTGAAAACTTTGAACAAGAATATTCCCCAAAAGTGGCATCTCATCTTTAGAAGTCTCTCATTAGATTTTCGCCCTACAGATTTTAAAAATATTGAGACTTTTGACTCTTATCATTGATATATTAATATTAATATTAATCAGCTCTGTGCGTACTGTAGTCCACTGACTTCCGGTTTCCACTGCAGCGGCCCTACCAGTTTCCTGTTTGTTGGCGTGTGCTGTTGACAATGGCATATTTTTTGCGATGCCTGCAAGATTTACCGTGGATAAATGTCAACAACATGCACAGAGTTGTCAACGCACTTGTACCTGCACCTACCAGCAATCGGGAGAAAAGTTTCCAGTTGTATATATCAAGTTACATCCACAAATATGAGGATGAGTAATTAAGCCTATAGCCTAGCCTATAGCCTAGCTTGATGTCTGTAAACATATTGTTTTTCCTCGTAGAGTTTGGCTGGATTGAAAGACATGAAGGACGGTCTGTGCATTTTTGATAACCCGTTTTTGTATTTTTTTTCTCAGTATCCAAGAAAGATCAACACACAGGTGTGTGTGTGTGTGTGTGTGTGTGTGTGTGTGTGTGTGTGTGTGTGTGTGTGTGTGTGTGTGTGGACTTTACGCTACAGGCCCATGAGGAAGTCAGAACAGCCTCGTAGTCTGAGTATAGGATGAAGATAAGAGCTTTAAGATTTGTTATTGTAAGGGGTGTCCGGGTAGCATAGCGGTCTATTCTGGTGCCTACCAACACGGGGATCGCTGGTTCGAATCCCCGTGTTACCTCCAGCTTGGTCGGGCGTCCCAACAGACACAATTGGCCGCGTCTGCGGGTGGGAAGCCGGATGTGGGTGTGTGTCCTGGTCGCTGCACTAGCACCTCCTCTGGTCGGTCGGGCGCCTGTTCAGGGGGGAGGGGGAACTGGGGGGGATAGTGTGATCCTCCCACATGCTACGTCCCCCTGGTGAAACTCCTCACTGTCAGGTGAAAAGAAGCGGCGGGCGACTCCACGTGTATCGCAGGAGGCGTGTGGTAGTCTGCAGCCCTCCCTGGATCAGCAGAGGGGGTGGAGCAGTGACCGGGATGGCTTGGAAGAGTGGGGTAACTGGCCAAGTGCAATTGGGGAGAGAAGGGGGGGGTTCTTATTGCGTTTGTTACCGTGTGGTTTGCCGTGTTCCTTCATACATGTTCGAGCGAATAGCAAAACCTCAACATTAATATAACTGAAAGAGGCCGAAGTAGCTCATCCGCCGGAACTGCCTTGTTTCCGTTTTTGATCTCTTATGCACGGAGTCCGGTGTTTTTCGGGGAGCGGTGGAAGCTCAAATCGCCGTTATGTTGACTCGAAGCTGAGCAACATGGCACGCAGCAGTGCTCATTACAGCCACACGCACTTCTTGGAAACTCGCACGAATCGCCTATGTGTACGTCTTTCTTTTCTGCACGGCACTCATCTTCTTGTTTGTAGTGACCGAGACGGGTCGGGAAGTAAACAGGAAACCGGTATGCCGACTTGTGGCGAAAGCGGGAAGTTGGTCGCTACGCTCGTGCACCGAGCGAATCGTCGCTGACTGGCGGCCAGCGGCGTGTTACAGCAAGTGCCTTGGACGTTATGGAAAAGGGTTCATAAGAGGGGGATTTTAAATGAGCTACACATTTGCATTCACTCAAAAACTGCCAAAATAATAAATCGGACATTTAATTCAAAAGAGAAAGAAAAGAACTAAATATTCAGAGCCGTAGGAGGGCTGACAAAGCATGTGGAAGAAAACCTCAAAGTTTCTTCTGATGATGGGAAGGGGAACATTAAAGGTAGGCCTCCACTGGTGGCGAAGGTGTGTGTGTGTGTGTGTGTGTGTGTGTGTGTGTGTGTGTGTGTGTGTGTGTGGAGAGGGTAGACTTGTTTGTCTCTGTGTATGGAAGCTTATCAAATTACCAAGTGTTACACACTGTGAGTCAAATGAAAGTCACAACAGGATGTCACCGTGAGGAGCGAACAAAGACTTTGTCTCTAATTGTCCACACTTACACACTTTCAGCAAAACCCACAACTAAACGCTCTTTTGCCAGTTGATAAAGGGGTCCAGTTGTGAATTAATGCGTAAAGCGTAGCGGACTGACAACACCGGGGCTGGGTATCGATTCGAGCTGCCGATGCTAAAGCTGTTATGTGCTCGCGGTACGATGAGGCACATTCAGTAAACACTGACTTATTTGAAACGGCCACTAAATTTTACAAATACAAGTTAAACAATTGTCAATTAACATGTACTTACCAGGCGGCGCGGTGGCGTAGTCGTCAGCGCAGTCGCCTCACAGCAAAAAGGGTGGAGCCCCGGGGTGCTCCAACCTCGGGGGGTCGTCCTCTGTGTGGAGTTTGCATGTTCTCCCCATGTCTGTGTGGGTTTCCTCCGGGGGCTCCGGTTTCCTCCCACAATCCAAAGACATGTAGGTCAGGTGACTCGGCCACACTAAATTGTCCCTCGGTGTGAGTGGGTGTGTGTGTGTGTGTGTGTGTGTGCATGTCAATCCTGTGTGATGGCCTGGCGGCCTGTCCAGGGTGTCTCCCCGGCGGCCTGTCCAGGGTGTCTCCCCGCCTGCCGCGCAATGGCTGCTGGGATAGGCTCCAGCATCCCCGCGACCCTGAGGGCAGGATAAGCGGTTTGGATAATGGATGGATGGATGGATTTTGTTTGTTTTTAAATCAATACCGCCAAAGGAAGGTAAGCTCACTACGTATGCTCAAATTGTTCTTCTCTGGTACTTGATGTATTGTTGATGGAGACTATATTGCCACCTACTGGCTTGGCAGGATTGAGCGTTTGTAGTCATATTTGGGTTCTCGAGTGTACGGAGATATTTTGTAAAACGAAGTTCTTGTGGACAAAATGTATTCGTTTTTTTCTAAATGGAGGGGGGAAAACGTCCATTTAGAAAAATGTGCATGTACCTGTGGACTTGGCCTTAGAGACTGTTAAGGCTTCCACTGATAGTTAATACTGAATAATGTGACCTTCCATGAACAATGGCTGATTTGTGTATTTGAGCAAAAGTGATGGAAAGTGTCCTTGAAAAGCCCTGGAAATGATTTCTTAAAGGGTAGGGACCCTGAATCTGTGTCCAGACCCAGTCTACTGACCTGTTAGTCGCTGGTGTAGAGGACTTCAGCCTGTGCCGCCATGAATCTCGTTGTAAAACAGGCGGCATCGCTTACTAAACCACATAAAACCACACTGTTCTTTAATCTGAACCTCTTTCGGAGGATTCTAGTTCAACAAATATATCGAGGGAACAGTCTGGCCACGTCTTTGGTCTTTTATTCAGCTGTCAATAACAGAGAGCTTTATATGTACAACGTTTTGCCTTTAATTTTTGAGGTGACTTTGGGCAAAGTCTGAACTTGAACCTGCCTGTGGGAAGACAGTGGAGTTGAAAAGGGATTCGGGGTTCTTTTGTTTAGCGGAATAACAGCACATTACTCGTGATGTGAAGCCTCTGTTTTTTTTTTCTTGTTCTTTTGAACCTTTGAGAGGGAGGGAAGTGGCAGATATATATGGAGACTATACGGCTTCAGATTTCACATAGAAATTAATTATGTAACCTAATGTAGCACGCCTCAAAAGTTCACGGTGCATGAAAAACTTAATAAGCGTTCACCTTTACAGGCTCATAAAAATTATATAGTTATGCCTAATTTTTTTTACAACCTGACAAAAGAAATTTATTAAGACTAGCATATGTTAATAACACTCTAGATGGCAGCGATTTAGAAAAATTGGGTTTGATGTCCTCTCCTCCAACGACGGAAAGGTCAATAATATTTTCTGATACTGCTCCGATACCTGACAGTATTAAGACACCTCTTTGAGTTGGACTTCTTGGTAGCCGGAGCATTAAAACGCTGTAAAAAGAAGTTCAGAAGCGCTTTGTGTATCGAAAGTATTCTGCATCACATTGTCCAAGATTTCTCTTTCATAACTTTGCATTACATTGTGTGGGGTGGTTTTGCGCAGCGTTGTTTGGAGATTTTGGGAGTTGTATTGAAGTTGTGCACGTGGAAATGTGCAATTTAGGAATCTTGGGCATTGGCCAGCCGGGCTATTGCTGTAAAGTTGTCTTTTGCTTTGTTTATGAAAGAAAGCCACTTTGTTTTGTCATTGTATTCTTATAACTCGTTGTATTTCTTACGGGGGGTGTCCAACCTTGGGGGTCATCCTCTGTGTGGAGTTTGCATGTTCTCCCCGTGTCTGCCTGGGTTCCCTCCGGGTGCTCCGGTTTCCTCCCACAGTCCAAAAAACATAGGTCAGGTGAATCGGCCGTACTACATTGTCCCTAGGTGTGAATGTGTCGGCCCTGTGATGGACTGGCAGCCTGTCCAGGGTGTCCCCCCGCCTGACACCCAGTGGCTGCTGGGATAGGCTCCAGCATCCCGCGACCCTGAGTAGGATAAGCGGCTTGGATAATGGATGGATGGATGTATTCTTACAATGAATTTGTTCTCTGCATTTAACCCATCCTACTGTGTAGGAGCAGTGGGCAGCTGCAGCACCCGGGGACCAACTCCAGTTCTTCTTTCCATTGCCTTGCTCAGGGGCACAGACAGGAGCATTAACCCTAATGTGCATGTCTTTTTGATGGTGGGAGGAAACCAGAGCACCCGGAGGAAAGCCACACAGACACGGGGAGAACATGCAAACTCCACACAGAAAGGACCTGGGACGGCCTGGGGTTCAAACCCAGGACTTTCTTGCTGTGAGTCAACAGTGCTAACCACTGGACCACTGTGCTGGTAACGTGTGTTATGTAACATTATGTACTTCACTGGTCAAATGCAGATTGGTTTACTGTCTTTTTGTTCGATTGGCTGGTCGGTTTTGTCTGGACAGCTGATAAATCCATTGTGCGCCTCATTTCTACTCGTCCATCCAAGCCAATACGATCACAATTAAGTGGTGACTCAAAGCAAAGTTGAGTTATGTTTTTTTGATGACCATTTACATAGTTATAATGAAATAGACTGTATTTACATGGACCCTAATATCCCACTAATAATTGGAATAACAGCCCAATCAGAATAAACATGCCTCATGTAACCACCTCAATCAGAAGAGACTGGAAGGAATGTTCAATGGTGTTGAGAAGGGTGATGTAAACCTTTAATAATTCCATTCAGTGGGAAAATATTAGCGCCTAATAACCATGTGAACACTTGTGTCTTGATGCTCAAAAATCCAGGTGAGGAAATCCCAGAAAGTTGAATTAGTTCATCTGGACACCACGTTTAGTGAGAGGAACGTTACGTCACTCATCTAAGTGACCTCTTCAGTCTCAACTGACTGCAGGTATCCCCCCCCCCTTATAAACCATACTAACCGAAACTAACGAGCGGTTTCATATGCAAATTGCCAAGACCGTTAACTAGAGTTTCAATGGCCACGTGTACTACTGTTTGTTGGTTCAGTCATTAAGCAACTGTATATGTATATGTACATGTACTGTATATGCAATAGAAGTTTCTTCTTTTTCTTTTTCTTCATCTTCCTTCTTTCGTCTTCTTCCATCATCATCATCATGTCCGGCAGATTAGACGCTTCACAGTGGGCGGAAGCACTTTGCGCATGTCACAAGTTATATTGTGATTAAATGCTCTGGGGGCATGTAAACGCACATGTTATCGCTTCGTTTAGCGTTGATGTGAACAGTTCAGGTGGACTCTCTATCAGAAGGATTTCAGTCGGGTTGAAGGAATATTGTCCATGTAACCGCAGCTCATTTCACTGGATGTAGCCGACTGAAAGACAGTACTAGCCAACTGTCGGCTGTTGGGCTGTAACAGAATATCAGCAGCTTCGAGTGCTTCAAACAGGAAATATGAATAGAGTATAGGTTACAATAACATCACACGGCGTTTCCTGAAGTACATTCTTATTGACGATTGGCCGAGGCCTAAAAATGAAGTTAAGCCTACGCCACTTCAGGCCAGCTGGTGATTTAAGGGGCAGATTTTTGGATTTTCGGCTTTCCAGAGGGTAGGGGGCACCATTCAATATTTTAACGTTCGATTTTCTGAATTACCTTAGTTTTAATATTAAAGGTTTTTTTTGTTTTTTTTTTTGTCTTCCAATGCATGAAAGTCCCAAAATGATCACATTAACTTGACGGTTATATGACATGACCAGGGCATTTAAACAGCATTAGCAATTCGATCCAGCGACTTTTGATCAGCAGGCGGTTTACCACCACAACCGTGATCATGTGAGCACTGTAAGCGGTTAAAGCAGATAGGATATTCCTCTGTGGGGGTTTTTTTTTTAACAGTTTTATCTCCCAATCTTCAATACAAGGGGTTTGGCTGTGCATGCGTGCGTGCATGTGTGTGTTGGAAATCTGTCGCTGGGTTGGGACAGAATGTAGTAAATTCAGGCCAAGTCGGCATGAAACGAGTGACATTACCTGGTGTCGGCCAGTGAGCCGCCCGGTTTTAAAGACAAACGGAGAGCGTGCGTTGCTCTGTATGCACACGGAGCGTATCAGCTGGACTGCTCCAGTCAAGGCCGTGCATGTTCTCGGGCCGGGGCAGGCTGCAGGTCTGGCAGCCCTGCCTACTACTTGATTAGGCCACTCTGACAAGCAGGCAGCGTGGTAAGGTCAAGCCCTACAGAGTGTCAGAGAGGTGGGATGATGATGTATTTCTCTGATGCCTCTGTTTTTCACCTCTTGACTTTGCTGTTTTTCTCCTTTGAGTCGGTGTCAACTTTTCGCCCATCTGCTTGGGGAGGTGTCTCTAGCCAACGGTCAAACAGTTAACCCTTGGTGCACCTAAACAGCGTAGTGGTAACGGATTCACACTGGATTTTTATTTTTTATTTTGTTTAGCTCGTCCGTCATAATGTTAACACTGACTGGTATGTTCATTTAAGACGGCATTTTGACGTGTCGGGTTTTAAAACCGTCAGTCAGTGCAGGTGAGGAAGTTGTTTTCCGTCTCATCCAGATATATTGTACATCATGATATTGTCTTCTGGTAGAGACCATTATTACGCAGCTGAGGGCTCCAGCCACTTTAGTTTGGGTGTGTCAGTCAGCTTCGGGCTCCGAAATCAACGTTTCGTCTTAATTGATAAATTATTATAATATCCTCATGTTCTAATCCAGGATTATGTGAAATTATACAGCATGATGGTGTCATATATATATGTGTGTGTGTGTGTTTGTGTGTGTATAAAATTCATCATTTTAAACAGATATATATATATTTTAATGTTTGTATGTGTGTGTGCACAGTAGGTGTGCATTTGTATATCTGCTTTTAAAGGATTTTGGGTTCATTTTGTTGCTGAAAAGACGGGTATTTGAGAGACTGAGCCTGCAAAGTACCTTTGTTATTGCTCTATGCTCATTATGGGAAAAGAAAAAAAGCCCCATTGTTTCCTCACAGCCGTCGTTGTGTACTTAAAAAGTTTGCTGTACGCGTGTCGGGGGGATTCAGGGTTTCCGTTGACGGAGCTGGTATGTTGAACTCGGCTTTATGCGTCGGCTCACATGCGCTGCATTTGGATAAGATGGAGTTAGATGAAATAGCAGATTGAGAAATACACTCTTCTCTGGGATGAGTGCAACTGCCTGAGGTGACAACAGCAGCGGTGATGTTGATGTCTTGCCCAGAGCAAACAGTTGTGTGTGTGTGTGTGTGTGTTGCAGTGACTGTGGCAGTGTCTCCGGATGGTGTACCAGGCAACACCGGGGAAGAAGACAACGTCAGGGAAGAGGTTATACTATGTGTGAATTTGGGCACGTTTACCTTAGAGCAGAGGGTAACAACGGGTCGTAACGGCCATCGAGGACAAAATAGGAGCCCAAAATATGATTCTGAAAGTGAGGAAAACACACTGTATGGAAGTGTGTTCATGAAACGCCGCTAGTTACACCTGCAAAGACACGTGGTGAGGCTCGCTCACCGTTATGTTGTCATGTGAGTCATGGCAAAACAATGGGATGTCACGGCATCTCTCTCTCTCTCTCCATCTCTCTGTCCTCTCTCTGTCTCTCTATCTCACTCTCTCTATTGTTCTCTCCCCTGTCTCTCCTCTCTGTCGTTCTTCTCTCTCTGTCTCTATCTCACTCGCTCTCTCTGTCTCTTTCTCCTCTCTCCCCTGCTTTCTCTCTCCCTCTGTATCTCTCTGTATCTCTCCATCTCTGTCCTCTATCTGTGTCTCTATCTCACTCTCTCTCGCTCTCCCCTGTCTCTCTCCTCTCTTGTCTGTCTCACTCTCTCTCTTGTCTCTATCTCTCTCTCTATCTCTCTCTCTCTCCCCCCGCTTTCTCTCTCCCTCTGTATCTCTCTGTATCTCTCTCCATCTCTGTCCTCTATCTGTGTCTCTATCTCACTCTCTCTCGCTCTCCCCTGTCTCTCTCCTCTCTTGTCTCTATCTCTCTCTCTATCTCTCTGTATCTCTCTCCATCTCTGTCCTCTATCTGTGTCTCTATCTCACTCTCTCTCGCTCTCCCCTGTCTCTCTCCTCTCTTGTCTCTATCTCTCTCTCTATCTCTCTGTATCTCTCTCCATCTCTGTCCTCTATCTGTGTCTCTATCTCACTCTCTCTCGCTCTCCCCTGTCTCTCTCCTCTCTTGTCTGTCTCACTCTCTCTCTTGTCTCTATCTCTCTCTCTATCTCTCTCTCTCTCCCCCCGCTTTCTCTTCCCCTCTGTATCTCTCTCCCTCTGTCTCTTTCTCTCTCTGTGTCTCTTTCACTCTCTCTCCTCTCTTCCTTTCACTCTCCATCTCTCTCCATCTCTCTCCATCTCTCTCCATCTGTCTCTCTCTCTCCATCTGTCTCTCTCTCTCCATCTCTCTCCATCTGTCTCTCTCTCTCCATCTGTCTCTCTCTCTCCCCTCTCCCTTCCTCTCTCCATCTTGCTGTCTCTCTTGCTCTCTCTCTCTCTTTCCCTTTTTATCCCGCTCGCTGTTTGTCTGCTTCAGTGTCGCTAAGTGTGTAACGTGAAGAGAAATGGAGAGGAGTAATATGAAGTCTGTTTTTGTATAACTCTGTTGTGTATGTGTGTGTGTGTGTGTGTGTGGGGGGGGGGGGGAGTGCCGTGTGTGCCTGTGCTCAGGTGGCAGATACCCTTGGTAAATAATTGCAGATCCATTTATTCAGAAGCCTGTGCGCAGAGGACACCTGCACATCGCTGCCAAAGAAGTGCCACGGTGTCAGCGGCGTCATTTGCCGCTCTGACCCTCCGGCTGGCGTTGGTGTGCACGCGCACGTGCACGAACGCGTGTGCGCGAGCGAGTCTGCGTACGTGTCTAAAATCCTCCCCTTGTGCGTCGAGGCTGAAGAGGTGCCGCTTCTGTCCATATTACGCAGGTACGTCTCAGGCAGTGTGCGACATGGACGGGGAGGAGGTAGCGTTCCTGCCGCCCGTCTCAGCGCCGCACAGCCCCGGATGTTGGTTCAGTCATATCAGACCTCCTAGCTGGGGTCCCAAGAGTCTCGCAAAGTGAAAATTAAGAGATTTGAGTTGATTTAATTAATCTTACGAGCAGCTACAAGAATATTTATTTAGTCCTTAAATGGCAAATTAGTGAGAAAAAAAACCAGTCTAGATCAATACACTGCTTATGTCTTTTTATCCAAGAGGGTTTTAATTCCCCCCCCCCCCCCGATATGACAGCTGTCTAATTTGCGGTGAATGTGAGCTTGTTTGTGTGTGTCAATTTTACACTGACAGCCAGTTGTGACAGTTGTAAAATGTTCTTGAAAAAGCGCCCAACGTGGACACTCAAGGCAGCCAGACGAAAGATTTGCACGCTGTGATGTCTGTGTGTCAAATGACTTATCTCGCCCAGCATATGCTGGCACTTCACAATCATACACTTCAAACCCGCCGCCGCCTTCAAAGCGTCCGCGCGCCACGTCTTATTCAACACATCAGTCATGTAGCCACCAGCAAAATGAGCGAGATGTCATTTGCACTCAACAAAAAGCTCCCAAAGACG
The DNA here is from genome assembly GCF_029633865.1 of Lampris incognitus. NCBI lineage: Eukaryota > Metazoa > Chordata > Actinopteri > Lampriformes > Lampridae > Lampris > Lampris incognitus. Next base: position 32,804,442 of record NC_079228.1, on the reverse strand, counting down.
GCTAAAGACGCTCTTGATGACTGTTTCAATTTGGAGAGGCTGTTAATGATATCGCCTCGGCCGCCTCTCGCGGTCTCTCTGAAGATACCCGGAAACGACAGCGGGGACTCGAGATGCCCACTTCAACCGGAGCTTATTGATTTGGATCCCGAGGACAATTAGCGGATGGGTCCGCCGTACACAATTATCAAGTTCCTGCCCCACATTTTTGGGGCGTCTCGTAGGAAAAAAAAAATCAACCCCGGGGTCAGTTTAGTTTTTTTTAAACTAATGATAACATGTTGAAATGAGGCTTCCCTCTGTCGGACCAGTGCAGTCAATATAACAGAATGTCCTCAGGAGTTACAGCTGACAATACTCCGTCCTAACACTGCAAAGCTGAGAACCCGTCTGTGCCAAGAAGACAGCGGGCAGGTTTCTCAAACACCGTTTTCTTTTATTCGAACACACCCGCTGCCCATGCACAACACACATGCACACAAACACACACGCACAATAACACACACATGCACAATAACACACACACGTGCACAAACACACGCACCCGTGCACAAACACACACACATGCACAATAACACACGTATGCACAAACACACACATGCACAAAAACACAAACACACACACCCGTGCACAAACACGCACACACATGCACAAACACACACACACATGCACAAACACACACATACATGCACAAACGCACACACGTGCACAAAAACGCATACACCCACGTGCACAAACACACACATGCATGCAAAAACACACCCGTGCACAAACACACACACCCCTGCACAAACACACACACTCCTGCACAAACACACACACACATGCACAAACACACACACATGCACAATAACACACCACAGTCCTTGAGCTCCAAGCAAATACTCCACTTGGCTTGTACCGTGCCGTGCTTCTACAGTTGCACTGGGCTAAACCATTTCACTGTGCTAATTGGCCAGTGTCACTCCTGACGTGTGGATAAACAGAGGAAAAGAGGGAAAGCTGAGACAAATGGTGGCTAATTAAACTGATGGCGCGTGTGTGTGTGTGTGTGTGGATGGGCGTGTGTGTGCAGGGAGAAATCAGCTGACAAAAGAAAAAATTGGAACGAAAGCAAACACAAGTTGACAACAGCAACCCCACTCCATGTGATGGAACCCGAATAAAAAAACAACAACAAAAACACAACAAAAAATCAACAACAAAAAAACCACCTACTTCCTGCTTATACAGAAATACTGAACTTCCCTCTTAATTGGGCATCATTGGCCAAATCTGTGTGGTAGGAAGGGAAGAAAACAATGATCGGGTACATCTCAGTACGGCTGTTGTGGAAAGAATCAAGGTTGGTTTTTTTTGGGGGGGGGGGGGTTGGTTTTTTTTGGGGTTTTTTTGTTTTTTTTGTTAAGGCTGGAATTTTTTGTATTTTTGTATTTTTTTTTTGTGCAAATGTTCATTTGAATCAAAATTATTCATGCGGACACCCTACAGGAGGGAAAGGTGTATTTCATCATCTCGTGGCATTTTTAGTTCAAATCTGGAGAACGAACTCATTCACTGGTCAGCCCCTCTCTTTTACTCCAATCTTCTCTGACGTTCTCCACTGTATTCTATTTAATATGGCAGAAACCTGATAAAACTCATGTTGAGAGAGAGAGAGAGAGAGAGAGAGAGAGAGAGAGAGAGAGAGAGAGAACGGAGCCGGGGGGACACAGTGTGTTGAGATGAGCTGCGGCATGTTTGAACCCCCTGCCCACGGGGGACAATTGTTTTCAGAGGTAGCGTGATGTCCCACTGCATCATCCCCAGAGAGATATCCTCCTCACCATTTCTCCACTTCCTCTGCAGCTCTGTTTCACCTCACATTATAGCCCTCTGTCTGTCTGTCTGTCTGTCTGTCTGTCTGTCTGTCTGTCTGTCTCTCTGTCTCTCTGTCTGACCGACTCACACATGCGAGCACGTGCACGCAACTACAAACACAATCCTCTCGATCCCCAACACGAGCCCCGCCCGCACCCTGCGTGCATTTGACCACTTGTCAGGGGATGTTTATGGGCCATTGTTTGCAGTGCTGATGATCATTGTCACTGGTTGATTCCATTACCCATAACCCACTGATGGATGGGGCCTACCCTGACGTCCACTGATACGGGTGTCCTTGACCACTGGGGCAGATGAAATGAACAGTGGGGGGGGGGGGTGAGGCCTGGGGGGGATGGGGGATGGGTTTGTGGGGGTCGGTGAGAAGTTTGTTTTTGTATTGGGAGTTGACTCTTTCCTGTTCGAAGTGAAGAAAAAAAAATCTTCTCTTCATTAAGGAGCCGAATATGCGGCTGTTGAGTGGGACGATACGGCTCACTTTCAGGCCGCGGACCTTGACTGTGCGTTGCGTGACTTAATTCAAAACAACCCCTTTAAAATTTAATTGAATTTATGCTCCCAATTCATTAAGAAGAGGAGTTCAAACTGAATGAATCGTTCAGGAGTCACGAATCATTAAGGTGAAGGCACAGTTACCATCGGGAGAGGACGGGTCTGAAACGAAACAAGCCGGGGCCGTGATGTACCGTCGGCCGTGGTGTTGGGTGAGCGAGGGGGATGAGGCGATGTTAATAGAGGCAACGTTTACAAGGGTGTCTGTAACTGCGATTCTTCACCGGCTAGTGGGTCGTCGATCACGATTTCTTACTGGCGGGGGGGGGAGGGCATTTCGAGAAAAGGCAAATGTTTTGCAAACTCCCAAACCGTTCCCCTTAAAAAAAAGTCAAACAAAGAAACGTGCAATTATCATTCTAAAGAGAGACAGATTATTTTCATAGCTTTTTATATCCATCCATTGTCAACCCGCCCACGCCAGACATTACTTGGTTTCCTTGAGAAATGCCTTTCCTGAACCAGGGTAAGATCTTACTGCAGGCTTGAGGCCCTACAGCTGCTCTGTGGCGCACAAACGAGCTCCACATCTGAATGTGTTGTAATGATTTTCTTAGTTGATCAATTGCCTCACAATGTCTTGCAACCCCCTTCGCCTAATAAACCCGTTGCGTTGTTTACTAACACGCTAGGCTTTGAGTGAGATGTTTTCAAGAGACCGTCCTGCAGCACGTAATGCACAAGAGCAGGGGTACCTCGGCTCGTGATAACCAAACATTAATGTTGTTGCAATATGCAAAACTATGGTAATGTTATGCATGCTGTCAGCCCGCATCGGGGCTGCTCTCCCGTTCGTTTCAAAAGATGCGACTGCAATTAGGCGACAATTGATTGAAATCATTTGCGCTTCATGATTCCGTTACTTTTTAGGCCTGACAGTGTGCCGTGCGATTCCGTGACAGTATATTTTCGCAACACGGGAAGATTAACTACTATTAGTGACCTTCGTGCAAGCCAGCAGATATACATTTCAAACAAACTACTCACTCTCGCCGTGATTTGCATTTGGTGTGTCATTTGCCATATTCCCTGATTACCTGATGATTTATGCTTTAATACGATGCACAGATTTCTTTCAAAGCGACACGCTCGCTGTATCTCAGCAGCAACTAAACACGTCCAAGACAGAGGAAAAGATTGGAGTGATAGTTTAAGGGCTATGGGGGTAGAGGAGTGCTATCCGTTAAGACTTGCTTTGTATGTTGAATTTTTTCCCCCCTCCCTCTTGTTGGAAGACAGGGGCACAGTTGATGAATTCTTAAGCAGATCTGGCTGATAATTGTATTTCATAACTGTCATGCGGAGAGGGACTGTCCGCTGAGAAGCTATTTGTGTCACTGCATCTCTCTCTCTCTCCCTCTCTCTCTCCCTCTCGCTCTCCCTCTCGCTCTCCCTCCCTCCCTCTCTACCTTTCTGTGCAGCCTCTTCAATAAAACTCAAATCACGACAGAGATTGTTAAGCCTACCTCCAAGATTATTAAATCTAAATGGAGAATTTATGGGTGACACTTCATAACAATTAATCAGAAATGCTTGATTAATAAAGTTTGCTCGCCCCCACCCACTCCTCCTCGCTCCCGCTATTCTCTTCTCCCTCCCCATCACTAAAGTTGTCCCGTTTGAGTGGGATGGGGGTGGAGGGGAGCAGACGTACGGGTGGCAGGATAGTTGTCAGGGACGACATGAGTGTCATTCTTTTTGATTAATGGGGCACTGTGACCCCGCCCCTAACCCTCCCTCTCCCTCCCAGCATGCCCACTCTCACCTCTGTGACGCTCCCCCAATAACAGGTAAAAATAGACGTGGGCCTAGTTGCGTCTTCCATTTGGATCCTATCTAGACATGGCTGATTGAATAGAGATACTGGGAGCAGAAAGACAAAGAAAGGAAGAGGCAGAGAGAAAGAAGGGCAACAAATAAAGAGACAAAGAAAGAGAAAAATATTTGTGCAATTAAAGGGAGGCAAAAATACTCGCCAGTTATTAGAGAATGTCACCCACCTAACCTTGTCACGATGATAAGTCAACTGTGATTAATTAGTCAAGTGAGATTGAGCTTTTCGGTCACGGGTTTTTAAATGTGTGCGTGCAGTTGTGTATTTCTGCATGTGTGCATTTCTGCATGTTTTCATGTTCCAAGCACTTTGAGCTAACTTACACTTTATTTTGAAGGGCTGTATTCAGTTTCCTGGGCTTTATCTGTGTGTGCTAATTGACCTTTCGCAAAGTACCGCCCCAGAACGGTGCTTGCCCAATCCTACCTTAGCAACGGTCCGTCAAGCTTTCAAACACAACAAAATGCTGAAACGGTGTGCCTATGGGATCTGCAAATCGGATACTAGATATCTGAAAAGTTCGGAGGGGGTGTAATTTTCTTCCCCTTCCCGAAACCCAGAATGCAAGAAGCGCAATGTGGGCAATAGATTTGGCAGTATAGCAGACCCCATGGCCAGCTTAATCCATCCAGAATCAACAAAAATACCTGTCTGCTCCAAGCTAAGCTTGCTACTAGCTGTTATTGATAGCTAATACAGCTAACGTATTATTACTGTTACTTTTACCCACACAATGCGCTGATTTCTTCCTTCATGTTTTGGTGTTTTCCGGCTACTTCCTGGATAGTTCTGAAATGCTTGACGGGCATAGCAACAGTAACTAAGGGGGGGCGGGACTTTGCGAAAGGTCAATTACAGCCAGACAAACTCTTTGATACTTGTTTTTACTTGTGTGCCTGCAGTTTGATGGTATGCGTTGAACAGTGAGGTTAGCCTAGCTTAGCTCAGTTGCTAGGTGTCTTCCGGATCATTCAGGAATCGGGAACACGTTATTCGTCATTTCGCTTCATGCACCGTACATGAAATGGACAGTCGCACCGTAGTCAACGCCAGGTGAGGCCGTCGCCAGACCGCCCTCGGTGTTATCGGAACTGCCAGTCTGCGTGGGCTAGCAGTTAGCTTAGCCTGCTCTGCTCTCCCAGCCATCAAACGAAGACAAAACTTAGACGCAGATGTGGACAAAGATACTGCAGGGACGGCACCAGGTGGGGCCGGCACAAACGCAAATTCGCACCGCCATTTTCCCACTCCGGAAGCAGAAACGTTAGCAGCTACTCTCAAAAGAAGGGAAATACACCTTCAAACTTCACCTGGCTGGTTTACAAAAACTAAAAGTTGCAATTAATATATTTACAATGTCACTAATTTCAATATAAACAAATCAAACTTCCTTAATACTCACTCATCCTGGCTGGACTACCATTACTTTCCATTCAGCTTCAAAATCGAGAGAGACTGAGAGTAAGTGGGTGAGACTATTTTTTAGGATTTTGCGCTACTTATGAAAACGCTGGTTAAGGAAGTGTTTTTAAAGCTAGGCTAACGAGTAAAAAAAAGTACAAACGATTAGCTTCAGATAAGGTGTATTTTCCTTTTGAGAGGAGCTGCTAATGTTCCTGGTAGACATCCAGCAATTGAGCTAAGCTAGGCTAAACTCGCCGTTTAACGTTCCCTCAAACTGTTACAGCACAGATTAAAAAAAAAAAGTATCTGTGAGTTTGGCTTGATTCTATGTGAGTGGGCAACACGCAACCATGGAAACCAAACGATCCCTTTAAGGAGATGTTTACTCCAAAGCTGTGGTTTGTAACAGATGTATGCTATCACAAACGTTATGATTGCAGATAAGTTAAAGAAAAACTTTAGACAAATCTCCAAGCCAGAAAAGGCTTGCAGAAGATCATGCTTAACAGTGATGGCTATATATTTCCCTCTTTGCAATTAAAGAATCCCTCTGTGTAATTTAATGCTTCTTTTCAAGTGTCGGGTCCCCAGAGACTTGGCCCACAGCAATGCCATCGCTCTTGGTGATTATCATTAATGAATGTCGGGGAGGACCATCCCTCAATGTGACTAGGGAGGAAACACAAGCCCTAATTAAAGGTTCCTATTCATAAATATGTGCCTCAACCTACACAGGATGATCAGAGCTGTGCACACAAGTCATTTTTATGTCAGAAAAGTACCTTTTTAAAAGCGGTTTCCCCTCTTTCCGTACAATACACGGTGAGCGGTGAAAGATTTTGCAACCAAACCCCCGAAGCCAGGCATTTATGCAGTTGAGAGTTACAGATTAAAATTCAGGAATAATTACCAAGATTAAAACATACCAGTTTTACATTCAAATATATTTGGGACGGCCAAACTGGACCAGTAACTGCTCCTGATAATATCGTGCTGGAGCCATTCCTGTGTACAATCCCCAAGGGGGGATTCTCTCCTTTTGACAACACCGCATAACAACCATTTCTAAAACTCAACACGTTTGTGATATCAATGCATTCTGCAGGGTGCCCAAAAACATTGTGTTGGGAGGCCCACCGCTTTAGTCTGTGCATGTAAACACATCTCTCTATTTACCATCCAGGGAATGGAATTATTTAGGAAAAGAAAATTTGTACCAGATTACAATGGTGTTCATGCTCGCACTGCAGGAACTTATATCACCGCAGAGGGAAATAATCACCCATTGGTTTTGTCCTCATATATAAATGATATTTTTAATTGCCATAAACACAGCATGACAAGAATACTCCACACTTAATTGCAAGTTGTTGTACTGTCACTTCAATTTTCCATACAAAGCAATTGGTAGCAAATGATTTTTGAACATTGCACAAGGAGAGAAGCAGAAACGCCGAGCCTGGCAGTGAAGCTGTTGTAATGTCTTGTTATTTCGCAGAGCACAAAAAAATAAGCTGGAACAAAGCTGGGTGAGACAAACGTTTGGCTGATTTCCTTTCCCCCTTAATGGCAGAAAAATGCTAATTGGGGCTCACGTGTCAAAGAAAACAAAAGGGAAGGGAGGAGGAGAAGGAAGGAGTGTGCATGTCAGTGGGTTTGTATTTTGAAATGTGAAATATGCCAGTTAATTCACATGTGCTAGTAAAGGCTTTACCAAGGTTGTTCTGGGACCTGGGGACTTGTCCCCGTGCACCTCTTGCACTGCAATCTGATGGTGCTGATGCTACAACCAAGTGTGTGTGTGTGTGTGTGTGTGTTCTCCTGGAACGTGTGCATGTCTTTATTACATTTCTGGGGGTTCTCAATGTGTATCTATACATGTGTGTTTATTTATATGTGCACACAAATGTGGCATTACTGTGTAGCTGTGTGTGCATGCGTTTGTGTGTGTGTGTGTGTGTGTGTGTGTGTGTGTGTGTGTGCATGTATTTGTGTGTGCATGTATTTGTGTGTGCATGTATTTGTGTGTGCATGTATTAGTGTGCGTGCATGCATTAGTGTGTGTGTGTGTGTGTGTGTGTGTGTGTGTGTGTGTGTGCGCACACTCACAACTCTCGGTAATCATACTGAGAATTACTTCAGTCTCCGCGGTCTCAAAATATGACAAATGTGTTGCCGCTGTACCGCGGTGCTTCACGGCCGCTGTTTGACTATCACAAAACCACACAGTTCATGTAAACAGCCAGGGAAGTTTTGAGTTTTGGCGTCGCCGTGAGAGAGCCTCGGGTTCCTTGGAGACAGGAATCCTCTAATAAACGTACATCTGTCATCACAGCGAGGTGTCCTTTCAGCGTTTCATCAAACTCGCCGTCCAAACTGACGAACTCAAAAGGCTGCGATGGGGATTACTAAACTTTAATTGCATTGTCAAAATTACAGCAACATATCATTTTAAGTCTGCATATTAGAAAAGTCACTGAAAAGTAAATCTCTATCTATAAAATATCAAAGCCCGTTTCTCTCCATACGCATAGTTGGCATTTTAATTATGCAGTCCTATCTGATTGATCTGGAGATATAGCTCACGTCAAAGTAAGAGCCTTTTCTTTATTAATTCTTATTATATATTCTTACATTCGGTCTGTCGATGAGTCTCGGGAATCTCACAGGGCCCATCATTGATTGAAGATTACCAGAGAATATGAAGAGTAGCATTAAATTGCAAGCCTTTATCATTCCAAATGTTCACTTATTTGAATGACGCTGAGGGGGGGAGAAAGAAAAATAAAAGCCTCTATTTTAGTCTAGCAGGGGATAAGTGCAGACATATGCTGCTACGGCGAAATAGCCGCCCAAGTTTGAAAATGAAGGTTGTCAAAAAACTATATCACAGACTTAAAAATGAAAATGGAGATACCAATGGGGACCCCCGATAGCAAATTTGTGGTGTCGGCTTCTCGTATGATTTTGGTAGCTTGCCATGGACCGAGGCGGGGGGAAAAGTCGCTTTTTAGGAATAATTTGATGTATCACTTACAAATGGTTTTTCTTGCAACATGTTTTGCCACAATTATAACAACTAAATTACCATATTCTTATACCTCCAGTGTTACGACGTACTTTTCTTTATGACGGAGTGACGCCGGACGGAGCAAAAACAAACCGAGAAGGGGGAAAAGCAGCGTAAGCAAAGGCAGAAACGCCGCAGACACGTGGAAGATAGGTCAGTGATCAATAAAACATTATGGGATTAAAGATTAAGCAGCCGTAGTGATTTAAGCCTGCAGTAAGTTTTTCCGGAGTCTGGGAGTCACAACCGTATGGGCCCCATTAGCTCTTCATCTCAGCGCAAACTGCAAAATGGCTCTTTAGCGGCCCGGCCCGAGGAGCCCAGGCTATGCTGTGATACGAGATGGTCTGTGGTGGAGCTCGACGCCGTCTGTGATCCGTGCAACCTAAAGAAGAAAAAAATCAATTCTAAAACTAACTGGGAACCAGCAAGGAAGAGCCAGAATATACCTCTTCAGACCACTGAGTCTCTCCGCTAAACACGGGGACGGGGTCTGGTGTCGCTCTTGGTCACATCTTAGAGATGAAAAATGCGTCGTGAGAGAAAACGTGCAGGGCAAATATGGGTGGCGGCGATGCACAGCCGTCAGCTGGTACAAACCCTTCTATTAATCTTAGCATCATTTCACTGCACCGCAAACCCTTTTACACGCACCACCGACTGAAGTCAGTTTTGCGGCAGTAAAGTGTTGCAGTTTTTTTAAACAAAGTTGGTAAATGAGTTGTGCTGAACTGGTGGCGTGGAGAATGTGTTGTAGCGTTGTGTCGCTGAAGCAGCTTTCGATGGAACGGCCACATGACCCAAATTCTTAAAAGATTGTGTGAATCCACTGTAGTGCTGATTACTATGAAGATTACGATGATGAAGATGATGATGAGGATAAGAATGATGAAAAGGATAAGGGTGGTATATAGAGGAGAGGAGGGTGGAGGTAGGGGAGAATAATCTGCAGAAGAAGAAAAAAGATAAGAAGGAGATGAAAATGGAGAGATTGCGACATGAGTGATGCGGATAGCGCCAACTGTGGTGTTGTTGAGAACTTCGCTATATTCTCATCAATCTTCCTTTTTTCCATGGCACTGCTATGGCTGACCACCGATTTAAACAGGCAAGCACAGCAGTCACAAACCTTTGGGCATAACTGAATTTATTCATCAACTGTACATTCAGTTACACAACTCGTTTTTCCCCATTGTTACACGGAACACAATATAAAAGCCCAAACTGAACAAACGCAGCACTATGGGAATTGCAATGCAGCAGGGAGCATATATGAGAATGAGTAATGTCAGCCGCGAGTGGCGTAACCCACATAACGCATGCGTTACTTGACATGTCACACAACATACGTATAATAATGTGATTTGTGTATCACTTTGTATCACGTCATTTTAAAAGATGTGACTCACTGAACACAGAGATTTACATCTTTTAAAATGGCGGGTCAGCTTTGTGCACTGTAGGTAAATGTACATCTGCGTGAGCTAAGATGCGATGCCTCTTTTTTCTGAGTACCGTGCGTCATCCTCCCTCTTTCACTTCCTCTCATCGCAGGAGTCGCACAACGGGGCAAACCACACATTTAATGTTGTTTCTATGCAAACGTTACATTTTTTTGTTCTTTGTGCAAATAGTTCTGTTGTGACTCGGTCATAGGAGTTTCCACCGAGCCCCCCCCCCCTCACCTGTTTTGACAGCCCCCCGGACAAAACCCGTGTGTAGTATGACCCGGCACCGCTCACAAAATGGCCTCTCCTCGGCTGGTCACATCAGCTGACCTAGAATAAAAGAGAGGGAGAGACAAAATAAAGTGGGGAGTAATGTATGCTAACGCACACGAGGGCTATGCGAATATTCACACACGCTCCGAGGGAGTGTATGAGCTTGGGGGGCTGGGGAGGTGGAGGGGGGCAAGGTGACAGAAAACGAAGATGACGCGGCATCACCCTGCCGTTGTGGCACACTATGGGGACGAGTTGCTTCATATACGTTGCGCGAGAGGGGGGTAGGTGGAGGAAGACGATGCCATGCTGTTTGCAATTGCCCGCGTTTTGACATGCATGTGCACGCACGTGTGTGATGCCATCACGAGTACCGTGGCTCGCCAGTTTGAATCATAATGTCTGAAATCACATGTGAGACCGGCTCTGCAAAACACACACACACACACACACACACGTGTAAAAGATATATTCTAATTCAAAGACAAGGACCAAGGACTACAAATCAGCGGTGTCCATTTCCTCGTAAACCTTGTAGCGGCACACCGGCATCCTTCCGTGACACTTTGGGGGAAAGGGCCTTTCAGTCGCAGGCGGCAGAAGTGGTGAGATATGGCCGTGTTGCTTGCTTGTGGATGCGCTTTGTTAGAATCGCTTGTGTCCTCACGCCGCGTAAGATGGAGGCTCTTAATCACACACCGATAAAATGTCAGCATTTATCGCATTATTCTCATCTTTCTTCCGTCCCTTTAGGGAGATCGGCGTGGCTTTGATAACATCAACACTTTTGCACACTTTTGCATATGTGCAGGTCATCGCCTAAAAGGAAGCGGCACGTACCATTAAGCTTGAGAATGTGTGTTTGTGTGTGTGTGCTGTGCATGCTAAATTTAACCCAGTTAATAGTTAACAAGCTTTTTTTTTTTTGCAGTGTTGCTCTGGGGTGAGGGTCGGGAGTCAAAGGACCCTTGTTCTGGCCTCTGTTTTGATATTTCGTGTAGCATCGAATGCGCCTTTTGCAGATTTTTACACACACGGCACGTGGAGAAAGGGGAAAGAAAGCTCAGAAAAGAGAAGAAAGTGAGACGTACGCCACACGACAACACAGCGATCGGTATGAAACAATACCAAGGTGAAACATAAAGAATGGAGAGTCTTCTCTCTCTCTCTCTCTCTCTCTCTCTCTCTCTCTCTCTCTCTCTCTCTCTCTCTCTCTCTCTCTCTCTCTGACAAAACACCTTCCCCTCTCCCATACGGAGACCCAGGTTTCAGTTGTTTCCCAGTCCGGCGTCTGAAACTCTTGTCCCCCCCTGCTGGCCTAGGATCAGATCATGCCACAACCTTCTCCTCCCGTGCGTTCACCACCCGCATCCCCTTCTCCAGAGAGCCCTATTTCTTATTCACTCGTCTGCTCCGGCTGCTTTGCATGTCTCGGCGGTAGACGAGCTGTTTAAGGACGACCTATGACCTTCAGAGCAAGAGCTGTTGTTTTGCTGTCTCTCCGACCGAACCCCTCAGCTCAGGCCGGAGAAAATACGATTGTACGAGCGTAGACGATATATTGAGGGGCGAGTGAATGCTGAGCACTATTTAAGCAATGGCCAATCTAATGAAAATAACTTCTCGAGCGCTTAGTCTCGGACTTGTCGTTGTAGTTGGTTTTCCTTGACCTCTGCATCTGCCTGCGCAGAGGCCCTCGTTAAACTTCAAAATAGGAAGAACAGTGGTGAAAGCTTCGAGAGAGAGAGAGAGAGAGAGAAAACCAGTCCCGTGTAATGTTTTATTGTGAGTGCCGAGCTTGCATGGAGAGGTGGGCTGAGCAGCCTCACACGCAGCAAAGGCGGGATTTGAAACAGCCCTGCGGGGCTGCAGCAGAGAGGTCACAGGAAATGTTGACTTTACAAACGCACATGCTATTTAATTACCGCCAAGCCACGTTGGGCCGATAACGTAATCACCGTTAGAGACTGCAGCAACAATGGGCTCTCCAAAAACCACCCGACATTTCATTATTCACGACCGTCGTTATCAAGACAAATACAAATCACAGAATTTGGATTGGACTCCAACTGCATGCTATATATTTAAGGGTGGGAGTTAGTGTGCTGCCTGTTGGCTCATTTATTCTGTGTGTGTGTGTGTGCGCGCGCGCGTGTTAATATTGTATAAAATGTTTGTCAGGTTGGTGTCATCTTTTTCAGCGCACCCGTTTTCCAGCCATTTAGATATTTATAGAGAGACCCTAATTAATGCGCGTAATGCCAGTTATGCCAGTTAACTATTTATTAAACAGCCAAATGAATATTTGACGGGACGTATATACCGCATCCCCTCGTACGGCGCGTGGCCGCAGACCGCCGTTACGTGGAGCCCGTTATACCCCGCTGCGCGCGCCGCGAGGGAGACGGCGTCCGTCGGTGACGTAATACGCGGCGTATCAACCGCGGCGCGGCGGGTGGAGGTGAGCTTTGACAGATGGAGACGGACAGATGTTTGGGCGGCGCTTTTTTTTTTTTTTTGACACGTTCACGCGGACCTCAGATATCGTCTCTGCGTGAGCGGATAATCGATTCGGCAGCCTCGCGGTGGCCCTGCGGGCACTAAGTGCACTTACGTCCACGCTCGTGGAGCGCGTTTTGATTGTCGGGAGGAAGCGTGCAGCGAGATGCATTCGCTCGTGACGGGGTGGTAACGAGGACGAGCCCCCTTTCGAGTCTGCTGCAGACTGGCTGAAGTGCACATAACGGGTTTTGGAGAAGCGGAAGAGTTGACATGCTGCCGAAACTCACCCTGCACACGAGAGGGAATCCTGGAAGCCGGTGTTGTTTCGACGGCTGCAAGAAACAAAAAAGTTTGTAAATCCGTTCAGCACAGGACGGAGCTGCAAGCCTTGCACAGCCTCAGCTATGTGGCGCTGGTGGTGCTGGTGCAGCAGCAGCAGCAGGGCGAGTTACCTCCCGATGGAGTTAGTTCCCATCCAGGTTGTCATGAAACACTTTTCCTGCCATCCAAGTTACGATTCTGATTGTCCAGCATGACCCTCAGTGTTGGGGGGGGATAAAAAATAAAGTTAACACCACAGTTGCCCCCTCACACACATCTCCGAGTGCGAAATGACGTGTAATGTGGTCTTCATCTGTGATAACGTTAACCAAGATGTGGGCTCTTTATAAACACTTTATGGTTAAGAATAGGCTTGTTAAAGAGAGTGTGTATGCTACTGATGCAGCCACCAGTGGATTCAGAGCCCCTCCCCTTTGCAAGGAGGCTTTGGGAAAAGGTGTAACGAATCGATCTGCAGCCTCCTTTGTCCCGTTAAAGAGGTCACCCAAAATCTTAAGTATTGCAGTAAAAAACAAAAAACTTTAACTAGTTATGAGTACTCCTTCTGCCCTTATATGTGGCATCACAGATGTCAAAATAGTGTGACGAAGACCCGTGTGAGGCGTCCTTTGTCCGAAGAGGCAGCAATTAACCACACACCACTACAACGGGGGTTTCTTTATTTCTCATTCAACACAACTTTGCAAATCAACTTCTTTCTTTTTGTTGTAACAGCGTGGCGACACTTGTAACGTGGCAGCAAAAAGAGAAAAAAAGAGGTAGAAAAGTTTTTTGGGGGGGGGTCTTCCTTTTGCTGAAAACTCGCATATTGTGCGGGAAGTATAGGAGGAAAGGGAGAACAATTAAGAAGATTGACAGGTGGGCTCTGACTGTCAGGGTGACGCTGGTGAAGGGGTGGAGTATAACGGAGAGGCCGGAAAGCCCGAGCGGGATGTGTCTGTCTGTCAGCCGAGGCTGTCTGAACGCTCCGCTCCGCGCGTCACCTCGCTGCGGAGAGACAGAGTCCGTCCGCCCGCCCGCCCGCGTTCCGCTCGGCGGACTTGCACGGAAAACCAAATAATAACTCTTAACCCGACCCGACCCGAGTCCGTCCGTCCGTCCGCCCTCGGCTGCCCGAATGGTCGAGTCTGCGACGAGTTTCTGAGTTATCTGACAACTGTCCACGTATTTATTTATTTGATTTCTTGTAAGTAGTACTCCATTATCCCTAACGACAAGGGGGTGGTGTGTGTTGTTTTCTCTGGCGTATGCGCGCCTACCGGGGAGGAATGGGCGACGGTTGTTGTGGTGAGATAATTCGCACGTTGCTGATTGACATAACCTGCTAATGTGTCACTCTTTGTCACCCCCCCTCCTCCTCCTCTCCTCTCCCTCCCTCCCTTTCTTTTTTTTCCCCCTCTCCCCTCCTTTCCTGTCGACTAACAGATTTGGGAAGACGGAGCGGCACCTGTACGGAGAAAAGACCCCAGTTGGGAGCGATATATGTCGTCGAGGGAGTTAGCTTAAAAACGTCGGAGTTGCCCCCTTTGTTACTTTTCTGTGTGAAAGCACCGCGCTTGCTTTCACTATTTGGTGTGGAATCCATTTTCTTTCTTCTTCTTCTTCTTCTTCTTCTTTCCTTTTTTTTTAATGGAACGCCGCGCGGGGTTTGGGGCTTTGGCAGCTTTCCATATTCCTCCCTGCTCAGACTGACATCTGAACGGAGCTTCGCCAGTCTTGACAAAGACCAACCTGCGATGAGTTGCCGTGCTCATCCGAAGTCGGCAAGAGAA
The DNA here is from genome assembly GCF_029633865.1 of Lampris incognitus. NCBI lineage: Eukaryota > Metazoa > Chordata > Actinopteri > Lampriformes > Lampridae > Lampris > Lampris incognitus. The sequence continues at coordinate 32,789,364 of NC_079228.1, read as the reverse complement.
CACCTTCGCGTCTTCGGCATCTGAATTTATTTTTTCTTCTTCTCATCATCGGACATACGATTGCAAAGATGATAAGAGACCGTTAGAGATACTAGCACCCCCCCTCCTCCTCCTCCTCCTCCTCTCTGTATCTCTCCATTCGCAAACAAACAAGACTTGTAACCCCCGCTAAGAGCCAACGGGGGACTCGACCCTAGACCGTCTCCGATCCGCCGAAGGACTAAAGGAAGATATCCAAGCCCTTTTTTTCGGTTGCTGCGTGCCGGTTGGTTTTCCTCTTCGGTCCGCCGTTATTTTTTGCTCTCTGCATGAAAAGTCAAGCGGGAAGTATCGCAGCAGCATGCCGAGGAGAAAGCAGCAAGCGCCGCGGCGGTCAGTAGGTAAGCGGCTCTGCGGCTCCTCAAGAGGAGCCAGCCGGAAACAGAATCTCTTTATCCCCCCTCCCTCCTTCCCTCCCTCCCTGCCAGTCACAGCACTAGCTGTACAGGAATGTGCCTTGGTTGCGCAGACATATCGATAAACTTATATGGGTTCGATGGCCTTACATAGGCCAGTGGATCAAAAAGTACGAGGATAACGGGGGGGGGGACCCCACAGTACACCCCCAAAACGCGCCGCTGTGCCCCCACGACACCTATTTGAAAACCGGGCACAAACTACAGCGGATGGTATTTAAGTAGCCTATAAATAGGCCGCCGAGTTGTGCGCATATCGAATAGCGTTGAATTAGGCGTGTTTCTCGGAGTCCTCTTTAGGGTTTTGATGCGGACGCGGCGTTTACGCAGCCGTGCTTTACTCCTCGTCGTCTCCCCCCCCCCCTGCTTGGAAAAAACGAATGCGTTCATCACCACGCCAGCGTTTTTATTTTTTTAAGTTCTCCGAAAAGGTTGCCAAAAACCCCGAGTTTTACAAATATAACCAACCATATTACCGCGTCTTATGTCGTTTTTCAGACTAACGTTTTTGATGTTTAGTCCAAATCGAGGGGAGGGGGGGGGGAGTCGCTTATTTTCAGATCGGGGATTGCCATCCTTGATTTGATGCCTGATTGATCGCCTGTCATGCGACTGCCTTTGATCTATTCATTCCTGATAAACATCAGTAAATCATTCAGCGTGGAGACACGCATGCGCCCGACAGCTGGACCCACTCAAAAGGATAACTTTTCGCCCCTGTCGAGAAGCGAAGAAAAGACAAATTGAAAGAAAAGTTCTCAAGCGGGATAAATACTTAGCGATTAATGCCCGAGGGGGAGGGACGGGGGAGGGGGGCGGGGAGGAGGGTGCTGGGGCGTGTCGACATCAGAGAGCGGCACACAAATAGCAGCAGGCCCACATGCATCACCATGGACCAGGTAGGCTATCGCCAATGGTCAGCTCATGCCTCCAGCCTGGCTTGTTTTTCTCGTGTTAAAATGCAAGCAGGGCATCCACTAAAGAAAGAGAGAAAAATCTTCATTCTGTGGGTTCTTGAGTTGGGGGTTCACTGATCCCTCGTTCTCCTTTAGGGCATCTCAAATAGTTGTGGGGGTGGGGGGTCAACTCACTCACTTTATCTGCTATTTAACTCGCAGGCAATTCACATGATGGGAAGACCTGGGCCGAGAAAACTCTTGCCACCGTTACCCAACACAGTACATGTGAGGAAATGCAAATGTGCATCCATTTACCACCCCAGAACCAAACATTTAGAAGAGCAGGCGCTATGGGAAACAAAGAAACGCATACTAAGATGCACAGCTAGATGGACAGATAAACACACACATGCCTATGCTGAGAAATCCCCCCTATAGGTATGTCAGCATGTCGTTTTCACACTTTGACAGAGGCAAACATTGTCTCGATATAAACAGACCGCAGTACGTGCAGTGCACACGGTGTTCCTGCTCAGCTTTTTACACTCAAAAGAGAATCGTGTGTTTGCTTGAATTCATTTTATGTCCCCAAGAGAAGTGAATGATTGACAGGCATTTCCAAATGATGGGAGATAGCCTTTGAAGTTCATGCCGTAATGACCAAAGCCGAATAAAACAGCTGTAGAATGTTAAGCAGCCTGTGGAAATGTGAGGTTAAGCAGACTTAATCAAGGTTGTGAAGGGAAGACTTTGAACTCGGTGGGTTTGTAATTTCTAATTGCCGTGTGGCTTTAGTGATGGATCGAGAGAAATGGGGTTGCGGAACAAGCCAGAATCATGAAAAGGGATGGCATACGTAGGCTTAGGCTTCTCCTACCGAAGGTGATGGAAGCAAAAATGACAGCACTATAGAAACGTATTTATTTATTCTGATCCAACTTGTTCGGCTCGTTCAACCAAGCTGTGAAGTGACCCTGTTTCCTTTCACTGTTTGATATTAATTCAAGTTTTCTTTTTTGTGGCAGACCCATGTGTCACTGGAATGAATGATCAATTGAAACTTGGCAGGCATTGTTGTAATATTATTTGCAGGGCTTGAAATATTGTCAACTCAATCAAAATACTTTCATCTGTTGTGTATGTGCGTGTGTGTGTTGTCAGTTTTTCTGACTCCCTATCCGTATTGGATTGTTGTTTGCTTTTTGCAAAATCCCTTGCTCGCATGTAAGTATGCGGGCTTTTTTTTGCGAAGCGTCACTCGGTATTTTCGCAGTCCAAGTTTGACACTTTAGAGTTGCACTTAAATGAAACGTTGCGTAGAGTGCTTCGCCTAAAAGGGGCTTGGATAGTTGTCTGTACGTGATATGTGGAATGGCCTCCATTCCTTCAGTGGCTGTGAAGATTTTAGTCTGTGTAATGGTGCTGTGCCCTGTCTAGTTTATGACCGGTGACAATACATTGTGTTCTTTCATTTGGAACCTCATTGCGGCATCTGTCAGTTTTGGCACTTGACTTCAATGTGGTGCAATTTGAGCAGCAGTGAGTCTCGCTACAGTCATTTTTTTGTCTGTTTTTCCCCCCTTTTAATCAACCTTTTCCTTTCTTCACTTAAGTGCAGCTTCAGGGAGGTATTACTCACTTGGCGCGATGTTTTAATATCAACACTATAGCATCAAAATGAGCTTCAGTTAGGAAGCAAATTAATGTAAAGGTTACAATTTTCAGAGTCAAGCCCTTAAAATCTTCAAATCTTGACTCACGTGTCATTTACATTTTTTTCCACGGATAAAGCAAATGTTAAATTGGTGTTTTTAAAAAAAACTATTCTAACACAATCATAGCAGCAGCAAAGACCAACACGAGGTCACTGTCCACGTACATGAGCTTTTTACTCTATAGCCGAGGTGTTGAGTGTTGGTACGTAGCTCTGTACTGGAGTCATGCCCAGAGGATGGGGGGCAATACAGGTTTTGATGGTAACCCCCCCCCTCCCAAGGGGGTTGAGGTTGCGGGGGTGACCTTCAACCTTTTGACATGTTCCTGTTATTGTTCTTAAAGTTTTAGATATCTGACTTGCTTAACTTGTGTTATCAGCTTCATAGTGAGTGGATTGGTTGACCTTATTGTGCATTTGATGATGAGTTAATTATTAATTGAACAGACTAAAGAAGGTGGATTATCAACCGGGAAGGCTTTTTTTGAGGAAGAAAAAATGGGGAAGGGGAATTATTGCAAACTCTCTCTACTTTTGCATTTGGTAAAACAGTCACAAGCTCACATTGAGGAACATGACAGCTTATCTTCTAAATTAACGTATCGATCTGGATAAGAGGTCATCATGCTATTTTTTGATTTGTTGGAAGAGTACAACAGAAGTACCAGGTGCCAAATCTGATGGTGTCCTGGTTTTAAAACCTTTACTTTTTAAATCCTTACCTTGCATGACCATCCAGACTGGCCTTTTTGGTGGGAGAAAAAGATGCACGAGTACTGGCTGCAAAATGTGTGCTGTGGGATGGACAAGGAATATCAAATGACACCAATCCCAAAGAGCACCATTTATTTATATATTTCTGATGTGCATCTGTTGAGAGGAGTTAGGCAATGAGGCATGTAAAAGAAGGCTGAGTTTCCAGTTGCTCATAACAAATCAGGATTAGTTGCATCTGCCAAGTAATCCTGGACAAACCAGTTAACTTTTCGAGTTGTTCACATACATCATGTTGATCGTAGCATAGACAAAAAGTGTATGGGAAGTATGGATCATGAAGAAAACCGTGTACGGACACACTCCATTACAGCCTAAATTGATTTTCGTTGATAGAAATCTATGGATACCAGCAATCAGAAGGGGAAAAAAATCTACACAGGAGTATATACACAGTGCAGTTCGGTTGTCTCGATGGGTATTTAGAAGACCTTTGGGATCCCGTCGTGAGGTCATGATTGTCATACGTAGCTGGCAGCTGAGAGGGGACGTTGAGAGAGCAGGCTGATGCAGAGAGTGCAGGTCAAGAAGGGAGAGTATGAAGTGACTCCCTTTAACCGCTCGGCCGTTTCCAAAATGGACTGAAATTACAGTATGTCATACTTGAAGAAAAGCACAAGTTTTGCCTTTGTTTTTTTTTAAAAAAATTTTTATATCTCATCCGAGGAAGATGTGGAAAGTTAAAATCTCCACACGGACACAACCGATAAAAAGGTTTAAAATTCATAACATGGAGTTAGTTAAGAACAGAACTAGAATTGCGTTTCGTTTAGTATTGTCTGTAGTACGAGGCTCGATTCTGTGTCTTTAATTTTCAACTTTTGTAGAAGCCATTGTCTGATATATAAGAATATAAAGACTGTACCCACCCGCCCGCCCACCCACCACTATCTCCCCAACTGTATCTGGCCAATTACCCCACTCTTCCAAGCCGTCCCGGTCACTGCTCCACCCCCTCTGTCGATCCGGGGAGGGCTGCAGACTACCACATGCCTCCTCCGATACATGTGGAGTCGCCAGCCGCTTCTTTTCACCTGATAGTGAGGACTTTCTCCAGGGGGATGTAGCGCGTGGGAGGGTCACGCTATTACCCCCAGTTCCCCCTCGCCCCCAAACAGGTGCCCCGACCGACCAGAGGAGGCACTAGTGCAGCAACCAGGACACGCACCCATATCCGGCTTCCCACCCACAGGCACGGCCAATTGTGTCTGTAGGATTCCCGACCTAGCCGGAGGTAACACTGGGATTCGATCTGGTGATACCTGTGTTGGTAGGCAATGGAATAGACCGCTACGTCACCTGGACGCCCCTAGAAAGACTGTATTTTGATGATGTGATTTTCTGTCGTTATTCACCACAGATGAGCACAGCACATGGTTTAATATGCTCGGCAGCAGTCGTCCAGATTGAGGTCAGTTTGGTATATTCTGAACAGGATGCAGTTGGACGCATGGCCTGGCTGCATTATTTTCTCCTAAGAGAAGCCCCGGCCACCCATCCCTGCACAGCCACTGCCACCGTCACTGCTTTCTTTGCAAAAAGAGTCTTAATTATGACTTGGGGAGGGTGGAGTTGTTGTGATGTGTGAGTGTTTGTGTGTGTGTTGGGGGGGCGTTGTTCATCCCAACGGCATCGTTAACTGCAGTCCCTAATTATCCAGTAGGCTGATGGATCAGTGACAGGGCCCCACCGATTAATGCTGACAAATTCAGCAAGTTGTCAAGTTTGCAAGCCACCTTGATATAATCAACTCAGTGCAAGGCACTTCCCATAACTCCACCTCTGGTTGTTTTTTAACATACTTTTTCATAGCGGCTGCATACTTAAATTTTCCCTAAATTTGACTGTCCAAGTGAATTTTGCTCTGTGGACTGGAAGATCCTTGGTCACTGCTTGGGAGGTCATGAATAGTTGTGGTCACAAGTTGGGACATGCTATATAATTGGAGGCCTTGCACCTTTTGCAGATGGCTGACCCTTTTAGTTTCCAATAGGCTCTCCAAAGTCTATTGTCTGAATGTGGTAAAGCTCTATCTCAAATTTTATTCCCATTTCTCTCCTTGTAAAAGTTTTCCTCGCTGGTTTTAGAAGTCAGGCTCACATATCTAAGCCTGTGATGCCACATTGATACTGGTTGTTGTCCCATTGCATTTACTCTTATTAGCAGACCCAACACCACTCTCGCTCTGCTTTTAGACTAAAGCCTGAGTCCAGACAGTGATATTTAATCTCTATTCAACAAATGGAACCTTGTCTACCATAACCTTCGGATGGCTACCATTTGTTAGATGGCATTTGGAAGCTTTTCAAGATTTTATTCTTGCATACATAATTACGTGTTGATGACATTTGTCAGAAACTAATGCCATGTTTTGGAGAAGAAAAGTTTGATATGTCTAAAAGTTAACTGGTCAAGTGGCTGCAGATAAAGGCTGTTGTGAGACTGTCTGTGTCATTGAGCAAGCAGACACCCCCCCCTTTTTTCCCTCCCCAATGGTATCTGGCCAATTACCCCACTCTTCCGAGCCGTCCCGGTCGCTGCTCCACCCCCTCTGCCGATCCAGGGAGGGCTGCAGACTACCACGTCTCCTCTGATACATGTGGAGTCGCCAGCCGCTTCTTTTTACCTGACAGTGAGGAGTTTCGCCAGGGGGACGTAGCACGTGGGAGGATCACGCTATTCCCCCCTGAGTTCCCCCTACGCCCTGAACAGGCGCGCCCCGACCGACCAGGACACATACCCACATCCGGCTTCCCACCCGCAGACACGGCCAATTGTGTCTGTAGGGATGCCCCACCAAGCTGGCGGTAACACGGTGATTCAAACCAGCAATCCCCATGTTGGTAGGCAACGGAATAGACAGCCATGCCACCCGGGTGCCGCAGATGTTTTTTCAGAGCTAACTTTCATGTATATGAGCATGTGAAAGAATGTTTTTACATTAGCGTGTGTGTGTGTGTGTGTGTGTGTGTGTGTGTGTGTGAAACTGTCTTGATCCCAGGATAAGGCAGTGTATGTAAGGTGTCATTAATAAGTGACATTGCCTCAGTGAGTCAATGGATAGATTTGCTATCTCACCGCACTACACCAATAGTTTCATTTGCATCTGGTGTCAGAGCCAGAAGGCCTTCAGGAAATCAAAGATTCACACTCATACACACTATACATGCATGGACACACGCACACAAACTCCACTCTGTGTCCTCATCTTCGTGGAGGTTAAGTAACAAATGAAGATCGATGACTGCTTTCATGGAAAAGAGAGGGTTGCATTGAAAAAATGCGGGAATTAGGCACGCCAAGAGGGTGACGATGTAAAGGCATTCACGACTGCAATGCCGAGGTAAAAGTATCCCAGGGCTTAATGAGGCCTTGAAGAAGAAAGCAAGAACCTGAATTTCTACTCACGCACACACATGAAATGGTTTTTTTTCCCCTTCCTTTTAATGAGGTCATTTTAAGAGGAACACATCTAGCGCGCTCGCTTTAATTACATCCATTGCATTTAGAGAGGTATGATCTGCTTCATGCGTGTTTGTTTCTGCTTATCTGTGTGCATTTTTCATTCACACAGAACAGTTTATAAGATGCCTATCAACCCATAACTCTTCAATTACTTTTAAATTACAGCTTTAGATAGTTCCGCAATCTTGGGGATGTCGACACGTTCTTCGTAATGAGGATAGATGTTCCTGGTCTTTTATTTTCAACATTAAAATGATTTGCTCACGTACTTGTGTCATATTGTTGAGCACCCCACTAAGATAAACTATAAAACAAAAGATTCATTGCTCAGCGGGACAATCGCAGGAAAACTTTATCCAAATCTTAAGACAGTTTAGGCCAGTGGTTCCCAGCTCTGGTCTTCGGGCCCCCAACAGTACTGCTGCGTTTCTGTTCGGCTCAGGTGGTTAATTATGTCCACAAATTACATCAGCTCTAAAAACCCCTGATTAGATGTCTGGATTACCTGATAGAGTGGAAAACCAGCAGTACTGGAGGGTCCGGAAGGCCAGATTTGGGACTCGACGGTTTTGGCGTTGTTCGACTGCCTACACGCCTACAGAAATATTTGCATTGGAGGATTAATTTAATCCAGTAATTAATATCGTTACACAAGGCTACAAAGCTTATGAAGATAAATCGGGATATGGTGGTAGTGTAACAGTAGAATAATTGCATTCGTTAGCCACTTTTACATGCTTGAACATACCCCTATGAGGCTCTCCTGGCATGTACTCCTCCATGAGCCCCGGCTGTGGCACAGCGGCAAAGACTTGTTGGTAATGGGACATTTGAAGGGGGCCAGCTGCATTTACTCACACTGCGCACAGACACTGAGGCAGTGAAAGAGGACAAAAATCTGCGAGAAAAGGAAGGGGGAAAAAAAACTTAAGAAATTGCGAGTCATGACTTCAAAACGGGACGACCGGAGGTCTGGAGTACATTCAGAGGTCAGTATGTACCCAGTGAAGACAATGTCTCAACTGTGTCCATGCTAGCTTAACACATAGTATGTGTGTGTGTTAGATATATATATATATATATATATATATATATATATATATTATATACTGTATGCTCTTGGGGTGTGTTTGTGTCTTAGATGCCTCAAGGTCAAGCAAAGAGTGAGCCCGTACATCCATTTCTAATATGACATCATGGTTTGTGTTTATTGTGTGGAAATATCTGAGCATTTGAACGTGTGTTTGGATGTGGAGGACTCTGTCTTGTGCCCTTTATTGAGCCAGGCCTGGTGTTGAGTGATTGTATGCGAGACACATCCTGTTATCAAAGAGTGAGCGAGCCAGTGTCCTTGGCTCAAACTGGATTTGTCCAAACAGACGCCTCACTGATTCAGAGCTCAAGTTGTGCATTGTGCCTGTTGCCTCATACAAAATGTATTGTTTTTATCCCCTTTACTTGTTCAGTTTCGGAGCTGCCATGGAAACACTGTCTTTTGTGGTAGCCATGATGGTGATCTCAAGGACAAGTTGGTGGACAAATGGCAACCTGAAGGCTCGGGTCTGTTTCAAATGACTCGTGGTGCCTTAATTTTTTTATTCTCGACAAAGATCGGCCGCTCCCAGTGGAGCCCCAGTATATCCTGCACAAGAAGTTTTATCTTGTTCATTTCCCTTATGTTGATAGGTTTTACGCTCACCAATAATTACTGACTACAACTGATCCACTTATATTGAAGGCGTGCATCATGTTGGCTCTTGTGTGTCTGAAATGTGGCCTTGCTTCAGCGTTTTGAAGTCCCCCTTCCGGGATGGAATTATGATTTTCCTCTGATGTATTTTGTGCACCTCCCTCTTCTCAGTTAAACAAAAATCTGGGATTATTTTAGTTTATGAATTATGCACATGAAAAAACATTTTCTTAAAAGTGCGGGAGTCTGTGATGGATAATCATTAGAACCTTTATTTCCCGTCATAATTCAGAACCATTTAAGAGATAACGGGGGGGAAAATTGGATCATCTCAAATACCGTACGGTGAGAAATTATGTTAGCGTCTGTTCTCGTGTTGAGAGCGCGGTCATTTATAGTCGGGGTGGGAATAAAATGTCTTTGTTTATCTTGTTCAGATCAAAGGTAGGAATGAAGAGAACGAGTGTCCGCAGGAGGCCCTGTATACCGCTGGCCTTTCATGAGGTCTTTGGATTGCTTCCATACCACAACCTTTGAACCGGGACAGTTCAGAGAGTTAGAGGGATGTATGGAGAGAGTGAAAGAGGGTGAGGGAGAATAAAAGGGGAGAGAAAGCGGCCCTGCGAGGAGAGAAAAGGTATTAAAAGTGACAGAGGAGCGGGACTTGGATAGACATTCTCGTGCAGCAGCTGCGACTCTGCTGCCGTTGCTCTGACAGGTGTCAATTAAGAATTACTGCCAAGGCCCCCCTAGTCATCTCTTCCAGCCCAGCTGTCTGCATGTGTGCCTTTGTGAGAAATAACACTTTACCCTTGTCACTGCGTTCGAGCTTAGCCACGGTCACCCCAGAAATGAGTGGATGGCAGGCGCACTAATCGATAACCAGTGTATTAGCAATTATTTTGCCCATTGATTTACGGTGGGGTGGCAACTGCTAGTGTGTTGTTATTAGCCGTTGATTATATGTGCCTGCACATACAGACACACGTGCAAGTCCACACATACACACTTGTCCCGTTTATTGCCAGTTTGATACATTTTATCCTTGGAGCAACCTATTCATACATTGACTCGTGTGTGTGTGTGTGTGTGTACACACACACACACACACACACACACACACACACACACACACACACACACACACACACACACACACACACACTTTGTTCTAATAAAACCTCATAGTTGTACAACTGACTTTCTCTCCAGTTGTGACTGGTTAGTCCTGTGACCACAGGAAGTCTATGGTAGTCTTGCAACTATAAGGGTCCCCACAAAGTAGCCAATAGCTTTGCTGTTATATTGTGCAACATTTAGGCCAGTTTAGCTTTGTAAATGAGGCTGGCGGTTAGAGTCTTTTATTATATTTTCTTTATTTTTAGCATGTACTTGCATGCACAGAGTAGTAGTAGTAGATTGTTAGCATGCACTTGCAGCAAAGACTCCATAGCAGGTGCCTGCTGTCACTTTTTGAAGTTTAAAATCTTGTGTTTTCTCCATCACATACTTTTCATGTTTTGTGGAAACGGTTACTACGCTGACACTCGAGCCAAAGAAATTATATATATATATATATATATATATATATATATATATATATATATAATGAAATTATACATATATATGTGTGTGTGTGTATATAAATGTGTTCGCATTGTCAGCATTTTTCTGTTTTGCTTGCTAGCTAGCTGGAAGCTAAAGGTGCCTGTTGGTTTCAAAGGGAGATGGTAACCGTGCAAGATTTTACTGTGAACCGTGTAGCGACGACGTCTCATCTATCAGGAATATTTAGGAATGGTTGTATGTGCCTCTTATGAAACGTGAGAACAGTCTGGCAATAAGGGACACATTTAAAAGTTCGCAAGGATGCCACTGTTTAAAGGTTTAGTTTTTTTCAAGATGCCATAAATAACTGTATTTCAACCATAACAGGATCTACTGTAAATCATTAATGTCATTAATTTAACTTGATTTTATCCCCAACCACATGTGTACTACTCAGAGAAATGTGGTGAATTAAGTATTTAGTCTACAGCCAGAAAATGGAGTCAGATCACATCCTACCAGTACAGGACTGCAGAAAGTTTGGAAAGTTTCCTGTCTACTGTTTACTGCAGTGAGTAATCCTATCCAGTCATTTGGCTCACTTAACATTTATAAACCTACTTAGAAATCGAGAGGCGTTTGAAGAACGCATGTCAGAATGTGACAGATGCGTTTTGGCGATTTTGTTTTTGCAGTGCTTGCTGACGTGGGCTTTAGCATGGGCGGTTGCTGGTTGTCTGGGCCATTTGCACGTTGTTGAGCTATCGATTGTGAGACCCATGCGACGTGTTCGCCACAGCGATGGCACTAGCTAGCTGCTCTCCCTTTGTGGCTTTAGAAGTGAAATGGCGTACACGTAGCGCAGGCTACCTCCAAGAGTTTACACGGCACATCATGAGTAGGAGACAAATAAAGATGTTGGATGAGAGCGGATGAAAGACACATCGATTGATAAAACCTGGTCTCAGCATATCAAAACAGCGCTCGGTGAGGGTGGATGAAAGTCAGCGGATGGAAATTTTTATACCCCAAGGGAGTGTTTAGTTTACTGATAAGGTAGGTTGAAAAGCAATGAATATCTTTTTCTTTTTTTTGTTTGGACAACAGTATAAAGGAGATAAGCCATCTGGGAATGGATACAGTCAACAGATGACACTTTGTCCTTGAGACTGGACGCTGGGGCAGGTCAGGCAGTCTGGTTTAGTGCCAACGTCATTTCTCTTTCTCCCATCTCTCTCTCACTCTTCTCTCATCGCTCCGTCTTTATCTTAGCCCATTCGCTCTTTGTCTTCCTGTCCTCTCTCTCTTTCAGCTTTTTCTCAGCTTGCTATTTGTCATCCATCTGGCTTAATGACTCAGTTCTCTTCTACCCTACTCATCCTCCCTCATCTCTCTCTCTCTCTCTCTCTCTCTCTCTCTCTCTCTCTCTCTCACTTGCTTTCTCTCTCCCTCTCCAGCTAAATGTTGAAGAATCACTTGGCTGTTCATAGGAACGCAAGTTGAAATTTTTAACAGAGGACTGTAGAGTAATACAGCGCTCTTGGAGAGTCTCTGACCATGTTCTCATATCTCACAAACTCTTTTTCCAGGAGTCTTTCCATGACATTCAGCATGGAAGTCGCACTCCTGGGGACGTTCAAATTCATAAGGTCCCGAAGCAGTTAAATATGCCATTATCTTCTGTGGAGCCATACACATGATAGCTACATACTTTCCCAGAGCTCGGTTCACTCCGTGTGATGCCGTTGGTTACTCGGAACAAATCAAAGAGTAATTTGTTGGCGTGACACAAGGAATCGGGATTTCATTCAAAGATCCCGGGTGCTACCGCGAAGGAAAACCTCTTGACCGCAGCTCGGGGGTTCGGCATTACAATTCCTTAACGGGGGACTGCTTCAGTGCGCTACTTGATGGGCATTTGAAAGGGGATACGATGTCAGGGGGTCTCAGTCAGGCACGCAACACCACATGCTCCCCTGAAATTCCTCCCAAATCTTTCCTGAGCCCCCGTGTTGTCTCAGACAGTGACAATCACAGGGGGGGGGGGTATAAGCCCAGCTCTGTCTCCCCATGTCGTCCCGTCTCGGAGGGAGCAGCGGGGGGCCCTCATGTAGAGCCAAACACACACAAACACACACAAACACACACACCCACACCATTAGCGTGTCAGATGTTTACCTTCCGTGTCACTCAGTTGCTCACATACCAGACCAACAGTCTGTCTAACTGATTGGATCTCCGTCTGAGTGTCCGTTGCCAGCCTTCTCGATCACACGTCGTCTCCCCGCTTGTCTCTTTCTGTTGTCTCTTCCGACATTCGACCAAACTGTCTGCCCGTCCACCTGCCTGTCTGTCAACGGTCCATCTGCCTCAAGGCCTGTCACCATGCTGCATCACCGTCGGCAGTGCCCCTGCTAGCGGTTTGCTCACTGCCATTATGTCAAATGTGCTAACGTCTAACGTCTCCATCTGCCTGCTTCTGCAGCAGTCTTTCCTCATCCGTACCCGCTTGCTGCTGAACCGCCCTGGAAGCCCGTGGAATATGAGTGAGCGTTGCACGTCCAACGAAATACCATGAACTCCGTCCCAGTTTGTCTGTGTGTGAATATCGCTTCACTGCCTTCTCTTTTGGTTTGAGCTTGGGGCCTTGCGCAACGTCTATGGTAGGAAAAAAAAACTGTGTCTGTGAAAGTAACACGAACTGAGGGTAAGGTATGCCTGTGCGAGTTGAAGAGTAATGCTTCGGAGCAGCCAACTTGGCATCCGGCAGTCATTGATCCAAACTTGACAAAAACTAGCTTGGCACATTTGGTCTTGCTTTTACCAAGTTTCTTAACTGCACCACAATATTACTCTTTTCATGGACTAATTTCATTCTGCTCCTATTTATCTTAAGCTGCTGTGCACTATTTTGATGCATGTCAGAAACTTTTACTTTCTCAGTGCTGCGGCCACTTGGTCACAAGCCCCTTGATCACTTCCTGGTTCAATATAGGTTAAATTTGAAAAAGAATAAATGGAAATTATATTTTTTCCGGTGTCAGATCGAGGCGTTGGCTGTGTGCAGCTTTGATAATGGACGTGATAGTGGAGAAGAAGAGCTGGCCCCGTGTCAGTCCATCCTGCGGGCAAGCTACTGGTAGAAAACTTACAGAGGTTTGAAAGGGAACATCATCACGTGATGCTGGTGAGCTGAAATGACAAACCTCTCTCTCTTTCTCTCTCTCTCTCTCCCTCCCCCGTCTCTCTCTCTCTCCCCCGTCTCTCTCTCTCTCTCTCTCTCTCTTGCTCTCTCTCCCCGTCTCTCTCTCTCCTGAAAGAGAAATGCAAACACGCCTTGCTGCCAGGTTTGTATATCTTACCACAGTGATTTATATAGCTCCAAAATAAAAGTTTAGGACCTCTGGAGGCCTGCAGAGTTCTACTAAATATCCACCGCAGAAATGGCTGATTGGTTCATAACGTTCATCCTAAAAAGAGGAATAAAGTGAGTGAAAGGACAACGCTTTTTCAAAGTTTCAAAGCCTGCAGTGTTTTTGTTGATTGTGTGTAACCGTGCGTTTAACAGGAAATCAAAGTTTTCATAGGACGTTTCATGAGAAGTGCCTCTACACATGTTTAGCCACATGGTGCCGAGCAGGAGTTTCTGTGGAGCTGATGGCAACCGTATAGTGCTGTGTGGGTAGGAATGTGCATGTCTGTGTGTGTGTCTGTCACTTTGTCTGTCCATCACTCTTTCTCTCTGTCTGTCTGTCTCTCTTTCTGTCTCTCTGTGTGTCTGTCTGTCTCTGTGTTTCTTTGTCTCTTTCTCTCTGTGTCTGTGTCTGTCTCTCGCTCTCTGTCTGTGTCTCTCCGTCCGTCTGTCTGTCTCCATCTGTCTCTCTCTCACTCTCTGTGCCTCTGTCTGTCTGTCTCATTCTCTGTGTCTCCCTCTGTCTGTGTGTCTGTCTCTGTCTGTCTCTCTCCCTGTGTGTGTGTGTGTGTGTCTCTCTCTCTCTCTCTCTCTCTCTCTCTCTCTCTCTCTCTCTCTCTCTCTCTCTCTCTCTCTGGATATGTGGGGATCCATTATGTATGGAGGAGCAGAGTGTCTGCGTGACCAGGCCAGGGAGCGAGACAGGACGGAGTGAGGCTCCTTTGTGTGTGCAAGAGAGAGCGGACAGAAAAGAAAAGGAGCCACGGAAGGAGGGGCATAAAAGGGGTGAAAAAAGAGAAGAGGAGAAAAAGAGAGTGACAGCAGACAAAAAAGAACTCGGGAGGAGGAGGGGGAGGGAGGATTGAGAGAGTGGAAAAAAGAGGAGGCAAAAGCCTCAGAGAGAGGGAAGGAGTGAAAGACAAATGGCTGTGGGGGTTGAGGGATGGAGGGAGAGGTGAATAAAGGGAAAAAGGTATCGAGATGGTGGCCAAGGGAGAAAAAAAAGATGATCTGATTGTGGAGGAGAGAGAGAAAGAGGAGTATGTCGCCCATGGCTGCCACTCATCACTCACAGCTTAATGACAATGGGTTTTTTTCTTTGACTTTTTTTTCCTTCTTCATCGTAGAAGGGGGAGGGGTGGTGGTGGGTGGGGGGGGGGGTTCAGCCAGCACCCAATCAAATGGGGTCATTCAGAGTTCACAACCTCCAGGTGGGATTTTCCTCCACCAAGGCTGATAACTCACCGTGTATATGTCAGTGTGTGTGTGTGTGTGTGTGTGTGTGTGTGTGCGCATGTGTCCTTTTTCCTGATTGTCTGCTTGTCTCTAGGGGGTGTGTGTGCATGCACGCATGTCCTTTTTCCTCTGTGTGCGTGTGTGTGTGTGTGTGTACTTGTGAGCAGTAGTTGGTGTTCTGGGTCATGAGATCTGTTTAGTCGAACTGATGGCCTTTAAAGTTTTTACCTTTTTTAAGATTTTAAATGTTCAGGCTGTAGTTCGGACCAGGGTCTATGTTAGGCGGGGTCCGTGTTTGGACCAAGGTCCATGTTGGAACCAGGGTCCATGTTAGGCGGGGTCCATTTTGGGACCGGGGTCCGTGTTAGGACCAGGGTCCATGTTGGGACCGGGGTCCATGTTAGGCAGGTCCATGTTAGGATCAGGGTCCATGTTAGGCAGGGTCCGTGTTAGGACCAGGGTCCATGTTGGGACCAGGGTCCATGTTAGGCAGGCCCATGTTAGGATCAGGGTCCATGTTGGAACCAGGGTCCATGTTAGGCAGGGTCCATGTTGGAACCAGGGTCCATGTTAGGATCAGGGTCCGTGTTAGGACCAGGGTCCATGTTAGAACCAGGGTCCATGTTAGGATCAGGGTCCGTGTTAGGACCAGGGTCCATGTTGGAACCAGGGTCCATGCTAGGACCAGGGTCCGTGTTAGGACCAGGGTCCATGTTAGGCGGGGTCAGTGGTGTGGGGTGGGGAATCACTTGAGGATAATTATATTTAAAACAATACAAGTGTTCATGTTATGTCGAAATATGTATGCGAGGAAGAAAGAAGTTGTTGTTTAGCGAAAGGGAAATTCAAGAACATGATGAAGTTTGAAAGTTCCGGAAGGTTTTCAGGCTGGTTCTGTTAATACCGTGTGTTTGACCTTCATGCTTCTTGTCCTTCAACCATGTATGTAGATTTGGGAGGGAAAAGTGTTAAGTTCAGAAAAGCAGGTGTGTGTTTGTGTGTGTGGGGGGGGGGGTGCCCTCCCGCCTGTCTGTACTCTGTGTGTTTATTTGCTACAGAAACAAATTTATGTGTTTGTTGCCTCCTCCTGGATTTGGCCCGATTCCTATTCCAGCTTTTGAGTTCTGATTTTTCTGTGTGTGTGTGTGTGTGTGTGTGTGTGTGTGTTTGCTCGGCTCCACTTGTCCTCTCACTCATTCCCGTTTCTGGGAAGCATCAGCCGTTTAAAACACACGGCAGGCGTTTTTTTTTTCCTCCCCTCGCTCTCCTCCTCGCACCAAATTTGGGGAACAGCTGGGGAGGCCATGACGATGATTTGTCTCCCTCTGCCCGTCTGCCTGACAGGTTGAGAGCGCAGACACACACACACACACACACACACACACATGCACAAACTCACTCACTGACACAATTAAACATTCACTCACACACCTACGCGCACACACACACTCACACACACACACCCCGTATAAGAGGCCATGTTCTCGGGGGCGCTGCCAAACTGCTCTTATTTCCTTTAGCCTGGGCGGCCATACATCAGCTTGGGGCCTCCCAGCCCGGATGGCAGGGGCTGACAGAATGACATGTGTCATTTATCAAACAGGGGGCGCCAGGCCTCAGCGAGAGAACAGACCGCCGCGTGACAGAGCCCTCCGAGAGAACCTCCTCCACTCGCAGCAAGAGGAGAGTGTCACGGGATCGACACTGACAAATCCGCTGAGATAGGATACACACGGACACACGCTGACACACACACGCACGCGCGCACACAGAGGAAACACACAAGCTGCTCGCAACACATTCACAATGTTTATGCCATTCAGTCATGATCATAGGTGTGTGTGTGTGTGTGTGTGTGTGTGTGTGTGTGTAAATATAAATACATTAAGAAGTCTTCCTGACAAGAGAGATGGTTTCTTTTCCACTCAATTGCGTTCAACCAATTGTCAGCCTAAGAGCAGAGTGAGTGTGTGTGTGTGTGTGTGTGTTAGCACATACACCAATGCTGCAGTCTCTCTGTTGTAGCAGGGACAGCCGAACCAGGCCTGTCCGTCCTCCAGGAAGAAAATGCTCGTCTCAATAGCCGAAAGACACTCTCCTTGTTCGAAACGTAGCTCATCCCCTCGTTTTATTTTTTATTTTTCCTTCATTTCTCACCTTTCCCTCCGGGCGCCGCCTCACCGTCCTTTCCGTCTTTCCTCCCTATCATATTCTCTCTCTCTGTCCTCTCTGTCTGTCCTGTCCTACCCTTTGTTTTGTACTCACTTGCTTCCTCTCTGGCTAACTCCCCGTTACCCCGTCTCCACAGCCCGTTCATTTGTCTTCATGAGCTTAATTTATTTCTGCTGCCAGATGCAAGCTGACAGGCATCAGTCACACACACACACACACACACACACACACACACACACACACACAAATTAACCACAGACATGCACTTTTCAGGATGCTCACGCTCAGTATTTTTTTTTTTGCCCCTGCCCCTCTCAGTTCCTTGCAGACAAATCCTGCGTTACCTCACGCTGTTCTGAGGTCAGTCCTGCAGTCAGTCCTGCAGTCAGTCCTGCAGTCTTTTACCCCCTGCATCACCTCTGTCCTCTAACCTTCCCAGCTGCAAAACCCCGCCATTAACATTAGCCAAGATGGATGTGCCTCTGTAGCGAAGATTCATTGCGGATATCACAGTTAAGATGCCATTTGTGAGAGGAGCGCGGGTGAGGGAGAGAGACGGGCGGTGGGCCGGCCGGCCGGTGGTTGGGTGGGTGGGTGTGTTGGTCGTTGGGGGGTCAGGGAGACAGTTAAGCTATTACTGCGATTTATGCAATAATATGGTTAGCTGGCAGTCTGTCTGTGCTGGTGTGGGGGTGTCGGGTTGAAAGCGCTTTTGGGCGGCTACACCCCGAGGTTGAAATGTGAGGGAGGCGAGGCTTCTCTCATCTCTGCTCCCAGAACCTTCCAGCCGTTTGTTGTCTGTCCGCAGCCCGATATTGTACTCTGTTGAGAGATTACTTCCTCTCTTCGCCCCCCCCCCTCCCCGGTCTATCTCTGTCTCTCTCTCTCTCGTTCACTCTCTCTTTCTAACTGTGAGGCTGTTCGTTGCCGTTACACACACACACACACACACACACACACACATAACAGGGATGATATAGCTACTGATACCAGTCTTTTTTTTGAGAGAGAGAGAGAGAGAGAGAGAGAGAGAGAGAGAGAGAGAGGGAGAGGGAGAGCTCAGTCCATAATTTACTGTCTTTCTCCAGGGCCCCTTAATCCCCCGCATCCCTTCCATCTTTCCTTTTTTTTGTCAGTTTACTGCCACGGTCATCAGGAAAAGACTTCACACACACACACACACAGCAAACATACACTTGCACACACAAAACCCCTGTGTGGGTCATCCATATGCTCACGTAGATGTTTCTTGTTAATGCCTTGCGTCATTCATCACAGATGAAACTCTTGTCTAAAGACGGCATTAAAATCACACACACACACACACACACACACACACACACACACACACACACACACACACACACACACACACACCGAGCTTCTGCACTAGCCAGACTTAAGAATGTCAAAAATACAAAAATTACAAGACGGTTGATTGATTGTGAACAAATGGTGGAATTTCCCAGTGTCACGTGGAGCTGAACATTCAAATGGGGCTCGTGGTCAGCAGCGTTTTCAGCTATTGTCCCTCCAGTGACTTCGTCGTTTTTAGAGCGTTTCGATCTCTTCCTTAATCCCGTCGGTGCGTGCCGAAATGTGGCCGGGGTGTTTGTTTGCGTGCCCCCCCCCCCCCCGTCTTAGCGGCCGGCGGTCTTACCCGGCGCCCCGGAAGCCATCGTCGTGTATCTGCGCTGCGTTAAGACTTTGAATGCCTTGCTGCAAAACTGGATTGTTCTCCAGCCTACAAGCAGTGGGCTTGGAGGAATACTAAGGACCGTGTGTGTGTGTGTGTGTGTGTGTGTGGCGTCCTACTGTCTTGAATCAGACTGCTTCGTAGTTTTTGTGGGCTTCCTGCAGAGTGGAAGGAGTCAGATACAAGGAAGTGTGTAAGCCTTTGTTAGCATGTGTGTGTGTATGTGTGAGAGAGAGTGTGTATGGGTCATTTTCGTCTCTCTCTCTCTCTCTGTGTCTATGTTTTGCTCCTCAGCAGTGTACAAAGTAGATGACTGCTGTGAATTGCGGGGAGGGGGTGACAGCGTGGCGCAAGTTGATTGATGGCTTATTGTGCAACCGGACTCGGCTAGACCGAACTGGTTAGGTTGTGACCCTGTTTTGGCCCCATGCCCCCTCATTTTCTCTTGAACTCCCTTTCTTTCTTTCTTCTCAACTCTTTCAACCGTTCTCTCTCTCTCTATCTCCCGATCTGTGTCATTCATTCACACGCGCTCTCAGACACATTCATACACGTGCATACATATTCATGCAACGCTTTCCGGCTCTCTTCCCTCACTAAACCATTATTCTTACCGTCCCTTCATTCTTTCTTGTTTTTGTTTTTTTTTTCCTTCCTTGGCCTTCCCACTTTGTTTTCCTTGTCTCTTCCTTCATCGGGACAGGTTTTGTCCCGTGATTCATTTCATCGGGTTTCGGTTTACAGCCCCCATTCAAACGGGCCCGAGCTGTTCACAGCACGGGGACGCGCTGTGGAAAACTGCCGAAAAACAGCGATTGGCCCACAGGAAGGTTACCGGCGGGACCTTATACGGCAGTCGAAGGGACGTTGGCCAAAAACCCCTTGGCAAGGCACCTCCGTAGCCGAATGGTTACAGCGCACGCCACATGGTCACAGCCGTCGCCGGATCGATTCCAGCCGGCGACCTTGTTGCATGTCGTACCGCCGCCGGTTCGATTCCAGCCGGCGACCTCGTTGCGTGTCGTGCCATCGCTGGTTCAATTCCAGCTGGCGGCCTTGTTGCATGTCGTACCCCTATCTCCATCTTTCCCGTTTCCTGTCTGTTTGCTCACTGCTGCTCTCTAATAAAGGTAGAAAATGCCCCCCCCCCCAAAAAAAAATCCTTAAAAAAAAAACTTGGCCTGCTGTTTTTTCTTCCTTATTTTCTTTTTATGGGGTTTTCTGCTCATGTGCTCCACCCAGCTAGAGTAATGTATGGTAATTATCCATCTTTCAGGTCATCCATTAAGTGGTTGTTGCTAGGCGATGGGAGCAGCTGTTGTTTGGTTAGGGAAGCTCTATTGTCTATGGCGGTGCAGGTGAACATAACAGAAGGCTTTTATTAAAAAACACGGACCCCTTTTTTTACTTACCCTTGTTCACAAGGGTAAGTAAAATCCAAACTAGCTGTCTGACTGACTTGTATATGATGAACCAGGGCCGGCTCGGTCGTATCCGCCATAATGAGCACTAGCAGCGCTCCATCTCTGCTTTGATGGGAAACAAACCACATGTGGTGAAATGTTGCGGCAGCACCGGCGCATTGTCACATTGTTGGCCGTGGGATCTGGCAAACGGCCCTGGAAAAAGGCAGAATCCGCGGTGGTGACGATCAAATGGCTGTTGTTTGATTTCGGAGCAAGGGAGCAAAGAGTGGGCTGGCAGTCCACGGAGGAGGTGATTTATGGATCACAAGTGTCTCATCGTGGCGTCTTAAGGAAAAAAACAAATACTGAGAAGGCCGAAGGTGGATATGAGAAAGAGGAGAAATGTTTTTGCTTTCAGTCAGTTTCTCGTGGCTTTTTCTTTTATTTTTCTTCTTCTCGTTCACACAGACACACACACAGATACACACTGGCCAAATGCGTGAGGTTAAGCCAAGGTAAAACGCACCGTCTGCATGACCCATTTAAGGAGGCCATTAGCATAATATGAGTTCAAGTAATTGCAAATGGCTGAGAATGTGTGAGAGACCTTCAGGGCATCGAAGTTAGAGTGGAGATGTAGGCCTTTACCTCGTGTAAGGACGGATACGGTAACTGTATATGTTTGATCAAGCGGCAACGGTAGGTGGGGGGTGAGTATATATTTTACTTTATATATTTTACCTTTTTTTATTTTAACTTTTGCAATACGGTCCAAACTCAATACAAAAAGGGAAATAAAAATTCCAGTATAAGCTTTGATGAGAGAGGCTGCGTTCTCATTACCGTCAGCGAGGTGAGCTTCCTGTACCAAATGTTTTTGTTATCCTCCACCGGAAGTTACATGGAAGCCAAGAGGCCGGATTTGAGTGGCACACCAGTTATTAGAAAAGCCCCGGAGCCATTGTGCCATATGGTGGACTGTTCCATGTGGGCGGGAGGGGGGAGGGGGGGCTGCTGCAAATGTAGGGCCTTTGCAAGTCTTGTTAAGGACTGCTGTAATTTAGGACCCCTCCCTAGTATCCGTGGCAACACCCATTAGGGTTGCTACACAGTGCAGCGGGATGGGAACTGTGTTGAACAAGTACCTTCCTTTACCCCCTCCTGCACACACACACACACACACACACACACCCAAGATCAAAAACAACACTAGTGACTATTAGCGTCTAAGTGCCACCATCTCTCACAACAAAGCTGAGGGTGTTCGCCCAATTTTTTGCGTAATCCACCGGGTGAGAAAAGCGGCCAGCTCGGGGTAATGGGGACGGTGAGGCAAATTATTTAGATGATGTCATTCTTAACTGGACCTTAACGAACCCCTGCCTTAGACCGGCAGGGCTACATTTAAAGGAGATTGAAAAATATATGTAGACTTTATCCACTTGGTCCAAAGAACCTGAAGCTACTCATGATGTAGGAGATTGTAATGAGTGGGAACCCAAAGCTGTGCTGCGCACCAGTCTTCAGAGTACCAGTGTTTAAGGCAGAAATCAAGAAAAACCTTGTTTTGATTGTTTTGTCTATATCATGTCGACTACATGTGCCCTTTATTTTAACATGATGTACAAACTGGGCCCCCGGGTAGCGGTCTATTCCGTTGCCTACCAACATGGGGATCGCCGGTTCGAATCCCCGTGTTACCCCCGGCTTGGTCGGGCGCCCCTACAGACCCAATTGGCCATGTCTGCGGGTGGGAAGCCGGATGTGGGTATGTGTCCTGGTCGCCGCACTAGCGCCCCCTCTGGTCGGTCGGGGCGCACCTGTTCAGGGGGGAGGGGGAACTGGGGGGAATAGCGTGATCCTCCCACGCGCTACGTCCCCCTGGCGAAACTCCTCACTGTCGGGTGAAAAGAAGCGGCTGGCGACTCCACATGTATCAGAGGAGGCGTGTGGTAGTCTGCAGCCCTCCCCCCGGGTCAGCAGAGGAGGTGGAGCAGCGACCAAGATGGCTTGGAAGAGAGGGGTATTTGGCCAGATACAGCTGGGGAGAGAAGGGGGGGGGGGGATCCACAAAAAAAAAAAGGAATGTGCAAACTGACAGTAAATGAATTCAGTCACTGACAAACACAATTTGAAGACGTACTGAGGAGAAATGTTTAACTTTTATTTTGGACAAGTTTTATGCCGTTGTGGTGGGCTTATTAAAACGGAGAGGAAACGATTGTCCCATCATGGGTTTGTTGGCTAAGGGGTGAAAGCCAACTCTTTTATTCATTGATGCTTTGTTACATGTAAGTGACTGATCCAGTTACTGGAGCTGGGACCTGTGAGTACTTTGTTAGGACGTCGACTCTTGTTGAACTCGCCACTGAGAAAATAGAAACCCCCTGCATTACTCTGCATAAAAGCGGCTGCGAAATGAGAAAAGTATGATTAAAAAAAAAACCCCATCTGTTCATGCTCATGGTGTTCGTTTACTTTTCGAGGGAAAAATTCCTGCAGAAGCGTTATGATATGCTGGTAAAATGCATCCCTACCTAAACATCAACAAAATTTCCTAAAAAGGTGAAATGCCGGTTGTGCCCACCCAGTAAGTCTGGCAGAGGCAATACCATTGAGTGTAACGGATCGCCGCTAATCAGTGGATTTCATCCTGTAACATCTCGACGAATATCAAATATGGTTATATTTATTCATGAACATTTTGCAAAGTGGGACTTTAAGTTTACCTCACATTGCATGTAATGCATTGAACTTGAAGGGGAGAAAAACCTGTCTTCTTGGCAGAGAGCAAAACACAGGCTGATTGACTTAAAGGGGGAGGGGGAAATCAATAACCTGAATTAATAGCAGAGTAACATGTTCATCACAGCCAATAGGCTACCTAAGATTTTTTTTTCTCTCCCTCAGTCTCATGAAATATTTTGATTGCTTCATCTAAAAGTATTTGGCCAAACAAAAATCAGTACTTGGCTTAAGCCGACAGCCAACACTCAACCAAAATACAGAATAATTGTGCATCTATAAAGACATTTACAAAGAGTATGGCCCTCAAATCCTTCTCAATGATCTCATCAACATGGGTCTTCCAGACATCTTGTCTTTCATGTTTTTGCTTTTTTCCCAACAAAACGCTATAAAATAATCTGTACTAGTAGTTAGTTACTAGTAGTATTTACTAGTAGTAGTTAGTTACTAGTAGTTACTAGTCGTTAATTATTTAATAGTTAGTAACCAGTAGTTTCTAGTAGTTGGTTTGTTGCTATTAGTTAGTTACTGGTAGTAGTTGGTTGCTATTAGTTACTAGTAGTTAGTTTGTTATTTATTAGTAGTATTTAGTTAGTAGTAGTTAGTAACTAGTAGTTACTAGTAGCTAGTTATCAGTAGTTAGTTATCAGTAGTTAGTTGCTAGTATCAAGTAGTAACTAGTAGTTACTAGTGGTGGTTAGTTACTAGAAGTAGTTAGTTACTAGTAGTTATATAGTTACTAGTAGTAGCTACTAGTAGTAGTTAGTTAGTAGTAGTTAGTTTGTTATTTATTAGTAGTATTTAGTTAGTAGTAGTTAGTAACTAGTAGTTACTAGTAGCTAGTTAGTAGTAGTTAGTTGCTAGTATCAAATAGTAACTAGTAGTTACTAGTGGTGGTTAGTTACTAGAAGTAGGTAGTTACTAGTAGTTATATAGTTACTATTAGTAGTTACTAGTAGTAGTTAGTTACTAGTAGCAGAAAGTTAGTTGTAGTGTTCTTGTCAATAGCCTGTGAGTAGCCCATTGTCATGTGCCAGCTTGCGTTCCTATTGGAGTAGCCAAAAGAAATGGCATCAGTTCAACTAAAACCCAGCGACTACCAGGGGAAAAAAACAGAAAAGGAATAAAAGTGAAAGGAGGTGAGAAAGAGAGAGAGAGAGAGATTTCCTGACATGTTAAGCATTACCATAATTGGCTTTTCTACATGATAGGATAGAGGAAATAATGGTCATTTTATTTACAACCGTCTGTCTCTCACTCTTCTAACGCTCTCTCTCTCCCTCTTGCTCTCTCTCGCCCGCTCGCTTTCAGTCTCCTAACTCAGCCGCTCTGTATTTCTACTGAAACACACACAAAACAACACACACACACACACACACCATGCAGGTCATTGACACACACTGATCAGGCCTGTCCAAAGCCATCAGAGGTGAGTGGCGGGGAATGGAGGGGCCGGTGACAAAGCGAGACGGCAGAGAGAAATAAGACTGCCATGCCAGAGCCCCTGTTTTGAAGGGCCGCTAAATGGTGTGAGAAAGCCCCGGCATCTGCCCGCTTGAAATCCAGCGCCGGGCCAGGCAGGGTAAATCAGCAGGGTGAGCGCAGGGGGAATTGGACATTAGCACTGCAAATGAGCACCGGGATGGCCCTCTTCTCCGAGACGACATGAATAAACGAGGAAGGTTGAGAAGGGGAACAAGTGTCTTGTTTGTGTGTGTTTTCTCCCGGTTGTGTGTCGGGGTATGTGCGGGAGAGGGAGAGGAGCGAGAGTGGTGTCGACAGCGCAAGGTGCCGTGTCGTGCTAAAAAGTTTTCTCACCCTGTCGCGTGTCGTTCCCGAAGACGTTCCGGGCCTCGACGCCGAGCCGAGTTCTCTGAAGTTTCGCCGCGACAAAGACGGATGACCGGCGTTACGGATGGCAGCGTCAGAAATCGGATAGATTAATTTTAATAACTCCCCCTTTTTTTATCAGATGCTGCAGTACTTCAAGTAGAAAATAGATTTCTAATTAGATGTAGCGATGCATTATTCTTCCCGGTTTTCTCGTTACCGGGCATCGCCGTGATGCTTCCGTCCCGGCCGGTGTGTGCACATGCACATTGATGCACGTGTTCGGGTCAGTGAATCCTCTCTGTTTGTGAACAGTTATGCATTTGTGCATAACTGCCGCAGTTCAGGAGCATGGATGAGCAACTTTGTGTGCGTGCGAGTGTGTGTGTGCGGTGGGGTTCAGTCGTGCCCCACTGTGGTGTCACCTGTCTGCTGCAGGAAGTCGCGGGCCCTGGGCACAATGGCAGTGACGGGCTCCTCTCCGGACGCAGATGGCTTCTCTTTCCTGCCGCCAGCCATCATGTATCCCCTTCTGTACCTGACACACATTGTGGCACACTCGCACACCCTGTACATGCATAAACGTGCACACAGACACACCATTGCGTGTACGTTCAGCCACGCCTGTCTCGGTTCAGACACCTACGAAGCCGTGCAGAGCTGCAGGGGGAAAAAATTATGTCGCTTTCTCTGATTCGATATCGCCTCCATCATTTTGTCGGACGCTGTTTAACTTGTTTCCCTGTCATGTTCTCTCCATCTGGTGTGTGTGTGTGTGTGTGTGTGTGTGTGTGTGTGTGTGTGTGTGTTGGAGAAAGAGAGTGTTTTGTGCATGCACACACGCACACACTCACCAGGCTCACCTCTTGTTAGCGGCATAAACACATCTATTCTCCTGTCTTTTTCAAAACTTCCCCTCTTACCCCCCCACCCCCCGTCTTCCCTGACAGCACAAAGTGGGCTTACGTTTTTGACTGACAACCACAACAGACACCTTCCCCTCTTCTACCCTCCACCCCAGTTTTAATCCCCCCCCCCCACCGCCCCATCCTTTACTCCCCTCCTTTATCTCTCCCTCTTTTGTTCTTAGCGACGCTCGAAAGCCGCCGTGTCAGCATCTTTCCCATCTCTGATTGCCTTATTAGCCGCCGGTGGCACCCGCAGCTTTTCTGACACAGATGGCGAGGGAGGAGGGTAGAGTGGGGAGAGGGAGGGAGGGATAGAGAGAGAGAGAGAGAGAGAGAGGAAAAAATGGCTGACTTTTGTTTGTTGTTGTTGCTGTTTCCCATCCCGCCTGTTCTTGGGCTTGAGTGTGTGGACACTGACACCCCGGGCTGACACTGACACACCGCCGACACTGATGCCTGTCAAGGCAACATACGGAGGATGGCACGGGGAAGACTAGCATTTAGTTTGTGTGTGTGTGTGTGTGTGTGTTTGTTTGCACATGTGCTGACAGCGCACATGCAAACAAACACATTTCACAAAGGAAACACAAAGGATATGTGTGTACTGTTATGGGGTCTTTCTCACTTCATCAGCCAGGCCGCGCTGTCGTTAGCTTCTCGCACCACATTGACTTTAATTAGGAGCCATTTTGCTCATTTCTAAACTACGAGTGATCCACATGGAAAGGAAGACAAGGCGTTCTGGGGAGATCGAGATGCTGCTGCTGCTTATATGGTTATTTAATTTGTATTTTCATAAAGTTGTTCGACCTGGATGGGCTTTGTATCTAAAACTGCAATAAAGTACTCACAACCAAGAGTAAAAAAAGAAAAACACTGGGCTGATTACTTGAGGGAATGATGTTCATTACATTCAACACACACACACACACATCGTAGCGCTGCAGCTGTTGGACCTTGAGCTCTTCCCAGGCACCGGTAACTGGCACCTCACAAACATCAGGTATTATGTCCATTCAGATTATGGGATGGAGAGTTACATGCTGTTTGAAGCTGACAGCACATCTGCCTCCTCACTGGAGACTGATGCTGGCGTCTCAGACAAGCATCTTATGAGGGCTGCATAGGGGAAGCTACCATAGCATATTGAACCCTCCATTTTCCCCCCTTTCCCGGTCTCTAAAATATTTCCCCTCTCTTGATCTGCCCTTGCTATCACAATATATTTTACTTAAAGCGATGTACTATTGCACTTCTGCGAGGAATCTGTACAGCGTACATCCACGCTGCATATTCATACAGTTTCATAATTTATATTTGCTAAATTGCTGACTTGCTCAACTGGAATATTTGCTTTGAAAAAGAGTAAAACAAAGGGCTGTGATATTTGTGCGTGTGTTATTTCACGTCATCAAAAAATCTACAAGGTACCGAGTCAGCAACATGGAGAGAGAACACGGCCATTTTCCATAGATGGTGTCATCCTTTTTAAAATGGCATACTTGTATCGCTGAAAAAAAAAGGGGAGTGTGAGTGGTTACAGCACAGCTTGTCACGTCCACTGGCCATTTCCTCGCACCATGCTGTGAGGACTTCCACCGCCAGGACTCCAGCCAACCATGGCTTGGCAGACCTGATGAATCTGGCATTCACCCCCAATGTCTCTTACTTGTGAATCCTATAGTATGTGCGGCATGTTGGTGGCAAAAAGCGACCTACACGAAGGCAACAGAGTGAATGAAATACTTTCTGTGGGCTGCAAAGATCGGGCTTTGTCGGACAGTTCAAATCCACTGGCAGTGAAATTGCCGCTCGTGCTTTGACGGGAACATACACATATCATAGGATTACATATTAGTGTTACACATTAGTATGGTTTGTACAATGTTTTTAATGTGTGCGCTTGAGTATGTTTTCTGTGGTAATCTTCAAAGTGAGTCTTTACAGTTCCATTTGTAATGAATTTTTTTTACTTGTTTATCAGCAAATTCTTAAGTGAAGTAGCAGATTTTACCACATGATTTGTATGCGTCATCACAGCTAAGAAGTTGTTCTCTGCATGACTTGAAGTCTTGCTTATTTTCTAGTTTTTAAACTAAGGGGAAGTATTTTTGCCTCTCATATGTGCTCTCAACCCTTGCTGAGCTGTGGTGTTCAATAGCTTCATTACACTGTGCAGTGAAGGACACTATCACTGTCAAAATGTGGATTTCTAACACTATTAACTCTAACCTGTGTTCTTCGCCAGCACCATTGACAAAAAGTATTTTTGGATTGTCAAACTTGCTCTTTCGCATTATGAGAAGAAAGAGAGAATCAGATTGTTGGAGGCATATGACCTTCAGGCAAATCAAACATACTGACTCAATTTGAATGAGACCATTATAGGCCATTATATGTCTAAAATTACTAATAAAAGACTAAATATTAATAAACTTTTCCCCACTCTGTTTTCTTGTTTTTCAGCTTATGGGCCTGAAGATGAATTCAAGTCCAAAATCGATGAGGAAGAACACCTGCAGGATGATGGTCTGTCCTTAGATGGACAGGATGCAGAGTATTTGTTTAATGACGACGATGACGGCCGAGATCACTTCAGCTGCCAGAACTCTCCCCTCAGCAATGGCACAAACCCAGATGCCGGCTATGCCTCCCCGCTCAGCGATCAGTTGGCAGACCTCAAAACAACGTCCTCTTCCAAAGACATTCAGGACAAAGCAGAGGATAAGCAGGTCGGAGAGAAAATGGAGTGCACCAATGGCCTCACACGACAAGACAGCTTGGCGCAGATGAAAGCCGTCTATGCAAATCTGATTTCAGATGCCTCCTGGTCCAGCATTGCCCTGGACATGCTCAAAAGTAAACAAGATAACAATTTCAGTGCTGGTAACAGTGATGGGAGCAACCACAAAGGGAGCAATGGCTTCCTTAACTTCCATAACCAGGGGAGGAGCCATGTGAAGAATGGTTGTAGCAGCACTAATGCCCCAGCTCCTGCTCATAGCACCACCAGTAGTACCACCACAAGTACTGCATCAAGTAGCACCACCAGTGGCAACAATGTGAGCTCCAGCAATACAGGAGGTGTAGCCTATGACTGGCACCAGGCAGCTTTAGCCAAGACCTTACAGCACACCCCGTACCATCTTCTGCCCGAACCTAGCCTTTTCAGCACCGTGCAGCTTTACAGACAGAACAATAAGCTCTACGGCCCTGTGTTCACAGGCGCTAGCAAGTTCAGATGCAAGGACTGTAGTGCTGCCTATGACACATTGGTTGGCTTGACCGTGCATATGAATGAAACGGGCCACTACCGTGATGACAATAAAGACACAGAGGATGATCGAGGCAAGAGGTGGTCGAAGCCACGCAAGCGTTCTCTGATGGAAATGGAAGGCAAGGAAGATGCCCAGAAAGTTCTTAAATGCATGTACTGTGGCCACTCTTTTGAATCCTTGCAAGACCTGAGTGTCCACATGATCAAAACTAAACACTATCAGAAAGTGCCTCTAAAAGAACCAATGCCAACCCTCACTTCAAAGCTGGTGCCCCCAACCAAAAAGAGAGCATTTCAAGACTTGGTGTCTCCAAGTTCTCCTGAGACTATCTCAACTTGCATACCCCTAGGAGAAACCCCCAAAGACCAAAAATTGGTTAATCCATATGTCACAGCTAATAATCGATATGGTTATCAAAATGGTGCCAGTTATACTTGGCAATTCGAAGCACGCAAGGCACAGATTCTGAAATGCATGGAATGTGGCAGTTCACATGACACCTTGCAGCAATTGACAGCTCATATGATGGTCACAGGACACTTTCTCAAAGTCACCAACTCAGCCTCTAAAAAGGGTAAGCAATTAGTGTTTGATCCGGTCGTTGAAGAGAAAATTCAATCGATTCCTCTGCCACCCACTACTGCACGACTTCCAGCTCCGAATGGCAAGTCACAGCCAAACTCTCCATTAAACCCAACTACCCCTGAGGAGAACAAAGACGAAGTGGAGGAACTGGTGGAAGAAGAAAAAATTGAGATTAAAGACCTAGAGAAAAAAATTAAGGAGGAGAAAGAGGATCCTTCAGACAAAAGGGAAAAGGGAAAGACCAGGTCTTACCAGTATCTCAGAGAAGAAGATTTGGAAGAGACACCTAGAGGTGGGCTGGACATATTAAAGTCTTTGGAGAATACAGTATCAAGTGCAATCAGCAAAGCCCAGACAGGCACACCAAGCTGGGGAGGATATCCCAGCATTCATGCTGCTTACCAGCTCCAGGGGTCTCTGAAGTCCACCATGCCTACATGTCCCCAGGTCCAGCCTTTATTCAGCACCAACAGCTTGAAGGTACTGTCTTCTGATTTAAACACCCTGATCCACTCACCAAATAGTCCATCTCCTCCCAGTCACAAGAGCAATGTGCTGGCCATGGAGGAGCTGGTGGAGAAAGTGACAGGGAAGAGCTCACTAAAGAGGGAAAAGGAAGAACACCCCTTGGAAAGTAGGTGTAGATTCACATCCACCAAGTCACCTTCACCCAATCCCAATGACAAACGGGCTTCACCCAAACCAGAGAACCTCTCTAAGACAATAAAAAGTACTGCTCTAGAGGACCAGACATTGTCAAAAGGCAAAGAAGGAAAGTCAACTGAAGGCCAGAGTGATGCGCAGATGAAGGGTGAAACAAAGGCAGCAAAAATGCCGATTACAAATGGCTGCAATAACTTAGGAATCATTACAGATCACTCACCCGAACAGCCGCTCATCAACCCTCTTAGTGCGTTGCAGTCAATTATGAATAACCACTTGGGGAAAGCGTCAAAGGCAGCCACCCCATTTGTTGACCCTTTCGCTATGATTTACAAGCTCAACAGCAACATGATGGAAAAGCCCATAAACAACTCGTCCCAAGTGACGCAAGTAGAACTCCTGAGTGGATACCATGTTGATGATGATCAACCAATGGATTTGACCAAATCCAAAAGCAGTAATGGAAGTACAGCTAACGGCACCTCTGTGACACTAAATAACAACAGTTTAACTAATAGCAACAGAGCCATTCTCAATAATGTTTCACAATCTATATCTCCCCCCTTGCGTGAGAATGCACTAATGGATATTTCAGACATGGTAAAAAACTTGACTGGCCGTTTGACACCAAAGTCTACCACCCCATCTTCCATCTCTGAGAAGTCAGATATAGATGGCAGTACTTTTGAAGATGGCTTGGAGGAGCTGTCTCCCATTCAAAGACGGAAGGGCAGACAGTCGAACTGGAATCCCCAGCACCTCCAGATTCTCCAGGCCCAATTTGCCTCTAGTCTTCGGGAGACACCTGAAGGAAAGCTTGTCGTCACTGACCTGGGACCACAGGAGCGTGTCCACATCTGCAAATTTACTGGTCTTTCCATGACCACCATCTCACATTGGCTGGCCAATGTGAAATACCAGTTAAAACGGACAGGGGGAACAAAGTTCCTCAAAAATATGGACTCTGGCCAACCCTTGTTTTTGTGCAGTGACTGCGCGTCCCAGTTTAGGACTCCCTCCTCCTATGTTAGCCATTTGGAGTCCCATCTAGGTTTTACCTTAAAAGACCTCTCCAAGCTTTCCATAGACCTTCTAGAGCAGCAAGCAGTTAGCAGAATAGCGGAGAACACGTTCAGCTCACTGGGACTTACAGAAGAAAATACAGGCTCGATATATCAGTGCAAGCTGTGCAGTCGGACCTTTGTAAGCAAGCATGCGATTAAGCTGCACCTCTGCAAAACACACGGCAAGTCACCAGAGGACCATCTCATCTTTGTGAATGAGTTGGACAAGGTCGATAAACCATGAAAGGTGATTGAAGCCAATAGCATGACAGATTACTGTTGCACTATATCTAAGCTGCAATCCGTCGTTACAGATAGTGCCACAGCTGTAATGTAATTATAACACAGATGTGAATGGAAACCTGATAGCTTTAATGCAACTCAGTTAATAAGTTATCCATAACGATAAGCACTGCAGAGATGCCAAACCGTGTTGCATACGTTTAGTTTTGGTGATAGGAAATTATAACATGGTTGAGGAGGCCATGGCACTATAGAGTCACTGACTGATTGTTGCTTTATTCTGCACTGCATCTTTCTGAGCCTTTGAAAGTAGTCCATCTGTTGTTAAACTGGACCATGCTCTGATTTTTTTAATATTCCAACACAGGATTTGCATATTATTTATAGGAGGCAATTTTTGCATGTTTTTGTTTTGTAGTTTTTTTTTCCCATGTAAAACAGTGAGTGTATTGTTTCATGAAATTTGATCTCTGTTGACCAAATTGACATCCCTATCGACCAAATTCGGGAAAGAAAAGATTTATTTATGAAGCTATATAGGAGAAATGACCACATTGACAGATTGTTTTATCTAAAAATTGATCAATGATTTTATGATTTAAGCACTTTAAGAAAGTGTAAATGGGTAATAAAGTGTATGAGTAAGAGTAAAAACACATCAGCTTATTGAGTTTTCTGTTGTCCCTTGATCAACACTGCAATAGGGGGGTAATGTAGAACTAAGCAGCTGTAATATTGTTTTGTATTTGCTGTTGTATTCCAGAAATTAACGAAAAATATGTTTGGCTATTTCAGCATCTTTGTTTCTCTCGTATAGCATCATTTTATTGTTGTTTCATACATGTACAGTATTTGCGTTGGTACCAATTTTATTATTGTGCAGCTTCAGTCGTAAAATTGATGAAGTTTAAAACATATTATTGAATGAATAATCTGCAAGTATGTATACATGTATGTCATCAAATCTTGCTCTTTACAGTTCAACATTATTTGTACCGTGTGCTTTTTATAATGTTATTTTATAGACAAATATGGGAAATGTATAGAGATACAGAACACTGTAGGACCACTATGTCCTTTTTGCAGTGAAAAGTAGGTCCCTCGTTGTGGTTTACATGAAATAAGAGAATTTTACTAGCATCTCCTCTGATGCACGGTACTGTAGATAATATTGGGAAAACAAACATACTCACAAAAATGATGCATTTTCATGTTTTATCATAAACCCTATTATTCTTGAAAGCATTCTTTTATCCTTGATTGTAAAATAAACTCCCACGTTCTGGATCAGCTCGTGTTGTCTGAGTGACCTTGGGAGGGTGTGAAATCGAAGCAGATGCCGCGGAGACAGGACATTTCAGGAACCAATTTGAAATACTGTATCTCGTGATCATGGCAATTACAATATGTCCCATAGAACAACCATTTGTTCTCCCTTTATACGTTTAGATGTTGATTTTTATGGCGCTCTGAATTTTAGCTTTGTACAATTTCAGTCAATTGCAACAACTTTTCAGATTGTAGGTATGTAATATAAAACAAAACACAGGTGACGCTGACCTTTAACAGCATTGAAAAATGAGGAAAGATGGTGAGAACACTGGTATCACAACTGCATTCGGCAACATAAACTTGTGGTTTTACTGTGCAGAATGCAGAAATGTGGACTGTTTAATTTGTCCCGTCTCATATCAAGATTTAGCAGCTAGCAACTGCACATTCAATACATCCAGAGGCTTGACCCTACCTGGACAAGCAACATGTAAAAATCTAAATGACCCGTCACCTTGTGTGCTGGCTAAAGAAACACGATGACCTTTGGATGTCCACATTGATGCAGAGGTTGGTGTGTGAACGAATGCATGAAAAACCAGATTAGAGAGGGACGAGGAGTGTGGAATCCAAGCATAAAGCGTGGGGTGTTTTTCCTGCGAGACCTCCATGTGTTGATACTC